>NC_143560.1:18371562-18683750 GCF_054136105.1 Typopeltis vanoorti | reverse complement strand
ATTGAATTTGAGCTTTACAGGTATCAGATAGGAGGAGAAAGAGAATAAGGTTTTCTATTTCTATTTTTTTTATTTTATTATTATTTGTAGCTTAGTGGAATGGGCACTTGCATCCTCTGCGCTAGGTCGCTCGAAGTTAGAACTTAGGTTAAAGTCTAGTCGTCGACTGTAGGAACATTTTCTAAGCCTATCTTCGACCGATTCCTCAGTTAGTCGATCTCCTGCACGGGCAAGCGGGTTTTTTCACCCGGAAACTCGGGTTTTTCGTCCCGGAAACTCAAAAAAATCGACCGTAGAACCAACATTATTTCAGACAGTAACATATCCAGCACTTGTTTGACCGTCTCTTCACCAGTGCTATATTTAATTAGTGATAGCCTTTGGCCAACTATCGCTGATTACCAGTGGAGATTGAAATGCCCGCTTAGCCTCCAAAAGTTAGGTAGGATTAAAAGGCCTCGCCTACTCCCTATAAGGGAATAAAAGGCGTTAGCTGATTTATTTATTTTTATATTTATTATTTTTTTGGGGGGGGGATCTTCACTAGTTTAAGAGAGAGAGCGAGAGAGAGAGAGAGAGAAGTGGTTAAATAAATTTATTTTATTTTATTTTTTATTAACATTCTCTTGTCTTATTTGAGAGACCAAGATAAGTGATTGAAATGTATGCGATTTTAAAAAGTTCGAGGAAATTAAAATTGTTTTAAAGCAGATAAATAAACTGGAAAGAATTACAAATCATTAAATAATTCTTGTGGTACGAGCCTAATCTGTTTTTATTGGTGCGGGAAACACACACATACACATAAAGATAAAATATTTTTTCTTTCATTATTTATCAATTTACACAACACATGACATTCAGGCATGTGTTGTTTAACCAGCAAATTTTAAGCAGGAAACGAAAGTTTTTATAGCAAACAAGGAAGTTTCTATTCTATTAAAATGAAAACATCGGATAGCAATACTTATCATTAATGAATATACTGCTCAAAACAATTAGTGGGTATTTTGGTTTTCTTGTAAATTATAAAGTTATAAAAAATTCGCAAATGTAACACATTTATTTTAAAATATTCTTAACATACAACAGTGTAGAACACGCAACTACGTACAAAATCATCATCATCATCATTATTATTATTATATGGACCTCCAGGGAGTCAAGGATTCATCGAGACTTAGCAGTATCATGTTTAGACTTGTCGAAACGTGTCTTAGCTGTATTAGCATGGGGGGGGGGTATAAAAGTGTGGCTTGCTGCGCTCACTTCCACAACACATAATTATCACTTAATTTGTAAACTTGTGTCACCTATCACCCATTATTTTATTATAAATGGCAGAGCAACATGATATCCTGGAATCGATGGCTTGGAGAGCCATTGGGCGATTAGAAGCTAGACAAATGCAGCAAAGTTGTCGCTCAAGCCTGTCGTGTATCTCAAAGCGTAATTTCGCGACTTTGGAATCGCTTTCTGGAAACGGGAAATGCTTGCCGAAGACAAAGTCAAGGTCGCCCATCAGCAACAACTCCAAGAGAAATTAGTATTTGTCCTTACTTGGAAGAACATGCCAATCCATTCGAACATACCTGGGATGCTTTAGGTAGGCGCGTTTCTGCTCGATTGGTGCCACCACGATCGCTTCAAGAGCTCGAAATTGCTCTCACAGAAGAGTGGAGAAATATCCCACAAGAACTGTTTGATCATCTTATCCAGTCCATGCAATCAAGCTGTACCGCTGTTTAGGTGGCTGTTAATGGAGACCATACGCCCTACTAAAAATTAACAAAAGCGTTTATGGCTCATCTTGTTGTTATTCTTGTTAAAATTATTTCACGCTAAGATGTATAATTTGTTAAATTTGTAATAAATAGCGATTATTTAAACACTATCTCATCAATTACATCCTATCCATAAGTAAGAACTATTTATTCATGTATAAAGTATCCAATAGTTATAAATATTTGCAGAAATTTATAATTATCCGATAGAAACTAAAATATCCGTAATTATTTTGAGCAGTGTATTTTAGATTGTAAAATTATCAGCAACTTCATAGTATTTTGCGTGTGCCATTTGCCGATGATCTTGTTTTAATGTCTACCACTCTACCAATCCTGTATTTATTTTTATTCTTATTCTTATTCTTCTTATTTTTTTTCGTTTGTTTTAGATCTATACTGCAATATATTTTAGCAAAATTACGTTAATATAATAAGCTTTTACAATTTCCTTGCAATTTTAACCATGTATTAGAAAGTACTTAAATATTTGACATTTTAGTTGCATCAAGGAAGTTTTCATTCTCATTGCAAAGTAAATCACAGTATTACGAAATAATAATTATTGTTATTCCTTGTCGGTTCCTAGTATATTCACGATAATGTTATCCGTCTGTCAAAAGCGGATAAAATTATCGTACTTCATAACTGATTCTTTATCAGCAACACAATGTAATCTCCTTAATTTACAGTCATTCATCGATATTTTTGCCTTTAACCGGCCATTATAGATCAAGTACGCATCATCATACGCTTCGTATCCATCATATATTTCAATGTAATATCAATGGTATTACAATTTAAATATGCACTTCGCATCCATGGTAACCTGGACGTTTATATATGTCTTGGCCGCACTTGAATGTATTATTATTATTACTATTATTAAAAATATTAAATATTTTTATTATTAATATTTTTAATATTTTTTAAATATTTTAATATTTAATATATATATTAATTATATAAATATAAAATATAAAATAAATGTAAAAGTATATAAAATAATATTTTTATAAATATTAAATATATTAAAAATATTATTATTATTATTATTATAAACACAATCGAGGTCCTGTTTGTGCTTGTTTTTCTGAACTATGTAAAACTCAGTTCTTATATTAAAAGAAATGATTATATTTCCAGTTTGACTGAAACTGCTTGAGCGATGTGACCCGGAGAAGTGTATGTTTTATGTCTTGATAAATACTTCTCTCGAATAAAAGTACCACTCACCGATAATATCATTCCACAGATTTGCCATTCAGATTCTAGTTGTTTCCCATATTTTTACTGATTTTTTTCACAGTTTTTCACTGCTTTATGGCTGATTTTTATGTCTGAAACTATTAATCACTTGAGTATATGCGAGATGATGATATGCAACATGTCCTGTGTTTCAGTGGGAGATGAAATTCGTCGCTCGCTGTAAGACCACCGATCTGCTTACTGGAGGCCTGAAGTGAAAATTCCATGTTTGGTCTCTAGAGTAAAGATTCCGGAATGGATAAAAATAAATTAATATACAAAACATATGCAAAATTAATAAATTCGGGGGGAAAAAACTATCTACCTCATCTACGGTACGAATCTATAATAAGTTTACCGTAACTTTCCGTGGGTGGGAGCCACATAAAAAAAAAAAAAAAATGGAGGATTTTTAAGTGTCATTGGTCAACGAAAATGCGAATATTCTCCAACTGCTGTTCATGTTATTTATTTACTTATTTTTAATTTTATTTTTAAAATGGCTTTTAATCATTTTTAATATGGCTTGGTAATGGGTTCATTATATATATATTTTTTTTAGTAGTAGTAGTAGTAGTGGCAGTAGTAATATACGAAGATTATTTGTTTCCATATTTGAACTTTATATTTATAGTTTTTAAATACAAGTAATATTTTAAAGAAATTAAAACCTGATTAATGAGTCATGGACTTTAGGAGGCTTATATGATGAATGCATATATCCTAAATTGTACTAAGATTATTGAACGTAATGGATCGAAAGGAGAAGATAATATATTCATAATGTTTCGGATAATAAAGCAGCTTTAAACATCCTTCCCCCAACACACACACACACACACACACACACACACACACACACACACACACACACACACACACACACACACACACACACACACACACACACACACACACACACACAGCATCTAAACAAGTGCGCTGATCACATTCTCTACTTAGTTTCACTTCAGATTCAGTGATATCTGGAGAAGAATAAAATGGCAGGAAACTATAAGCCTGGTAATTAGTAGGAAATTGGTCTATAGCTAGAGTCTGTTTCATGTTGTCTGAGAATGGCACGCCAGCATCGATAACGTTACCAACGTTTATTTAACAATGAAGCCAGTTGTATCAGCTGGTTATCTCAGATGACGACTAACTTTAAATTTTAAAACATGTGCTTTTCAAACGTTTGTACGTTGATTTCCAGAAAATTCGTATCTTTCACGAATTCTCAACATTTACTTCGAAATATGAAAAACAAATAAATTAATTAAACAGTAGGCTAGCGCCTCTGGAAGTTTCACCCTCACTTAATATGGCAAAATCCATCGTGTTGTAAAGAGATTTTCGTACGGCACGATGGATTTTTATACTTTTATACTGCTATATGAAAATACACATGTTCGCATGCTGGCTTGTTTATATGGAAAGGAAAAGCCCAGGTCACAGGGAGAATAAAACCAATTCTTCCTTCCAGAAATGGAATTTGAAAGACAGTTTTTCTGTTGTTAATGTCAAATTGTAATGTGTGGCCAAGTTACTCAGCCATAGAGACCTTTTTTTTTTTTTTTGCAGTATAATCCAAATTACAATCAACTGTATCTCAATCGATCATGAGTGCTAGTTCAAGTCTCTCCTACTTTTCTCTACCAGATAAATGCAATGTAGATATATTCAGTGCATTTCTTTGTGCTTTTCGATTAATCACGTGAACTAATCATTTTGTAATACTCATGTTTGTATTACGGATGTCATGTTAATTGTTATCGTGTATATGATACGATAGAACGATAACCAAAGGGACAAAGTATGAAATATTACATTATTACCAATCTTTGCAGTTGTCTATTTTAGATTAGCATCATTATATTATCTCTTATTTCGATGACGTCACGTAAATTTTAGTCAAAATAAAATGAGAATCTGCCAAACTTCAATTATTGTGGTCTGGTTACAAGGTAAGCAATTTGTAAGTTTTTTTTTTTTTTTTTTTTTTTTTTTGAAACAGTGATTTTTATATCTACGAACTTTGTCTCCACCAACTCTTTCCAATTGATCTACTAATGAATTAGTTAATCTCATTCATTAATCATAGTTAATCTAATTGCTTAAAGAGCCGGTTCCATCACTGAGTCACTTTGTTCAAATTTCCTTCTGTGATCTGCCAGAATTATTTGAAGAAGACGCCTGAAAAGTAACTTTCTACGTTTACTTTATGTTTTGATAGCCCCGGATGTGTCTTCTTCCGTTCCAGACGTCCAAAATGTTTATATGTAATGGCATCCTCTTTGGCATCCTCACAAATTTCCTCGCCATTTCTCTCGGTGTGTTTTTTGTTGTCAATGTCTTTTCACAATCTCGAGATATAATACAGTTGAACCTTAGGTGTAAATATAACCCAGCCCAAAATAGTTTCTTTCTAACAAATTAGACTCGCATCTTTTCATAGTGTCGATTAAACTTTTTGCCAAGGCGTTATCCTTGCTTAATTTTATTTCATTTTCATCGTATGTTTATATAAATTGCCAACAGTCATGTTGAATGTCAGAACTGTAGTGCCTCTTACAGGCTTGAAAACCTCTCAAAATAACACCCAAGACGATACGATTTTTTCATTGACCAAACTGCTAACGAAAAATTCTGTGTTTTAAGTTGTATGTCATTTCACCTCCGAATCACGTCATGCATTGCGTTTCATGTTGTCCGAACATCTAGAGTCACATTTTTAGAGCAAAATCTTTTCAAACCATTTCAGATGGTTGAAGTCCGAAGCGTTCTTGCGATTTTTCGGCAAATTTCGATATTATTATTATTATTATTATTATTATTATTCGTGACATCTCCAAGGAGTCCGAAGACTCATCGCGGGAGGACACCCACTGTACAACTCTCCGCCTCCACTACAGACTACTACTACCTCTACTACCAATCACCTACATCAACGCCATCCACTGCCCACAACCACCACCACCACCACCACCACCACCACCACCACCACAGCTAGTACTTTTTGTCTGTAAATAGCGTGTATTCTGAAGGGCCGATTTGTTTGTGCAGGATTTTTTCTTTAATTACGTCCTCTATCACAAGAATAGGCGTGAGCGGCACATCGAACTGAATCTCGTCATAAATGTATATACAATTCAGGGTAAGCTTCTTCAAATTCACTCTCTTTATCTTCCAATCCGTTACCAGCTGGATGTTCTTGAGACAAAAGTTCGACTGCTGCAGTCATATTGTTGGCATTGTGGGTAGTTATGCTAATCACTTGTGCAATGTCAAAGTTGTTATTTGATCATACTTCCGGTACTTTCCATTTCATGCAGATGCGACGGTAGAGTTTATGCCACCACATGCATTTGACGCTCTTTATTCCCCCTACATAAAATGATTTTTTTTTTTTCTTAAATTAAGGGGATATTAATTCCCACATAGTTTTAAAACCGAATAAGAAACTCAAAGATTGGAATCAGAGAGTTTCTTGCCGAATATAGTAAACTATAAAGTATCGGCGAACACTAGCGTTAGCCAATGCAAGTGATCCTAGTACGTGGTACAAACTACCCAGACCGGTTTCAGCCTTTTTTGAGGCTTCACTGATGAAGCCTCAAAAAAGGCTGAAACCGGTCTGGGTAGTGACCTCCCTCCATAATGTAATAACAGCATACATTTCCTAGGAAATGTGTTTTTACATTATGGAAAATACCTAAGAATAGCGATCTGAACTTTACTCACCTTTGCAACGAGTTGCCCGAGATTGTACCACGTACTAGGATCACTTGCATTGGCTAACGCTAGTGTTCGCCGATACTTTATAGTTTACTATATTCGGCAAGAAACTCTCTGATTCCAATCTTTGAGTTTCTTATTCGGTTTTAAAACTATGTGGGAATTAATATCCCCTTAATTTAAGTAATGTTTTCATTGTCGAAATGAAGCTTATTAGCTCTTTATACTTAAGTAATTTTTTTTTTTTTTTTTTGAAATGCCTTACCTATTAGAAGTGGGAAGAAATTTTCCGATGTTTTTAAATTTTAATTTTATTTAAAATATTTTAATTTCACTTACATTACTACAATAGTTTCACTGTTCGTCATTTTCTGTGTTATTCACCATCTGCGCGATTGTGAATGCGAGTGCACATGAGGAACAAAATATTAAAAAAATAATACGTCTAAATTTTTTTTTATAAACTTATGAAAATTTAAAAATTTGTCGCCCTTGCCATTTGCCGCCTTGGGTAAATGCCTAGTTAGCGCCGGCCCTTATTTCATGTAGTCACTAGTTTGGCCAATGTCTTGATTGACGTGAATTTGATTCGATTTATTGGAGGTTTATTCCTAATATGCTTTTTTCTTTGCTAGGTTCGGTAAAGAGTCCGAAATGTAGAGGAATCTAAAATTTTGAAAGGGCACTTCTCCCTTCATTTCGCTCTTTCATTTCATTTTTATTTTATTTTCATTTCGCCCTTCATTTATCTTTGTAAATGACATCTCGGGTTTCTTGCGTGACTAGCAACTAACTGAACACTGCGTTGAGTCCCTCTCATTTTGATTTTGATGAGTCATATTAAAATCAAATAATTCGAGCAGTAATGTCTTCTTTCGTCTCACCATATTTACAGTTAGATGTTCACCTGGACTATTAAGATTAAACACTACAAAAACAACGAGGCATACATTCTTGCCTGTCTGTTAAAATGTTCTTGTTGTTTACATAGAGTCTGTGCAAACAAGTTCAGAGGATTTTAATGATAGATGTAGCTTATGCAGGTATCTCGTAAGAAGAATTTAAATAAGAAGTTTGAATAGAATCAGAAGAGGTTTACAAACATTACAGATATTTTTTCTTCTTTCACCCAAGAACTATATTTTCTTGAAGTGATTTTTTTTTTAGTTTATTTTATTTCTCTGTGGGAAAATAGTACATTGTTTTCATAGTGTTTGTAATAGTGGGATAATATCAGTCATACTAAGTTGTGTTTTTTTTTAAAAAAAATTCCATGAGAAAAATCTCCCCCCCCCCCTCGCACTGCTTGATGAATGAGCAGCCTGTCTTTTTCCATCCACTACTGGGATGAAGGCCTCTCCCAATGCAGAAGGGGTGGGTCTACTTCACCCATGGTGACCCAGTCCATCTTGGGAGAGGATATCTTGAATGAGTGAATGTATGAAGATAGAAGACAATCGCAGACATCCATGCCTAAACGGGATTCGAATCCAGGGCCGATCCAAAAGTATCTGATGCCCCTAGGCAAAAAAAATATATATATGCGGCCCTATACATTGTCTCTCTCTATATATATTTTGTCATACTCATACAACCACACGTACACCTACACATGTGGATGTTTATAAAAATAATATCGTTATGAGCATTAGAAAAATTTATTAATCAAAACCAATACATTTGTGTTAGTTTTAATTTTTAATTTTTTTTTATTTTTTTATTCGAAGGTTGTAATTTTAACCCGAACTATGTAGCAAAATCTGGCTCTCCGAAGTCTTAGCGCCCCTAGGCGATTGCCTAGGTTCGCCTAATGATAAAACCGGCCCTGTTCGAACCCACAGATTCTTCGCTGAAGAGCGAATAACCACTCGGCCAACCTGGCCAGCGCATATTGCTTCTGTATAAATACAACTTTTCCTTTATTTCCAGTTTTCAATAAATTTAAATGATTAATATTTTTTTTTCTTATTAATGGTAACAATAAATAAATACTTTTTGTGCGTCATATTTTATTTATTTAATTATTTATTTATTTATAAGGAGCATTCTTTTCTGGGAGTGCAATTTTTTCTCCGATCCAGAAATATATCTTCAGAGGAACAAGTAAAATGCGATAGATAACAGATTCACGATAATAAAGAAAAAATTCTATCCCGGATTATTAATTCGTTCGATTAGGGGGGATGGTTCATTTGAATCGTTCTGGGAGAAAAAAAAAATATTTTGGCTCTAAACCATTTTAATCTCTTGAAACACTAACAGAAAAATTTAAGGCCAATGGGAGTTCAATAATCCCCATTAATTAAACTCCCGTTTTAGGTTAAGCATTTATAATGGCAAAAATAACAATGATTTCGTTCAAGTGTATAGTGATAATATTACTGTTTATGAATATAGTAATTCAGTTGAGATTATTGTTGTTGAAAATTAATCTCGCCATTATCCACGTGACGTTGTGTGTTTTCATATACAATAGCATAAAAGTGATCAACATCACATGACTTGTATGATACTGGGAAAAAGCGTTCTGAGAAAAACAGAGGAGGAGACAGATAACATGAAAGAAATAATAATAATCAAAATGAAGATATTTAAAAAGATTTGGCATAAATGACATTTAAGATGAAATTTTAGCAAAAGCGTTTGAAGCAAAAATAGTTGCGGAAAGAACCAGCTGATGATTGGAAAAGGAATATCTAGTTGTTTGATGGTGATGATAATGGTGATGATGGTTGGGAGAGCAATCGTTAATAATGATATAGTAATCATTTGATTTAAATAAACTGACGGTGTGAGCCAAGAATAATTCGTTGTAAGTTTTCTGTGGTGCAGTGCAAAGTTATGCACTTTGAGATGGAAATATTCCATGCTGTATATTACATTGGTGGAAATGGACTGCAGGAAATTGATGAGGTTAGGGATTTGGGAGGGATCGTGAACGGAAAACTGAACTTTAAGGAGGACAGATAGCTCAAATGAGCACTTGAATGTTGACGTAGAGATCTGACAGGTAGAGATAAGATGGCTATTGTTCTTCTCTATAAGGCTTTGATATGCCACATATTTGATCCCATATAGGCTCACGTATTTGGCCACTAGGTTTCTTGTTGAAGTGTTGGATAGGATTCAGAGGCGAGTGATCAAAAAACGAGCAACTGGGCTATGGAGTTCCGACTCCCTGCGATAATAAAATGAAGTTTACAAAGGTCAGTTCATAGGGAAAATGAGGGAATATGATAATAGAAACACAGAGATTACTGAAAGGGTTTCATAGAGTACGTGATTAACATTTTTTTCCAATGTATTAAGTTCAGGAGAGGACGGATCGTCCCTGGAAATTATCCAACTTTGTGCGTGAGAACTAGCTTTTTTGCTTCGAGAGGGTAAATAAAATGAATTGCAAGAGATGATCGGGATTCCTTTGTCAGCATACAAGGGGGGGTCTGAAAGGTTCTGAGAAACACCTAGAACAAAAATGATATCAAAGCAACTGATATAATCAAGAAAGAACATACTAGTACAGAGTTATGAAGGTAACTTATGTTCTCTGTTGTGGTTATATCAGTTGCTTTAATATCTTTTTTGTTCTAGGTGTTTATCAGAACTTTCCAGCCTCTCCCTCTCATATAAGCTTAATTAAGGAGAGATGTATTATATTTCCTGGTAGCAAAAGCCTCATATGATCAGCTTTTCTACTGTAACATTCTATTAGTAGAATGAGAATTATTATTATTATTATTATTACTACTACTACTACTACTACTACTACTATTACGTGACACCTCCAGGGAGTCCAAGGATTCATCATGGGAGGGCACACTACTCTAATTCGCTAAATACATCTCATCCTCTCCACTACTACCCAATTCTCCAACTACGACACTACTACCATCAAAGCCGTCTATCGCCCCTTCATCACTAACAACATATTTTTTGTCTGTAAATTGTGTGTGTTCTGAAGACCAATTTGTCTGTACGCGGGATGAAAACCGTATGAGATCGGCTAATCAAATTCAGCTGAAAAAGCCCATATAAGGATTCCCCTCGTCACGACGAGAATCGAACCCAGGTCTTTTTCAATCGAAGAACACAATGTTCCGCTATTCTTCCAATTGTGCTAAACGATGATACTGATGGACCTTGCAATAGCATTTGACAGAATACCTCACGAAACGCTGTTACATAAATTGGAACAAATTGGTTTGGATATGAAACTAGTGGCGTGGATGTGAAGATTGCTAATGGATAGACATCAGATGGTAGTTTACGGAGTTCAGATTAAGAGGTCTGTAATTGGTGATATGGCGCAGGGTTCTTTTCTTCGACCAATGCTATTTAGCTTGTACATTAATGATATAGAAAATGGTATGAGGAGAAATGTTTAACTGTTTGTGATTATGTAAAACTATGTAGAGAAATAGTATGATGCAGAGATCTTGTAGGACGATTTATACAGACTGACAGAATGGGCAAAGCCGAAGAAGAATGGCTATCAGTTTAATGCAGCAAATTTTAAGTTTATGCATTTTGGGATGAAAATATTACCAGTTGTATACTAAATTGATGGAACTTGACTACAACAAATTAATAATGCCTGGAATTTTGAGATACTAGTTGACATATTGAAAGTGACCAGAATAGTTCATAGGATGAAGAACACAGTGACAAATAGAGATAAAGAGATTATCATTACCCATTATAAAGAGGTATAATTTAAGGGCTTGATAAGTCTCACCTGGACTATTGTTAACAACTCTGGTTACCTGGTTTTCTTGGAGATAAGAAAGAAGTGGAACAAATCGACAGGCGGTTAACCAAGGTGGTGCCAGGTCTATGGGATGCTTCATATGAGGAGAAATTGATGATATGTGGATTGCAGAGACTAGAGATATATAAGTTGCTTAGGAGATTTTATAAGATTGATGTAGAAAAACGGTTGTGATTGCGAAGTCCAAGAATACTTGGAAAGATCGTGGGCGCTTACGTGCCTGTTAGAACCACTGACAGAATAGGATGTAGAGAAACCTTCCAGTGGATGGCTAGCGTTGGGAAAACGAGAAGTCAACCCTGGAAATTAAGTAAGCGGACAGTTAGCATGAGGACTGTATATTTTGAAAACAAAACATGACAGGTATTGTTCAAATGATGGTTAGTATTGATATTAGTGAACTTCCCAAGATGAGTTTGCCGTCTCCATGGAGGCGTCCATATATAATAATGATTATTCATTAATTAATTAATATGACTAATTAATCAACATTGGTATATTATTATTACTGAATTAATATTGTACTAATTAATATACATATTGTTAATACATTATTATTAATTATAAAACAATTAACCATTCTTTTATACCTCACACCAAAAGACGTGAAAAGAATTTCTCTCCTTTATAATTTAAAATACTGTCAAAAGGTCCCACTGATTCTATTCTAAGAACAAACTACAGAAATATTCTTACAATAAGACCAAAAAATGATTTTGGTATGTGAAACAGAAATATAGTCACATTTGCATAATATATTCAAGCATAGAATACATGACCAACTTTACATGTATTCTATGCCTTGGAGACTGACAGAATGGGCAAAGACGAAGAATGCGAATTTATTATTATTATTATTATTATTATTGTTCCGGGAAACTCCAAGGAGTCGACAGACTCATCGAGGGAGGCCCTAACATCATATCAAGAACAACTATTCAACATTCACACAGTATCTATCATACCTTGCCTTGAACTCATTCACGGTCGTAGCACCCACAACAGACTCTGGAAGCTTATTCCACTCATTTACCACTCTCCAAGTAAAGAACCTAGCTCTAACACCCTTGTCAACCACGCTCTTGCCCAGCTTCCATGCATGGCCCCTAGTCCTCCCACCACCAGTCATATTTTCAAAAATATCTTCTGGATCAATCTTATAAAAACCCTTCAGTAATTTGAATGTCTCAATCATATCACCCCTCCTTCGCCTATCGTCCAATTTCTGCAACCCACAAATCTTCAACCTATTCCCATAAGGTTCACTCCACAGACCTGCTATCATCTTGGTCACTCGTCTCTGGACCCTCTCCACTTCCTCCCCATCACGAAGAAACCCTGGTGCCCATAGCTGGGCACAGAAGTCCAGATGGGGTCTTATCAAGGCTCGATACAGTGGAACAACAACTTGTTCGTCTCTGCATGTTAAAGTATTTTTCAGAAGCCAAGTGATTTGGTGAGCTGTTTTAGTTACTTTTGCAATGTGCCCCCTAAACTTCAATTCCCTATCCACCAACACTCCCAAATCCCTGGCCTCATCAATCTCCTGGAGTATGGTTCCACCAATGCGATATACTGCTGCTATTCTTTTCACCCCAAAGTGCATAACCTTACACTTTGCCACATTAAATTGACATCCATTTTTCCTACCCCAGTTCTCCAAACTATCCAAATCATCCTGTAAAATTTTGACATCCTGTTCACTCACAATTGCTCTACCCAACTTTGCATCATCAGCAAACAAGTGAACACTTCCTCTCAGATCCTTTCCAATATCATTTATGAACAAATTGAAAAGCAGTGGTCCAAGAACAGAGCCCTGTGGCACTCCACTAGTCACAAGACGTCTTTTAGACTCCACTCCTGAATAAACCACTCTTTGATATCTCTCCTTCAACCACCCTCTTATCCATCTCACCAACCCTATATCTATACCCATCTGCTCCAGTTTACTGATTAGGGTTCCATGTGGTATCCTATCAAAGGCCTTGGCAAGGTCCAGTAGTATCACTGTAAACCCATTACCCCTATCCAGTTCAGCCGTCACTGTGTTATAAAACGTGAGCAAGTTACAGAGGCATGATATACTCTTCACAAAACCATACAATATCCGATTTTCATCTATCCAATCCTGTATTCTTTTCTTGACTAATTTCTCTAAGACCTTGACAATGATTCCTGATATGCTAATCGGTCGGTAATTTACAACAGCAGTCTTGGAACCACCTTTATGCAGTGGAACTATTTTCCCCTCTTTCCACCCGCTCGGGACTAACCCAGACCCGAGACTCAAATTAAACAAAATGGTCAAGGGTACTGACAATTCTTTAGCTGCTTCTCGTACAACACGAGCTGGAATACCATCCAATCCCACAGATGTATTGACATTGAAGTTATATAGACTACTCACCTCCACTTCATTAACCACAATTCCCGTATAATCTATTGGTTTATTCGTTTCTGCAATGTCACCACCTGGATGATATACTTTTGCAAAGTGCTCACTCAGTAACTCAACTATCTCAGCTGATTCAGTTACCTCCCTACCATCGGCATTCTTTAAAATCAATCTGCCATGTACATTTTTCCTTTTACTTGCTACATATCTAAAAAACTGTTTAGGATTCTCTTTAGTCTGCATGGCCAATGTTCTTTCGTAATCCTTTTTTGCTTTTCTTACCACACTCGTCACCCTTCTGGCCTGCGCTTTATACCGTTCATGTGCCTGCCGGTCACCCTTCTCCTTAAATGCCCTCCATAGTTGTTTCTTTTTTTGCAACTCAAGCTTAATGGTGTTATTCATCCATTTAACCCCTACTTGATTTATTATTCGGACTCTAGGTATACAGTCAGCCATTGCTTCATGCAAGCACTTCTTAACTACCTCCCATGCACTATCAACTTCTAGTCCTTGCAGTTGTACATGCCATGGCACTGAACCAATCAAACTCCTAAGCTTGTCATACTTTCCAGCCCGATAATTCCACATGTACCCTGTCTTAATTGAAAATTCTACACCTTTAGCCACCTCCCAAGTTAAGACCCTATGATCACTCTCACCGATTGGTGGCAATGTGGTCATATTTGTTACAGCCAAATTCTCAGATGTAATTACTAGGTCAAGCACTCTCTGACCCCTAGTATTTTCCATTACATGCTGTCGCAGATAGTTATCACTTAATAACCACATAAAATCCAGTTCCTTCCTCCCGTGTGTCCTCTCCTCACTCCAATCAATGCGACCATAGTTGAAATCTCCCATAATAATCACCCTCCTTCCACCCATTTCCTCTATTTGCTTGTGCATACTGTCACCACCATCTTTTCCATCACCTGGTCTACAGCAGCACCCAATTGTATATTTAGTTCTGCTAGCCACAATCTCACACCAAATGGCCTCAAATGTGCTCTTTTCTCTATCCTGCAATTCAACTTCTATTCTCCTTGGCTGGAGCTCATCAGCTATCATCAACAATACTCCTCCCCCCATTTTATTCTCTCTGTCATTCCTGAACACACTATACCCATCACATTCAATCCCACTAGTTATATCATCTACAGTCAGCCATGTTTCACTAATACCTATAACCTGTGGTCTGGAAGTGCCAACCATGGCCAAAAACTCTTCCTTCTTGTTCCTAATACTCCTAGTATTAGTGTACATGAATTTAAGACCCCCATTAGCCCCAACCCTACCTTGATGCCTTATATTAACTATCCCACTCAGATTTGTTGTCCTTATTTGCTCTGGCATATTATATTCATTCTTACATTCAACTGCCTCGATAAGGACTGTATCTCTACTCCCCCCCCCTTAACAAATCTAGTTTCCCTGAATTTGCACATCCACTACATTCAGCAACACTTTCTCAAGTCTTCTTACACCGTAACCATTCAAATGCAAGCCATCCATCTTATATAGATCCTTTCGCCCATCAAACTCACTCCACACATCCACGAATTCCACACCACGCGTCATACATAACCCACGCATAAAGTCATTCGCAATTATGGCCCTCCTTTTAAACATTTCACTGTCATACCGTGGCAAAAGACTAATCATTCTAACTCTCTCATTCTTTTCTTTTGCTACCTCAAACAATTCATTCAGGTCTTCTATCATTTCTTTACACTTCTTTACACTATTTTTTTACAATTTACAATTACAATTTTTACAATTACAAATTTCTTTACACTAATCTGTATTCTAAAAATTTCTCATGAAGCCCATTGAGTTAAAAATGCTAAAACAAAGTCACTTTCACTACTCGTATACTAACGCATAAAATAGCACGATGGATTTGGTATTGTCTGCATTGGCACATAAAGCCATTTTATTTTGGACTATATTACCGATATTGTGGATTACTATCAGAAATACTGAGAAAAATTCAGCTGGTAGAAATATATAAACGAAATAAGACCTACATTAAATTATATAAAAATAAACTTAAAAAAAAAGAATACAGTTTGACAATGAACCAAAATAGGGAAATATTTTCAGAAATATAAAATGGGTTAAGCTAATGAAAACTTTCTTAATTGTAAAATTTTCTGCAATTGGTAAATTTCATAGGCAAAGACATTAAAGCGTTGGATATATACTAATCTATCAATTACATTGCATGGGAAGATACATTAATGAATAAAAATCTTTATTAGGAAAGATACTGGTCTTTTAATTAGAAATTACTCTTAATTTTTCCAGTTTTAAGAAATGTTTAAAATAAATATTATATTAGTGGGAATTTTTGTTGTTATCAGTATACTATACTTTTCGCTGCCTAATTCGTATCTTAATCATGATATAGACTGAGCCCTTTACCTGGGATATGATTTGTAACTAGACATGTTGTAGCCTACGTTGCTTGCTGCTCTATCATATCTGTCAACCTAGTATTTGGTACTGAAGGCAACAATGCAATGAGATCGAAAATTCTGGAAGTAATCTTATCAGTAAGTTTCTGAATAGCAATTATAGATATAAAGATTATCAAAAACTGGGTTCAAAGTCATGGCTGCGAAGTTTTTTAAAGTCTGCGTTCCGCATTGGGAACTAAGACTAAAACATCAAGGTGAATAAATCTCCGAAGATGTGTTCTTAAATATTTTTTATTTTTATTCAGAAATAGACATTATAATTCAGCACACCAATGTAAATATATGAAATTGTGATGTGGTGTCAAAAACATCGAAATAAGTTATAAAGGAGTGATTTAATTAATTGTATTTTATATCAATTGTTATTAAGTTTTTTTTTTCAGTTTATGATCACTGCGCTGTACTTTACATGATTAAATGCTTTCTTTTTAATTTCAGATGGTAGCAATGAAGTACTCAATGTTGTCTATCTTGTTGTCTTTTCTCTATGCCTCTAATATAGTCTATGGGGGCTCGCTTTGTCCTTCAAAGGAGGCAATTGCTCCTTGTGCCTGTACTCGACAGTCTCCGACGAATACCACTTACGAAACAATAGTTCACTGTAACACAGTCAAATCTCGTTGTGCTTTGACGACCATGTTTTCTAAAAACCTGCGCCGTCGTCTTGTGGATACCCTTATTATGACCAAGATACCCCCAATCCTGGACGAACAGTACATCAATTTTCCTCCAGCTTGGCTTTCCGAATTACGTGTTAGGCGACTGGAAATCAGGAACACTGAACTCGCACAAAATGCCTTTTTTGTCGGTAATCCATTCGTCGGGCAAGAGAATAGTCTGATTAAGCTGAGTTTAAAGAATTCAATTCCTTCTCCAGGCTTATCTCATAATCACGTGGGTACATTTAACCTACAAGGCCTAAATGTGCTAACGCGTTTGGAGACACTCGAGTTTTCTCACAATGCATTGACCATGATTAGTAATGACGCCTTCCACAGTCCTGCTCCTAATCTGAAACGATTAATTCTCAATAATAACAGTTTGAAGTCACTTCATCAATCCTTCCGTCAGTTAGCTAAACTGGTCTACATTGATCTTTCTCATAATTCCATAGAAACTGTCAATAGAGAAATGTTCCATCCAAGTCCAACTACACTAGAAGTAGTTGATCTCAGGTAAGTGAATTTTATTTTTATGATGACAATAGTAAATATTTGTAGCTGTTGGTTTCCTTAAACAAATAAATAAAATCCGCCTGTCAAAAATTATTTATTTATTTATTACTAGGGGGAGACTCCCCCTGACGCCTACGGCGCCCAACCCCCCGTGTTCCGGACGGGTAGGCTGGTTCTCCTTGAATTCTGATGACTCGAATTTTGAAGACTCGACACTCAGGGTAGCCCCTGCATGTCGAGTCTTCAAAAGGGGCGCTCCGCCCCCGTGTTCTGGACTGGTAGGCCGGTTCTCCTTGAATTCCGATGACTCGAATTTTGAAGACTCGACACTTAGGGTAGCCCCTGAGTTTCAAAACGTTTCAAGTGACTTGACAAAAAAGTTACAAAAAACGTTACAGCCTACATCCGTTTCAAGCTGACGTCACATCCGTTTCCAATTTCAGCTAATCATTTTATAGTATAGAGTAGATTTTGATATCAAGCACCAGAGTTGTAACACCTGTAGCACATTAGCGCTGTGTGTGGGCAGGTGTCTGGAGTGGACGAAATCCACTGATATTTTTCTTGAATAGTTAGAGTCCTTGGAAGGATTTATATATATATATATATATATATATATATATATATATATATATATATATATATATATATATATATATATATATATATATATATATATATATATATATACTAGGGAGGGATACGGCGCCAATCACCCGAGTTTCGGGCTGGTAGGCGGGTTCTCCTTGAATTCTGATGACTCAAATTTTGAAGACTCGACACTCAGGCCCTGAGTTTGAAAACGTTTCAAAAACGTGACATACAAATGTGACATACAAACATGACATAAAAAGGCTTATCATTATATATATATATATATATAGGGTAGATATATATACGTTTCTGTTATATGACATTCTGAATAACTCATCTTAAGTTTGGCCAAGTAATGAAAAATAACTAATAATGAAATATTGTACAAAAATCCAACGTTATCTCCTTTTGTATGTATATATAGTTGATATTAAAATTGTAAACTTGACTTGACATTTTAATGTGTCAATTTACGGACTTTGACTGAAACAAACTGGGTATATCTGATTCTTTAAACATGGTGGGGAATACTCAGCAGTACAAGTTTTTTGGAGCCTATTTTCAATTAGAATCATTCTTAAATATTTTTTATTTATTAACTTAAGCTAAGAAAATAGTTTTTCTGGTTCTTACTCATCAGATTGAGTAAACAAAAAAAAAATATTCTCAACGCAATTTCATATTTAGAAATAGTTATATTTATCTGAGGCCAACTGACGATGAAACCAAGTTCAATTTTCTGGATTCAAGTTATAAAAATTCAATTTCTTCTTTTGAGCAATTTATTATTATTATTATTATTATTATTATTATTATTATTATTATTATTATTATTATTATTAAAAACCTCCATCGAGTCAAAGACACATCGTGGGAGGTCCACTGTTATACACACACACAGTTTATCATACCGCGCCTTAAACATATCCACTGTCTCTGCGCTCATCACACTCTCGGGCAATGCATTCCAATCACTCACAACTCACATGCAAAAAACTTGCTCACCTCCTTATACAGCTTCCAGGGATGACCTCTTATTCTCCTGCTATCTTCACCCATTCTGTGCAAAACCTCCCCGACATTAATCTGGTAATAACCTCTTAACAGCTTATATGTCTCGATCATATCCTCTCTCCTCCTTCTATCCACCAATTTCTACAAATTGCATTTTGTCAATCTGTCTTCATACTCAACATTCCAGAGATCAGAAACCACCTTAGTCAATCGTCTCTGAACTTTTTCCAACACATCTTCATCTTTTTGAAAACCCAGGTGACCAAATCTGTGCACAGTAATCCATATGTGGCCTGAATAAAGCCTTATATTAAGGAACCATAACATATCTACTTCTACAAGTCAATGTCCTCCGCATCATTCCCATTATCCGCTGTGTTGTCTTCACAATTTTAGTAATATGTCCCAGAAATTTTAGGTTCTTGTCTATAATCACTCCCAGATCTCTCATCTCCTCTACTACTTTCAAGATATTTCCACCGATTGTGTACTTTACATCCCATCTCTGCTTCCTAAATTTCCAAAACCTTACGCTTCGCAACATTGAATTGAATTGAGATCACCGCTCATTTTCCCATTCAGCCAGTGTATTCAATTCCTCTTACCTGATAACTCTCCCCAACTTTGCATCATTGCGAACAACTGCTTAATCACCATTCAGACCTCTCCAAATATCATTTACATACAAATTAAACAGCAATGGACCCAAAACAGATCCTTGGGATATTCACCACTAGTAACTTTCCTCAGGTCCGCGCAGTTAGCTTAGTGGCTTTGAGCTTCGCAACCATATGCCTGGGGAAGGAGTGTCCTAGGTTCGATTCCCGTCGACGACCTGAGGAGCTTAAGGATCTTCCTCAGTCATAGCCAAGTTAGCCGGTCTTGGGCGTGGACAGCAGGGTTTATCTCCCCAGTTTATCTGGGGTTTATCCTCCCGCAAACAGGCAAACCGGCCCCCTGAACGCACATGGACTACAGTCATGAATACGTCCCAGCCATATGCCGGTCCTGAGCCCGGATAAAATTGGGGGGTTGGGGAAAGCAATGATGAACTACCCTGTAAAAATCTCACCAGGAATACTTTGTGGGCAATGCTTACAAAGTCACCTACTGTCACAAACGACTGAAAAGAGAAAATCAGTCAGTCAGTAACTTTCATCTTCTGGGATATCTCCCCTCCATAGACAACTTGCTGGTACCTATCAGACAGCCATTTTTCCCATTAATTTTCTCATAACAATATAAATTTCAATAAGTGCGTGCACAAGTGTACCCACATTACTTCGCATTTTTTGTAAAAAGGATTTCAGGTGAAACGAGAGATGGGTTGGTTCAATGTGGGAGTTTCGTATCCACTGAGTCCCACTCACTTACATGAATCAGCAAAGGCTAATTTAAACTTGTTTTCTTCTACCAGAAATGTTTGTGTTTCTATGTATACTTATGAGCTGAACATAATCATTTTTATTATGTATTTTTCTAATAGCTGGAACAGCATTCAAGATATCACTACAGGATTTTTTAACCAAATGCCAGCCTTGAAAATGGTCAACTTGCAACATAATTATCTCTATCGATTGCCAGAAAACGTGTGGAGAATAGGCTTGAACCAGTTACGTCTTATTGATATAAGAGGTAAGTATTATTTATCGTAATCTACATCTGTTTATCCTGATTTTGTAGTGCCAATATTTTTAATAATTTTATTAAATATCTTAAATTGTCAAAACAGTGTGATGGTGTTTAAGAGAGGAAGAGACAATTGCTGAAATTATCCAAAAATCAATTTGGTTGACTGTAAATAAGTCCCTAAATGTATTATTCATTCTCCAAGGTCATAGTTTCAGAGTGGACCATGAATCTCCAAATTTAAGAATCTTCAAATATGAAAAAATAATCCGTTATAATTTATGTAATAACGCTCATTTTTTGCATTTTAGTGAAGACGAACACTGCGCCCTTAACTTTCTTCCCAAAATCTTAACGTGGCATTATTAGGGTTCTGACTCTGTAAATTTACTGACTGCTCACAACTCCTCCACCTTCCCCCGAAATTTGATTCATAAATGTACTGAACGGAAAATTCTATCTTAAAAATACAAAGAATTTTCCACGAAACATTATGTTGTCATAGCTTCGTATGGAGTCTTCGCAGCTTTGGTATAGACGAACCCTTTGCTTGGAAAGACCTGGTTCTCTTCAATCGAATGGTGATGTAACCGGTCTAATACAGATGGAGGGGTTTTCTTCCCTAAACTCTGGTTTGTCGTCCCTCAAAAGAGCAAAACGGTCTAGTGAACATGCAAAGATTTACAGGCATAAATTGCCTTCAGGGGATGCAGTAGATGAATGGCGTGCCAGATGCATTACTTCGCCGGAACTCTACTGGCCCTAACGAGAAGAGTTTCATAAACTTCATTACCTTGATCAAAGTTTGTGTAGTTTTTGTTCGATTTTGTCCAGTGCAGTGACTTCGGTGGCTGAGTGGATAAACATTTCCAAATTACACTCTCGCCATGGGAGAAGATTATAAAAAAAAAAAAACAAAAAAAAAAAAACGTATTCAACCAGAGTGTGGTTGTTAGTTTCCGTAGCCAACTTTCAACATTTTTTTATGGGACATGAAAAATGTAACACTTACATTGTAAATTAAAAATACGTCTGGAAAACGTGTTATCCATAATTTTTAAATTCTTGTTCGTTAAAAGCAAAACTTTATCGTTGGTAAGCTTTTTCCTTCATTACACACACACACACACACACACACACACACTGGCAACAAGCAGTGCCATAACTAAGTATTTTTGCATCGGCACAAAATAAAGAAATTTTAAAAATTTATTTAAAAGTTTTATTTACAGATCGTTACTTCCGAAATAATACATCGATACTTAAATAAAAACAACATTTATTATCAATTTCTTTATCTATTTTTGTCTATTTTCGAATGAATCGTTTGTATGCTCGACATTAGTGCCTCATGAACATATCTCGCTCCCAGACATCCTACTTAAAGCATTGGTGAAAAGAGATAAGGAGTCCAGTTCTGGAATATATCACCACGTTCTAATTCGTGTGGTGCTGCTATATTAAGACTATTGTTGCGTATTATGAAAGAGCGAAAAAGGAAATGCAGTCTCTTATATTTTTTGAATTTAGACTCGACTCTTGGGGATGATTTCTTATTCGCTGCTGTTTTCCTTGCCTGAAAAACTAAGATGTGTTGGGACTTGGCAACACCTAACTTCCCTTTGGTGAAACTTGACAGAGCGCTTGTCTGATTTCGATCGTGCGCGCGCACGCACTTTTCATTTAAGGAGTCTAACCTACTTTCAGTAGACAATAAAGATATACTTAGACTTGGTGAAATGCAATTATTGAAAAGGTTGATATATACGGCCCTAAACGATATGATCGTATATATTGGAACAATGATTTAAAAAAAAAAAAAAAAAATAAATAAAAATTTACACATTGCACAAAGAGAAAGCTAATTAGTAATCCCATGACATCAATGTCATTTATATGCTAACCGTTGTTTATTGTTTTCAGATAACTATATCGAGTGCAACTGCGAGATGAAATGGTTCCCCACTGTACGAGAAGCTCGAAGCAGAAGCAATGCAACCAGGAGCTTTGAAATCCAGGGCTCTTGCACCAACCCTGACACGCTGGAGGAGTTCAGTCTATTGAACGTTATGAGTGATAATTTGTTGTGTCAGAAGTAGAAGTATTTTCATTCATTTTTTTGTTTGTTTGTTTCTTTCTTTCTTGTGCACATTTGTTCATCAGTAAAGCTTACAAGGAATTCCAGTTACAATATGGTGACAGTTTTTTTTTTTTTTTTAAATTGAGAGTCGTGGAAAAGAAAGCTGTATGATTTACAATTAGAAGATGATATCAAAGGAAATGGGTGATCTTCCAGACCACGTAATTCATGCAAACGACATCATCCTCTGTAATGTCAGCTTACGTGGTTATCTATTGTAATAATTTCAAGAAGGGAGTAGGAGTTTTTCTAATTATGGTATTATACCAAAGGAAATCAATGTATAGTACTATTGTACCACCTTGTTTTATGTTCAACAATACTATTTTATTGTAATTTTCATGATATGTTCCAAAACCTTTCTGTAAACACATTTCTTAATAAACACAGATACCAAAGCTACAACTAGTCATTCGGGTAATTGTTTGTTTATCTTATAGGTTTATTTACCTCTTCATATACTTTATTCTCATAGGCGTTAGAGAAGGAACAACACACACAGAATTTCGTACTTTTAAATCAACATATTTTTTTTATGTTCCAAAAAGATAACACAATAGTTTTATTAGTTAATATGAAAAACGCCAGGACACTATTCAGGGACACCCGAGATATTATCCCTGAGATTCACGGTCTCCACTCTTTTGTGTGTTTACTGACAACACCAGTGGCGGCCGGTGAAAATTTTAAGTGGGGGTGCTGCATATCTAAAAAAAAAAAAAAAAAAAAAAAAAAAAAAAAAATTCCTAATCAGTAACGAATTTATTAATAAATAAATTTACACATTAAAAATTGCTTTATTAAAAATATTTCATCCTCACCACGAACAAACACCAATAATAAAAGTTTCGTATCAATATCAATGACAAGTGCAAACGAATATCGGCGTTAGATCGCAGTGTATTTGTTTCGTGTAACGATAATTGAAAAAATATAATTCTTTTCATATTTTCAACAGTGACACTCGTCGTAATTCTGCCTTGTATCTATAATAAATAAATAATTGTATGTTATTTTAACAAAATAAAATAAGATTGACAAAAAAATAGTTCACCACGCACACGCACCAATAATAAACGCTTCATATCTCACACAAATAACGTGCGTAAGGATACTAAAAATACACTGCCGTTTGGGCAGTGTCGGAATGACGTAACGTGCAATGACAAGCGCAAACGGATATCGCCGTTAGATCGCAGTGCATCTGTTTCGTAATCTAAATCGTTAATCGAACATTTCCAATTATTAACTATTCAATCAACGTCAAAACATAAGCTGTAACCTTTAACATGTTGTATTGCATTTATATAATGTTGTAAGCATTGTTATTATTTATAATTACAAACAAAATTTAGATTTTTCATTTTTTCCTTGGGGGTGCTGAAGTGTCGCAGTGCTTATGTACGGGCCGCCACTGGACAACACTCTTCTTAGCCTTCACCTAATAGCGAAAGATTCTGACTATAAGTTCTATTTATCAAAGATGTGAGCAATGCACATCAATTCCATCAGCAACAACCATTACGTAAAATGCTCACAACTGTAAAAACGAAATATAAAATTAAAAAACCCTCCATATTTTACACCTGAACTTTTATTGGTCTTGAACTTTAGAGAACATCAAACAGAAAACAGTTAGCTACTCCATGATACTATAGCAATTTTTAATTGAATGATCACTTTAATTCTCTAACAATGTACGAGGGATCTCGTATGCTGGATCAATCATGAAGGGTCATTAAAAATACTATTGCTTTTAGGTTAATAAGAAATGATAATTACTGTAAGACATTTATTTAATGTGAGAAATTATGTTACGGATCGCTAAATAGGTACACAGCTGCGTTATATGAGAAAATGATCCACTGGAAATCACGTGCGAATCACACTTTAACAATTTGAAAAACAGTCTCTGTGTCTCCGTAGTTACTTGTTTGCGCAGTGCCACTACAACGATAGACTCCGTGTTCTTCAGGGTGGATGTCTTTGATAAACAGAGTGGCTTTACCGTGGTGGTCATAAGTGCTGATACGATAGTCCTTGGTGTCGAGGTGATGGTAAGAACAATAATGACAATGATATGGAGGTGGATGTTCATCAATTGGGTAGGATCCTGAAATCTTTGTCCAGACTACGTTCTATAAAATAAGTAAATAAGTTCTATAAGTAAACGAACAAATCAGTTACTGAACCACTGAATATTTATGCATATCAGTGAATATATACAACTGAAATGAATAAGCAAATATTAAAATGAAGTTGCATACAATGAGTACGCGACAGATCATAAGATTTATTAGATTTTATGGAATCCCAAGTAACATCTTTTGTTTTATTCTTCTATTTAATTCCTAACCCTCTAATTACCCTGATTGTCTATATATCCAAATGAATATTTTTAATCCTAAACTGTCTTTCAAGGGGGCTTGCTCCATTTCATTATTACCAGTTCGTATATAATAATGTGCCGGCCTGGTTGGCCGAGTGGTTAGCGTATCCACTCTCCAGCCAAGAGGCTGCGGGTTCGAATCCAGCGTAGGCATGGATGTTTGTGATTGTCCTCCACCTTCATACATTCATTCACCCAAGTATAGATACACTCTCCCAATATGGACTGGGTCACCATGGGTGTAGTAGACCCAAAACTTCCCTCAATGGGAGAGGCCTTCACCTTGCAGTGCGTAGAAAAATAGGCTGTTCATCATCATCATCATCATATAATAATGTAGAACCTCAGTCGCTGAGTCCGTATCGACCATTCCCTTGGGCTGACAACACCAGGGGATCGAATTCTATCTACGAAGTAAAGAATTTTTATAAGTTCTTTTTAACTGAATGCGAGTTAGCCGCTCGGATACAGAAGTAGCGGTCCCCCCTCCCTCCTCCCATGGAAACAATATATATATATATATATATATATATATATATATATATATATATATCCCGGGAGAGGAGGAAAACCGCTATCTCTGTATCAGAGCGGCTGCGGATATCTATCTATAGATAGATATCGGCTACCAAAAAGAGGTGGATAGGTATAGACCAAAGGGAAAGAGAGAGAGAGAGAGAGAAAGAAAGAAAGAGAGAGAGACCAGCGACAAGATGGAAAGACAAGTGAAACCGGAATGCCTATTCCTTGAAGAGAAAAAGAGATATATATATATATATATATATATATATCTCTTTTTCTCTTCAAGGATATATATATATATATATATATATATATATATATATATACTCAATACTCAAGGAGGTGTTCAAAGCCCTGTAGTGAAAAATGTATTAGATGAAATTCAACCAAAGTTGGTGTAAATACATCCCGGAACATGGGGTTTTGATTTACAGAAGATAAAAAGTATATATTTTTACTACAAAATACTGTTTTTAAATACTTTTTTACTACAAAAAAAGTAGTAAAAAAGTAGTACTGGAAGAGACACAACAAATCAATTTTCTGTTCATATAACTTACAGATGTGTGGTTCAGTATGTTCTCCTTTCAGATGTTCTGAGAACTGCATTCTGTGAATGACATTTTCTACAGTGGAACGCAACAGATCTGCATTGATTCCTCACATGCTACGTTATTCTGTCTTTCAAGGTTGCTAAATCCGGAACATGTATTTCACACACCACGTGTTTCAGATGGCCCCACAACCAAAAGTCACAAGGGTTGAGATCAGGGGAACGAGTTACCATGCTCTGGGGAAATGCACATGGAATATGCTTTTTTTTTTATGTACAGAAGATTAAAAATAGTCAAAATCCCTCCACCAGGGGACATTTGGCGCCAGAATCGCGTGATACTTGCATAATCTCACTGTTCCCTAGACCAGTTGGTGGATATATATGATGATGATGATGATGAACAGCCTATTTTTCTACCCACTGCGGGGTGAAGGCCTCTCCCATTGGGAGAGGTTTGGGTTGGTGACCCAGTCCCAATGCCGTAGCTAAAGCTTTTGCCGGCCGGGACGGTCCCTGAGTTTGCCGCCCCTCCCAATACACACCAAAAATATTTAAAAAAATTAAAACGACGTAGGGAAAGAAATTAAAACACTAAGTATAGTTGTTGAAAACTAAATATTAATTAAGCAATAAAATTACTAAGTTAACATAAATAGAAGAATCGTAGAAAAATAAAATTGTGCCTCATGTGAAAAGTGATGTCTGGGGAGGATCTCCCCCTTCTCACCCCCCCCCCCCCCTAGCTACGCCACTGGCCAGCCCCTATTGGGAGAGTGTATCTATACTTGGATGAATCAATGTATGAAAGTGGAAGACAGTCATAAACATGCATATCTAATATATATATATATATATATATTTCAAAAAATAGATTTAATGACTCCAAGACCGAGATAACATATAAAGATTTTAATGATAAATACTACTAGTTTCGGCATATAGCAGCCTTCTTCAGGTATTTATACAGGAAAGGAATACTAATAAACATTGAATTATTTAAAGAAACTGGAAATTACAGGTACAAATTGCCTCACATAATCGATACATAAAAACGTTGTATTTTTCAAGTTGTTCCAACTGGCGTGCCATTGTTTGTTGCAATTGTGCGTGCAAGTTCACGTGAACGCCAATATTGAATAACTGCAGCATGGCTATCTGGGATGTTATAACTTAAATTATTATTTAAGTGGACCGGGTTCAGTAGGATTACCCTTGATTCTACGATTTTCCTTTCAAACTCATCTTCACAGCGAAAAATATTTTCTGATCTATTTCAGCATACAGAGTGGCTTTGTTGGTCATCATTAGGATTATTTGAAAAAAGAACATGACTGGATAACGCAGTTGCATGAGATCTTTTGTATGAGATGTCTCTCTTATGCTCTTCTATGCGTTGTTCAATAGATTTGTTAGTTTGACCAAAGTATGGGATATTGCAATCACACCACAATTTATATACTCCAGGGAACAACGCATAGAAGAGCATAAGAGAGACATCTCATACAAAAGATCTCATGCAACTGCGTTATCCAGTCATGTTCTTTTTTCAAATAATCCTAATGATGACCAACAAAGCCACTCTGTATGTTGGAATAGATCAGAAAATATTTTTCGCTGTGAAGATGAGTTTGAAAAGAAAATCGTAGAATCAAGGGAAATCCTACTGAACCCGGTCCACTTAAATAATAATTTAAGTTATAACATCCCAGATAGCCATGCTGCAGTTATTCAATATTGGCGTTCACGTGAACTTGCACGCACAATTGCAACAAACAATGGCACGCCAGTTGGAACAACTTGAAAAATACAACGTTTTTATGTATCGATTATGTGAGGCAATTTGCACCTGTAATTTCCAGTTTCTTTAAATAATTCAATGTTTATTAGTATTCTTTTCCTTTATAAATACCTGAAGAAGGCTGCTATATGCCGAAACTAGTAGTATTTATCATTAAAATCTTTATATGTTATCTCGGTCTTGGAGTCATTAAATCTATTTTTTGAAATGTATAACAACCGAGTAAAAACTAATCGCCACATATATATATATATATATATGTGGCGATATATATATACATCATTTTCTTTGCTGTTTCTTTTCACACTATTTTTAATTCTTTGTAACCCAAACGTAGGCATTTTATAGATTTATTTTATTTTATTTTTATGACAACTGCATCTCCGAACCGTCAGGAGTCTCTGCCATGTAAAATACAATGCATGGGGATTCGATGCTACAGACTATTACAAAGAAGGACAACAAAACTGTTAGAAGTCTTTCCGTAATATGCAATAGTGCAGATTCTTCTTTTGTAGTTGAGTTTTGATATCAGAATACGGTATTCTCAAGTTCACAGGCTAACTTTAGAAATGCCACCAAACTTGAAATATTTCTTAAAAAGTTGTGAAAGAAAAAAAAAATTCGGAGTTCAAAATTGTTCGGACATTTTAACAGCCACTCAACGTATTGCAACACAGCGTATCAGCATCTGCTAATTTATCATAAGTAAAGAACAAATTTAAAGCTGTTGCCGTTTCAAAAAAAAAAAAAAAAAATATATATATATATATATAAAGAGAGAGAGAGAGAGAGACATTGGTGATTACAAGTATATTATTATTATTATTATTATTATTATTATTATTATTATTCCTGATACCTCCAAGGAGTCCGAAGACTCATCGCGGGAGGACACCTACAACTGTCTCAACCACTACACCGAACCTCTACTACGAATCATCTTCATCAATGCCATCTACCGCCCACCTCCACCACAACTAGTATTTTTTTGTCTGTAAATTGCGTGTGTTCTGAAGTATAGCGATTTCCGCTGAAACATCGGCTGATTACTGACATCAAATGTGGGATTCAATGGTTTATAAAACTTTTCTCATGCCTCATGATATTTCGTGTGGAAGAGGAGAAAAGAGAACAATATCAACGCAGCAAGGGTGACGAATTATAGTGAATTAAGCAATAACATTCTTGTTTCAGCAAGTACCTTTTATTATCTACGCATTACCCTTCGGCTGTTTCATAACTCGTTAATATTCCCAAGAGAAATTCTGCCCAGACGATCATAAGATCGTCTGGACAGAATTGAATGTGACCTGTGACTTCACAATTGTCCAGTTTAATGTGCCATTTCCAGAAAAGGGTCCAGTCTAGAAATGGACCCTTTTCTACTTAATACTACCTATCATTGAAAATCTTCCAGACAGCCAATATACTTACGCTTCTTAACAATACCCGTGTTAAATATACCAGCAGCTTATCCATTTATCACTACGTAGATTGACATGGTGCAGTCACCTAAGTTGTTTACAAAGTCACTTCTCTGGCTATTTTGTATACATCTGAATCACTAATTCATATTTTTCATTCCACAAAGCACATCGAAGTTTTTTTTTTAAGTTACGTTAGGTAACTATCAACAGTTTACTTTTCTTTTTTAAAAAAATAGATTTGAATTACCAACATTATTTTATGAAATCCTTTATATCAATCATGAGAAGTTTAAGAACCTATACTAGTATCTTAGTACCATGTATGGACCAGGGACTGAGAAAGAGTAAAGGTGTAGTCTGCATCTATCCTACAACAGAAAGACATTTTCTGACTGTAACCAATACGGTATTTAGGTGAAAGCAGATTCACTATACAGTAGCCTAGAATATATGCTCAGAATTAGGCTAACACTTATAATAAAGATTGGGTTAGCAGGGTTTGTACATCTGCTGAACCGTACGTGTTTGACGAGAAGCATACAGAGCTAGAACACTGTCACATGACATGGTTGCTCGATGGAGAGGAGAGCCTTCGTCAAGAAGCAAACACATCAAAGGTGATCGTGATTGAAAGTGGTTTTCTTCTTCAGTAAGTTCTTCGGATGTCGAATGTTGACTAGTACGTCCTGAAAGCATCATACCAAGAAGAAAAGTACTTCAAGATCATCATTTTGAAGAGGCATATGATGAGGGGGTGTTATCCATGCTAAACTATAGCAAATGCATAATTAATTTCGTGCTTTCCTTGTTACATTGTGCTTTCGTGGAAAAACACAAGGTAAGCAATTTTAAACCAGCTGAAGCCTTCGCTCCGTTCTCTGAAAGTGGAATTCAGTGGAAGATTTAGAGCATATCTCATTTTAAAGAATAAATAAAAGACTCGCTCGGATGATCTTTCTTTATCTCTCTCTCTCTCTCTCTCTCTCTCTCTCTCTCTGAATATCTCTTGCGATATTCAGAAACGCTGCTCGGTCTAAAGACAGAGCAAATTATTCCAAAAGTCAATAATAAATTTATATTGTAATAAATAATCAAAATATAATAATAAATTATATTTATATAATTACACTACTTTTATTTCCCTCACCTCATCCCAGAATATCAGCAATTTTTAACGTTAAAAACAAAAATTAAACTCTTTCTTACCGATATTCATTTAAATGAGTTTTATTTATTAAAATTGTTTATTTATTTGTTTGATTTTTTTTTTATAATCGAAAAGAATATGTACGTATTTGTAAAGAATTATTTAGGACTAATAAAAAGCTCCGTCTCCCTTTGGTGAATGAAAAATGCATTAGGTAATTTGATTTTTATTTATTTTTATTTTTTGGTTGTGAAATAGCTCTAAACAACATAGAAAGTTATAGAGGAATCATATTACTTTCTACCACACTGAAAATCTATAAAGAATGCTTCAAAAAAAAATAATAATAATAATATTTAACCATACGTAGCACCTTCTTCTGCTCAAAAATCAACTTTAGAGTTTTCTCAAAGTTTTGGATTCAATCATCACGCAAAGCATGTTCAGAATTCTTAGTTATTACGGCATACCCTTGAAAATAATCAAAGGTATGCCCTTGATTATTAAGAATCCTAAGAGAATTACCATGCAAGTGTAATGGCTAATGGAGAAATGATTATGAATTTCTTATTTCCACACGAGTTCTTCAGGGAGATTCTTTGGCACCCTATATTTTTATTATTAGTCTTGACTATGTATTCAACACACATGAAATGAGTACAGAATAACTCTAGAAGATTCGACAGGACAAAATCACATAAGCTGTTTCTGTTTTGCAGATGATGTTGTACTGACTGACTCAGACATTCCGACTGCAAAAATGCAGCACTGATTGGGTTGGCAGTCAACAGCAGTAAAACTAAAGTCCTAAAGGGCAGAATAGAAGGAAATATTAGGCTAAATGATCACTTCCTTGAAGAACTAATTGATTTCCAATACCTTGGTCGATACTCTAACTGTGAAAAGAAAGCACAAAACTATTAAATGGATAAGAATCCTATATTATTATATAGCCAGTAAGTGAAACTCAAGATCGAGAACTACGATCTATGAGTTTCAATGCCGAAAAACTATCGGCGAAGGCAATTCGAAGCAAAGGTGGAGCAAGCTCCCTCACTATTCTTGATATTCTCTCATAATGTAAAACACAGCTCCTAGGAGATGTAATACTGTCATTACATTATGAGGGGAGGTCACTACCCAGACCGGTTTCAACCTTAGTGACCTCCCCTCATAAGGTAATGACAGTATTACATCTCCTAGGAGCTGTGTTTTACATTATGAGAGAATATCAAGAATAGTGAGGGAGCTTGCTCCACCTTTGCTTCGAATTGACTTCGCCCATAGTTTTTCGGCATTGAAACTCATAGATCGTAGTTATCGATCTTGAGTTTCACTTACTGGCTATATAATAATATAGGATTCTTATCCATTTAATATCTATTCAATTGCCAGAAAACTAGCCTTTTGGCTTTTTATTTTAATTATAAAGCACAAAACTCTTCAATTACACAAAAGTCAAATTAATATATGGAGATTCAATCTCTTCACCACAAATACCAAATCTGGTCTTTAACAAAACCACTATTCAAGCTATATTTACATATAGTTTCCAGACATGACACGTCACTATTCAATAAGCATTTAATATTATCAATAATACTGGGACAACGTGGCACCTATCAATACCGGAATATACACATGGCAAGATTACATCTCCAATACGGTGAAGAAAGACTCCTAATAGAAACAATTCAGAAAATTCAGATGACTGGGGACACCAAGTTAGACATCCACCTTTCCCTACGTTCAGTGTTCTTGCTCTTTAGAGACCAACTGCAGAGGAAGACCAAGAAATTAGTTTTGGTAATACATGAGCAAACTTATATCTCGATGATAATCAGATCTCCATGATGATGGGGAAACAGTAACTTTATCTCCACACATCCCTCCAGTCAAGTTATGTCGCAGACTGAGTGTCATAGGCTCCTTGGGTTGTCTATTTTGGGGAGGTATGACTCTGCCTTTCCAACTAAAGGATATATATTGGCTACTTTAAGTAGGCAATAAAAGTAGCTAGTTCTTTAACTTGACACGTTTTCAAAAAAAAAAAAAAAAAAACGATAGTATTAATAAACAGAACCAACAGAAGAAGACAAATATATCTAATATTGTTAAGTTCTATCACTCGATTAACTTAAACGCTTAATATTTGCATTGTGAGAAACATTACATTAATATTGGGATATGGGAACCAGTGGCGCACTCAAGATTTAATCTTAGGAGGGGGGGGGGCGAGTTGAGTAGATGATTTGAGAATAGACAGTACGCATTGCATACGACCTATGACTGAGCATCTGCAGTGATCGCCAATACATGATACCCGTGATCTCCTCTGGCCCTGCTCGGGCAAACGAAGTAGCGCTCGGTCCGCTCGAGCACTACTTCGTTCGCCTTACGTTCACAGCAGCCGTGATTCCCGAGAGCTATAGAATATTCCCACCTTATGTCACCGCTAATTCATAAGTAGTATAGAAATAGAAGACACAACACAACATAAATAAATAAAAAAATGAATTTTAATTAGGGAAAGAGTTTTGGAAATTTTTCTAGTGTTTTGTTCCTTTTTCTTTTTTTTGGGGGGGGGGGTCTTTCCCCCCTCTGGGTGCGCCACTGGTGGGGACAATGAATGCAAAATCGGAATAATTCGAAGCGCCCAGTACACAATGATGATCAGGCTCTAATTATTTAATATGTAGTTCTAGTTATTTATTAAAATCTAACTCATTCTTTTCTCGATGTGTAAACAGATAGTGAAAAAGAGAGAGAAAACGTTTTTTTTTTTTTCTGATCAAAATTGAAAGATGAATTGATATCACCAAAAATGTGTAATAACCAATAATGAATAGGTATGATATCTTCCTGTAATCAAGTGCAAGCATAGCTTTAACTTGTTTCACATAATTTTGTTTTATCCCATGCTGATTTCACTTGGCCTACATAAGAATAATCAGTGAAATGCTCTATTTTCGAAATTATGTGATAGAGGGCGCACAAACAACTAAAGAAATTAATTATTCGTTACTTTCATTGAAAATATGAAATTCCTATTTCTATAGTTTGAAGGACTGCATTAGTGCGAATATAACAGAAAAAAAAAAACATTGTCATAAGAGTAAAGTGTACTTAGTTGACTCCCGTCAAACCTGAGTTAATTAAGATTCATAAGTGGGGCCCAATATAAGTGGAGAAAGGCCAATTGGAACTCTCAGTGTTACGAAATCTTTTCTTTCAGCATCTTTTATGTAAGTCATAAAAGAATCTGTGAAACCATTTCGAAGCTGTTTGATAGAAAATGGGCCAATCTTATCTCGCATGCAACACGCTACTTTCTATTGTTCTTTAGAGTTAACTTCGGTGCCTAACAGCGTCCCTTATTACTCTCTCCAATGAACACCGATTCCTTCTGCTCTGTGACTGAATAGAGTCCGTTCTTTAATCGATGTCACTGTTTCTGCTGTTCCGCTACTGGAAATTCTGAGTGTACGTTTTGCTTCACCTCACGTAGTATTTTGCTTTCAAGTGTTGCATATTTTCGAAAGAGTTCACATCATTAAATGCGCCTGTTTTCACATTTGATTTTGTATTTATTTATTCATTTTATCTTTTTTTTCATTCAGAAATGTGGTTTGAACTTGGACTTATAACAGAAACCTTGAACTTTTAAAATCAAACAATGATTAATACATCGATAAGGTGAGTAAAATCATTTCTGATTACTGAACAATCAGGTTTCTGATTACTGAACAATGAGTAATCAGGAATGATCACTGAACTTTGAAATCAGTAAAAGTCAAGGACACATCTGAACAAAGCGTAGACAGTTAACGGTTAATTCTTAACCTACTGCTAGGCAACCTTCTTTTACTCTAAAGAATATTTTCCTCATTGCAGAAAGTTGAAGTGGAATGCCTCGCACTGACTGCATGAACTTTCGCTACTTAACGCATACATTATGTAAAAATCACACGGTAAAATTATAGACCAGACGAGAGCTGCTGCACACACAATTGATGGTCGAAGCAACTAAGGCTATGAGACAATGTATTATATCTGACTTCAAACAAGCAGCCCTGTAAATATGACACCTCAGTTTCTTGTAGTCTTTCCTATTTCCGCACTTAAAATTACTTTTTCATAAGTATTTATTTTTAGGTGTATTTCTCAATATGCTATGTATAAGTCCATCTTTATTTTTCTGGACTCTGGAATTATTACGATATGTGGAAATTACATATTCCGTACTGACTTGATGGAATTTATAGCAATTTTAGTATTTAGGATCCCACTGAAATTTTTCGATTTTTAAATTCTGATTTCGATTTGACCATTTGTAGTAGCAACATTAGGTAAAACAAAATTACTTATTTTGAATACATAGTTAAAAACAAATAAATAGCTAAACCGTCGACGTCTCATAAATGCATTATAATTTTTGAGATCGTAGTACATTTTCAGAAATGTACCGCCAGGGTTCGAGAATAACGAAAAGTTAACATAATCATTATATATTGTTCTTATGAAAACAACGACAACTGAAAATTTAGCTCTGAATATTTTCGAACTGAAACTGTGTTATATGTTAACAACTAAAAGAGCATCCTATAGGGATGCGCATTTGATTAAATGAAAATATTTGGATGCAAAATTTTCATTTTTGAACCGGTTACATTTTCACAATTACAACTTCGCCTACCAGCCGTGTGGTTTGCATATTTGCTTTCCAACTAACAGGCTGGGGGAGGGGGGGGGGGTCGAATCCAGCAGTGGGCATGGGTTAGTGATTGTCCTCAGGTTTCGGGAAGATAAATTTCATCGCTGTGAGCCCGCTTATTAACTCGTCTGAAAATTTCCATGTTTCATCTCTAGAGCAGGGTTTTCCAAACTATCTGTATGCTGTGTATAAGTTTACCTTACCTTAATGAAAACATTATCTTAGTCCATATATGGTGGGTGGAAGTAAAAAGAACTGCCGAATGGGAAAATTTTTATCAGTGAAATAATAATAATTCCTCTCAGGACTGATGGAATTTAATAAAATTCATATTTCGAAATTTATCGAGTCGTTTAAATTGGATCGCTTTAGTGGCACAATAGGAAACACCAAAAGTACGCGATTACAGACATATTCAAGGCAAATGACATACAAGTCGGATACGATAGTGTCTCTCTCTTCCTCTCATTATTATTATTATTATTATTATTATTATTATTATTATTATTATTATTATTTCAATGCGCAGATGACACTGCACTACTAGCAATCCACACAGACATTAACACAGCTCTCTGCAAAGCACAACAAGACCTAAATGAAATCACAACATACTTCCACCCAAACGCAAATCTAATCAACGGCACCAAATCACAGATGTTGATAATAAACAACCCAAGAATCATGCGCCCCGCATCACTATCGATACATTGTCACACATACCGCTGCATTAACAACAAAAATACCTGCCAATATTCCGAAATCAAACCTGTAATACAAGCAAAATACCTCAGTCTCTATATAGATACCCACCTTAAATGGACAAAACATGTAGAATACCTACACACCAAACTCCGGATCATCGAAGCAAAACTCTTGCAAGTTAAAGATATTATTCCACCCAACATAAAAAAAAACTCCTATATCACGGTATCTGCGAATCCCTACTCAGATACGGAATAACAGTCTATGCAAATACATCAAACAGCCACCTAAAAAAATTAGAAATACTACAGAGGAAAATCGTGTCAACAGTGATCTGGACACCTAACACGCAATAACCAATATCCGACAAGCACATGGCGATACACGGAATTCTGAGCATTAAAAACCTGAAACACTACATGATATTAACAAGGAATTACTTCAACGTCACCTATCGAAACAACAGAGACACATATCGTATAACACGACCTACAACAACTCTCTACATCCCCACACCCTTCAACAACTCATACGGTTCTTTTGTGAGATCGCATCAGATACCCACGCAATTCAACAACCTACCAAGAAAGTTAAAACACGTAGATAACTACAGAACATTAAAAAACGAACTCTGGAAAATATACCAACAAAGTTAAGAAACCATTAACACTAATATACACACATCACAAATCACTAGCATCCAATGCCTACATCCCATACATAAACAGTAGCAACAACACAAATAGTGAAGGCTAAATCCCACTCTCTTCATAAAGGCTAGCCCAAGCTTCGAAGTAGGTAGGATTAACCTGCCTCACTCATCTACAAGTAATCCTTATAAGCTAATGCAGAAATTTCGTATGTATAATCACTCTTTCTCAATCTTAAAAAAAAAAAATTATTATTATTATAAAAACCTCCATGGAGTCAAAGACTCACGTGGGAGGTCCACTTATGCACACAGTTTATCATACCGCGCCTTAAACATATTCACTGTCTCTGCGCTCACCACACTCTCGGGCAATGCATTCCAGTCACTCACCACTCTCCATGCAAAAAACCTGCTCCTCACTCCCTCCTTATACAGCTTCCAGGGATGACCTCTTCTTCACCCGCTATCTTCACCCATTCTGTGCAAAAGCTCTCCGACATTCTGGTAATAACCTTTTAACAGTTTATATGTCTCGATCATATTCCCTCTCCTCCTTCTATCCAGCAATTTCTGCAAATTGCATTTTGTCAATCTGTCTTCATACTCAAAATTCCAGAGATCAGAAACCACCTTAGTCAATAGCCTCTGAACTTTTTCCAACGCATCTTCATATTTTTGAAAACCAGCCTACCAGTTCTGTGCACAGTAATCCATATGGGGTCTGATCAAAGCCTTATACAAAGGAACCATAATATATTTACTTCTACAAGTCAATGACCTCCGCATCATTCCATTATGCACTGTGTTGTCTCCACAATTTTAGTAAAATGTCCCGGAAATTTTAGGTCCTTGTTTATAATCTCTCATCTCCTCTACCACTTCCAAGATATTTCCACCGATTGTATACTTTACATCTCATCTCTGCTTTCCAAATTTCAAAACCTTACTTTGAGACATTGAATTGACATCCCCACTTATGTACCCATTCAGCCAGTGTATTCAATCCTCTTGCAAAGCTACAGCATACATTTTGCGGAGGAAAATCACAGTACCTCGAAATGTTTTCTTCAATATTATGGTCCACTCATTTATCAAAAAAAGTTTTTCGATATCTATGAGGCAAGAATAATTTCACTTGATTATCTCTATACTAAATTAAAAAAAAAAATAACGACAAGAACAATAACAACAGATTTTAGAGTACATATTGAACAAGGCAACAATAACGGTCTATAAATATTCATTCATAATATATCTATTGATGTGCTCTTAGTTTCCTACCTTAGTACCTACCCATATATGGTACTAATATACTATAGGTGTCAACAAAGCTGTCGTGTATGGGCTTAATATAAAAAAAAAGGTTTCCAGGAATCATCTTGAACTATTTTATAATATCCAGCAGTGCATTGATAAAGATAGTTACATAAAGCACAAACATTCTTTTTTTCTTTTCAGTAATTCCATGGGTTATTAAATCCATGGCACACTAGAGTTATTAATGGGTTAAGAAGACATATATCTTATTTGCATTAGTTTCTAATGCAGATTATGATATTTAGAAAAATAGAGGATGAAGATTAGTTCGGAGAATGAACATCCAGAGATTATTATTGAAGGTTCAATTAATTCTTACCGAATCGTAGGGCCCAATTTACGGCATGGGTTTTAGCAACAAGTTTATCAGTGGAAAGTACTTACAATGCATAACACCTGAAGACACTTAGCATCTCACTAGTTTTGTTCGGCAGTGGAAGAGTTCTTTTGCATGCTTGCATGCTGTTTCAAGGTTCGTTACGTATCAGAAACAGTTTTCTCCTGTTTCAGTTGCCGTCGTAATCGAATTTTTTAATAATATCTTTTATGGTATAGTCGGGGGGGGGTGTTCAAAAGTTCTACCTTTACAAAAGTTTTAAAATCCGGGGAGACACACACACACACACACACACACACACACACACACACACACACACACACACACACACACACACACACACACACACACACACACACACACACACACACACACACACACACACACACACACACACACACACACACACTTTTCTTAAGCATTCAGAAAAGCGAATGATAAAGATGAATTCAAGGAATTAAAAACGTTATCGTGAAAATTACTAAAGCATAATTTATTGTGGGAAAAAATCCATCCAAGTCAGTGCAAGAAAGAATTGATATGATAATATATAGTGGTTTTTTTTTTTTTGTTGTTTCTTCAATTTACACATTAATTACACATTAACGTATTATCTTTGTGGAAACAATCACTAAATTATTTTTAAGTAGAATTTTATAATTGCAGAAATATTTCTCCGCATGGGGGATATAATTAGCATTTATCCGAGACGTTAGAAATATATGTAGTTAGTAAGCTGTTGATACCATCATTTAAAATAATAATAATAATAATAATAATAATAATAATAATAATAATAATAATAAAAAGATGAGTTAAGTTTTAAATAGAGTTTTACCTTTTTTATATTAAAATAAATGCATGAAATGATTTTTAATTCCTAATGGCTACTGAATGAGAAAAGTAAGCAAAAAATATACAATATGCAAAAGTGGGAAAATATGTTAATTAGTGTATAAATGGTAAAAATAACTATATAAGTAATTAGTTTGTTAAAAGACAATTATTTATCTCTGAGTGACTTCGATGACTGTTTCCATTAGCACAACTATATCTGCGCGGTTAGTTAGCGTAGTGGCTGCGCGCTTCGCAACCATATGCCTGGGGAAGGAGTGTCCTAGGTTCGATTCCCGTACACGACGTGAGGAACTTAAGGATTTTCCTCAGCTATAGCCAAGTTAGCCGGTCTTGGGCGTGGACAGCAGGGTTTTTCATCCCTCAAACAGGCAAACCGGCCTCGTGAGCACACACACAAACACACGGATACAGTCAGGACTACCTAAGACGATCCCTCCAGCCATAGGTTTGAATTGTCAGTTATGCGGTCCTAAGCCCGGATAAAAAGAGGGGGGGGGGATTAAGGTGATGCCGTACCTCCCCGTAATAGGGGCTCACAGCCGTTGAATCACCATACGAAATAAAAAAAAAAAAATAAGCACAACTATTTATCCCAATGTCTGTCCGTTGTTTCGGAAGAACAACTGCAACCTTTGACTGAAAAAGAGTTAGTTTCTAGTGTCATCTAGGACGTCAAGAACACCAGGAACGGCTTTTCTGCTTCCCTAGAGAATTGATTCTTCCATGTAAAAACAAAAATGAATAAATACATTTAATGTGTTTATTCACTATGCACATGATTCTGGATATCTGTATAACGATAAATTATCTTTCGACTATTTATATAGATAGGGGAAAAAATATACTGAAAAGGCAGTATATCAAAATCTTTGATTCATGTGTGTCATCGCTTAAAGAAAACTACAAAATACTCATGGAATGATGGATTTCATGAAACCCTATTGACTGATTGATTGAATGTGTGCATGTGAAGAGATTGGTAGGTTGGGAATGTGAGGAGAAAGGGAAGAAGAGAAAGCGCCTGGAGCATGTTGATTTATTTATTTATCATTTAACAACCTGTAATTAGAATCCAAGGAACCTAATATTTTAGTTTAAGCATTACTCAAATTGCTTCTAAAAAAATGACTTACCGACACTATTTTCCCACTGCTGGAGAGAATGCAACTAACTTCGGCGTCATGCCTTCCGTATTCTCCGTATTTGTACTGCACTGATCCCATTCCAAGATAGCGGCCAGGGTATGTAGCTTCTGGATCTTTGACTGGCTTGAGATGGTGGTGGTGGTGGTGATGGTGGTGATGATAATCGTGATCGTAGTGATCATCATGATGATGGTGGTCATAATGGTCATGATGGTCAGGTTCGTGGTGATGATGATGATGATGATAGTACTTGGATATCCAGTAGTTGTCCCAGTATGGAATATAGGCTTGGCTTAGAACTACAGCAACAGCAATATAAATGACAATTGAAACTTTGGCAGCCATGAGTTCGTAAATGATTTCTGAATCTGCTGCTCTGTGCGATGGCAAAACTACATATAGATTTTAAGTCGGAGAAATGGTTTTAAATGATGGAGACAGCCTCAATAAAGAATCACCTCCTTTTGGCTCCTCCCATTTGACACGCTTCACAGAAGCCACGACCTTTCTTTCCTTCGCTCTTATTTTGACTACAAATATGTCAAGGCAAGAACATTTACTTGGTTAATTTGCGTGCTCTGTACTCGTTCCCCCTTCATCTGAAACCTTGGCTAGGTTTGGGAAGAGAGACAATGTTTAGTGGAGAGCTGGAGGAGGGGTGGGGATGAAGAAGAGGAACGGGGTGAACGCTTTGTCTCACTCAGACAGAGGTCGACGTTCAAAATCAATGGTTGTACAGAAAACTATGTAATACAAAGGTGCGCGGTGACAGAGGTCAAAGGAGAGAGTGAGTGAGCGAGCGAGCTAAGTGCATTCGTTTTCTTCTGTTATTATCTGTCTTTTTGAACAATCGGCTTCCGTTATACGCCAAGGCGAGATAATTTAGAGTATACTTCACCTTAATAAAATAATTGGCTACAGTTGTATTTCAGTTTTCTCATGAAAATTAATTTCACACGGCACAGTTATCACAAAGTGTCTTAGAGACGGAGGTGGTCTTAGATAAACAACGAAGTATTTGGTTTTGTAGTCAATTTTTCAAAGTTCTTGGGTCAGGTTAAAGATTTCTCACATGCACTTATAATTAGTGTCCTTCGTTGGTTTATTGTTCTGTTCAATATATAGTTTTAATCTTTAATTATAAAAGAAAATAATTATGTATGCTAAGTTAAATTTTCAAACCTATATTTCATCTTTTCTTGAACTAAATAAATTGCTTATTTTTGTTTTTAATTTCTTTTCCCCTTCTTTTATTTCTTCGTTCAAGATCTTTCTTTAGTCTTGGTTGATATCTTTGCTTCAGGTTGTCTGTTAATAACTACTTTTAGAACGATAAGATAGTTCTATTTTACGGATGAAATTTTATTTTACAGATGAGATCTCAGATAATCATAATACGTATTCTCTTATCCCAGTTAATCATGATATATATCATAATCATAATACCTCAATAGGAATCAACACAGGACTCTTTTATTTATTTATTTATTTTTTATGAATTCTGCTGACGAAAACGTGAACCAGTCAAATATTTAGTATCACAGGCAGGTTAAATGTTGGATAACCCGGAACTCTATACAAACACTAAATTGGAAGATGTATAACAAAGAGATGAAAATCTCATGCCACCTAAAAATATAAATCTGCCACCGGGTGGCTTTATATATTTATATTTATGTTATCTCCTGCTAGATCATCAGCTCATTTAAATCATTTCGAGTTTATACCATTCTGACTCTCACCATGCGCAGTAGAACGAATTAGCGCGAGTTTTTGATTGGGTTTGAAAGAATACAAAATAGATAGAAAACACACGCATCTAACTGATAGATAATTCATACGTGATTTTTTTTCCCAGTCTACTTCCCTCTTCCCCTAACCTTGCAATAAATGGCATACATTTTATGAGACATGAATATGAAGATGAAAATTTACAATAATAATAATAATAATAATTCAAATTCTACATTTAACATTGTAGGGAAAAAAAAAAAACTTTGCAAATGTTTACATACAAGAAAAAACAAGTCAACTGAATGTTACTGAACCAGAGATCTTTAGCCTATTCTTTCTCATCCAAAACCCAAGATGAAATTATTTACCGCTGAGCATTAAGCACAAAGAAATCATTGATTTTGTTTAGCTATTACAGCTTAATTAATTTTATTTCATTAGTATTAGTATTTATGTGAGAACTTCAAGCGACTGCAATGTAACCGAATATATCACTTTGTTTCTTCGTGTGAATTTTGGGTTTTGTTGCATCTAGGTCATTGGTTGCCAAGCTTTTTCGGGCCACCGCGCACTTTGCAAGACATACATTTTGTAACGCCCCCCCCCCATTATAACAGTTTGAATAAAACCATATTTCAAATATTTGAGACTGAATAAAACCATATTTCAAATACTCAATACTGTACTGTCGACATTTCTTCTTATATTCAGACATAATGAAATAATAAAATTTGCAAAAATATTCACAAAATAAAATATTTAATTTACACTTTGTATGACTTCACTTATCTATCACACTTTCGACTGATGATTGTTGGCAAAGCACACAAAAAATAATCAAACTTATTCCCTAAACCACTGGTATTTATAGATTTGAAATCTAGCCGGAATCAACTTGCATGCATTGACTTGTTTGCGATACCATCGTACTCGTGCTTTGAACAAGTCACTGCAAGCACCCATATTCCTGTCAAAACAAGCTGAATTTGAGTGAATTATCTACGTAATAGTTGACCGACATACTACTAGTTAAGACTCGTCTGCTGCGTGGATAGACTAAAGCCTGTATGGCACGATCAATTTTTACAATAGCAAAAAATGAATAATTTTTTTAAGTATATAAAAAATAGAAGTCAAAATGTCCTATATGACACGTTCTCACTGACATAGAAAATTGACATCTATTTCTATCTGACATGGTAAATTTTCAAATGATTAAATAATTGAAATAGAAAATTGATAAAAAAAAATTGATCGTGTAAGACGGGCATAAGATGAATTAAAAGTCAATATTTAAATTTTAAATGATTATCTAATCTTAAAATCACGAAAATAATTAATTTTTAAATATATATTATTAATTTCTTCAATAAAGAGCCACCGACCCCTAGACCGCCTGAACTCCCTCAAATGCTGAACGCCCCCAAATGCAAATGAACGATCCCACTATAGCCCCCCCCTAGAAGGCTTCAGCTCCCACTGTGGGAGGCGGTACCTCCCACTTTGGGAACCTATGATCTAGGTGGAGGGGATGGATTTTGATGGGATATATTTAAATAACAAAAGGATGTTTTATGTAAATAAATAAATAAATAACGTGCGCGCGCACTAGAGAGAGAGAGAGAGAGTTGAATATATCCGCCGTTTAAAAGACAGCATAACCATATATACTACATGCATGGTTGTACCTTTTTTAAAATAGAAGTTAATGCACATAGCTGGAAATTAGACAGCCAGGCTATCGGGAGTGATACTTAAATGATGTCTTTTAATTATTATTATTATTATTATTTTTTTTTTTGGAGGGAGACCTTTAGGACTTCACGTTAAAAGTATTGCAATCGTTTTTAATTTGAACGAGCAAAGTTTTTTGTTTTTTTAATTAACATTTCCAGTTTAATTCATATTCTATTTTCGTAACTTCAGAAATAATAATAATAATAATAATAATAATAATAATAATAATAATAATAATGGCTGTGCACCCTTGTGGAAATGACATTTGTATCCATGGTGACATGGCAAATACACTGCTTGAAACGAAGTCAACGGACACCCTCCCTACCACTGGCAGGGTGAATCGTGCCATGTTACGAGTCACGTGTTTTTGGCTGGTATAAATTGGAGGAAGATGATGCTCCCAAATCAGTGTAACTGTGTGAAATGGCTGCGAGAAGGGAACTGGCGGTGTTTGAAAGAGTCATTGTGATAGGATGCCATGCTGCAGGTCTATCTGTTCGGCAAATTGCTCACAAATTGGGTGATCCCAGGTCAACAATCAGCGATACTAGGTCAACAATGTAAGGCTACCTGCAGTGGACAACCCACCACACTTACGGAATGTAACTGAAGGATAATATATAAAAACCGTAATTCAGAGGCCGATACATGAATGCGGAGTTCCATGTACAGGGATACACGGACGCTGGGAATGCTGTGTTAAGGAGCGAAAGAACGCTTACACCCTCTACCGAAAAGATGGGCGGATGTGGATGTGGCAGATGCCCTGTGAACGTCTCTTACCCGAGACGTTCACAGGGCATAACCCCAACTATGAAATTCGGAAGTAGCAGTGTAATGGCATAGTCCTGTTTTTCCTGGTTTGAACTCGGACTCTGTAGTGACACGAATATTGAACTCCGAGAGGTATCTGGACAATCTAATACTCTCTACTTTGTGGCATTTTTATGGAATTGACCATTGTTGCTTTCAGCAAGGCAATACATCGTGTCATAAGGATGCTATTGTAAATGCGCACTTTCTGGATGTGAACTTCACTCGCGCGCACACACACACACACACACACACACACATGAATGGCCTCCACTCTCAACCCTATTGAGCATCTGTGGGATGAACTGGAGCATAGGATGAGGTCAAGGGACGTCCGTCCCAATAAAGTCCAAGTCACCATTATATGCCTACTGGAAGAATGGTCCAAAATCCCTATTGATTGCTATCGTAGGCTTGTGGAAAGTATGTCCCGTAGGATTGCTGCAATCATCGCATCGAAAGGAGGTCCTACATTTTAAGACGAGCGCCATGGCTGTTGGTTCCTCACACTGTGATGTCCATTGACTTCTTTCCAATCAGTGTATATGATCAGTGGTGCTGTAATTTCTGAATCCTGCTTGTTCTGGAGGTTGGCAAAAATCTAATTTATGTTGTATTCTGTTGCTAATGATTTTCGTTAAAATTTTGTATATTGCCGAAAGGAGATTAATAGTGCCGTAATTTTTAATATCTTCTCTGTCTCTCTTTTTAAAAACTATGTTAAAGAGAGCATCATTCCAACTCTTGGGTATCCTCTTCTGCCTTAGGCATGAAACTTTACTTGACATAGCCATTATTGGTACACAACCTGCTTTCATAACTTCTATTGGTAACTCACCTTTGCCATGTGTGTCTTACCATTAGTCATGCTACCCATTGCCTATTGAACTTCTTTTATAACATCAGGGCATATTTCTACCTTTTCCATTTGGGATATTATATTGTTGATTTCATATTAGTTTAAGTCTTGGGAAACATAATTTGGAATAGAAGGATTATATTTTGCTTATGATCTTTTATTATTAATTTTTTTTAAAATTAGCACTCCATTTTCATCTTTAAGAGTTATTAATTGATTTTGAGCCTCTGTAGCTCAGTCGTTATAAACGAAGCCCTTTGGTTGGAAAGACCTGGGTTCGATTCCCATCAGTGACGTGAGGAACCTTTATCTGATCTCTTTCGACGAAAGGTGAGTTGACCAGTCTCATAGTAGGTTTTTTCAACCGGAAACGCCGGTTTTTCGTCCCCAGAACCGTCCTCCTGAACGCACGTATCTGCAGACATTGGACACACCGGGAGGCATAGGGCTAACCACCTTATCCTCGGGTTACGGTTGTGGTTGCAAGAATGCTTGCCACCAAAAAGAGATTAAGAGAAAAGGAGGATTAAGTAAACTAAAGTAATTTTATCCTATGGACAACTCTCATTGCACTCCTTTTAGACTTATATTGATTTCTGTTATAATTAATTCTCCATGTTCTGAAGTTTCTAATTTCTTGTGTCATCCTTTTTTCTTATTGTCTTACATAGCTACAAAAATTCTATTCTGCTTCTCATGTCTAGATCTCTTTTCATTTCTCTTCTCTTCATCAGAAGGCTTAGGGTTTCATCAGACAATTTTCTTTCATCCTTCTTTTGGTCAATTCCATCAATCTGTTTGGCATTATTTAGGAGGGCCACAGTTATTATTTGATAGTTTTTATCCAGGTCTTCATTCATATCAATATTATAAAACTCTTCTTCTTTTATCTCTTTTTGGAAGAGCTCTTTGTTGTGTTCTAGATTTGTGGTAAATTAATAGTGTCGTTTATTTTTGATCAGTTTCTGTCTCCCATATTTTCTTGATGAATTTTTGTTCTCACTAATCTGTGGTTACTACCTATATTGGAGCTATTTATTACACCTGTGTTAATATATAATCTGTTTCATAAAACACCTCATGTCCATTTTCGATTTTTCCATTATTGAAGACAGTATTCATTACATAACGATTTCTACTTTCAGCAAATTCTATCCATCTTTCTCTATTTCCCTTCCTCTGTCCTAGTCCATATTTTTCAACTGCTGCTAGATGTGCGTCTCTTACTCCTACTTTACTATTGAAGTCTCCCATCAAGATCGTAAAGAATGTATCATTGCTCTTTATCAGTTGGTCTAGTGTGTTGTGAAATACATCTATTTCTTCCTCTGTGTGGTCTGAGGGTAGTACATAAACTTGTATAATTCCAAATTTATAATGTCTGTTTATTTTAAGAGTTCTGCAATCCTGTTTGTGATATGTTTTATTTCTTGTATTTTATATTTTATAAAATGGTTAATTAGGAAGCCAATTCCTTCCTGGGATCTTGGATTGTCACCACAACTACAGAGTGGATATAAGACATACTAATCAAAAACTTTCCTCTTCAAACTAATGGGATATCACCTTTGACGATATTTTTCATCATCCCAAAAGCCATCCAATCTAGGGATCACTCTTTTTATTTCTTCTATTTGTCCATGGGATTTATATTTCATTTATAATAATTTTTATAATTTATTCCAGATAAATATCTGACTCTACCCTCTCAACTTTTCTATCTCCCAGTATAAGTATTTTTCTTGTTAACATGTTATTCATCATTACTTTCGTTTTTTTTAGATTCTTCTTCAACTCAATTTGACCGGACACTTGAGCTAATACTCTTAATTTTATTTTTAGATCTTCTGCATTTTTTTCCAAGAGAACAATACCATCAACAAAAGACAGGTAAATTGGAATCTTTCTGTTAATTTTAATCTCCTCGTTCTTTCATCAGTTAATGAAAAACGTTTTCTAAGGTAGATGTAAAGAGTTTAGGATATCTCTCTCTGTCTTACTCCTCTATTTATTGGGAAATTTTCACTTTTATTATGCAGATGTCTTGACTACATATATATATATTTCAAGGTTTGTATATATATGCTTCTATTTCCTGTTTTAGGATAACTGAGGTTTTGAAGGAGTCAAATACGGTTGTCATAGTTCAGAAAGGCTAAACAGTAAGGCTAAAGGCGACACCTCTAGGGAGTCCAAGGACGCATCGCGAGAGGGCACACTACTCTACTTCGCTAAATACATCTCATCCTTTCCACTACCTTAATTCTCCAACTACGACAGTACTACCATCAACGCCATCTATCGTCCAATATATAATCAATACGTGTGTTGATTATACTGGTTATATTCAACTCTGGTTATTTCTCTTGGAAGAACAAAATCTACAAACAGATAAAGGGAACTACCATGGGTTCCCCCCTCTCACCCCCTCTTTCCAATTATCATATGGAAAATTTTGAAAAACGAACCACTGACTCTTCCCCTCTAAAACCTTCTATCTGGCTAATATATGTAGATGATGTGTTTCTCTATTTGGCCTCATGACCCAGGCACATTAGATTCCTTCCTCAGTCACCTCAATAGACTACATCCAAGAATCCAGTTTACGATAGAAAAGGAAAATAACAATAGTTTACCCTTCCTAGATACTTTAGTAACACGCCTTCCTAATGGTAGCCTTTCTATCTCTGTATATAGAAAACCTACTCATACAGGCAGATACATTCACAAACTCTCCCACCACTCCCAGCAATATGGCATTATTAAAACTCTGACCAATAGGGCCCACAATCTTTGTTCCAGTAAAACTGCCCTTTCAACCGAACTCGAACACATACACAACACCTTCCTTTCCAATGGCTATAATGACTACAGAATTAAAAAAATAATCAAGTCCTTCCCCATTCCCCGTTCAACTCTTCAGAAGGACTTCAGAAATGCCATCACCATTCCCCGTCCAACTCTTCAGAAGGACTTCAGAAATGCCATCACCATTCCCCGTCCAACTCTTCAGAAGGACTTCAGAAATGCCATCACCATTCCCTACATCTGTGGTACTTCACAAAAAATAGCCAGATCATTAAAAAAGTACAACCTCAATACAGCTTTTAAGTCCCACCGTAAACTTGCTACCCTTATCCGCTCTGCTAAAGACTTGCTCCCTCCTTTATCAGTGCCTGCATATATAGAGTACCTTGTTCTTGTAAACTTGCCTACTTCGGACAAACAGACAGGTTATCATCCATCCGGTTAGAAGAACACAGTTCTTACATCTGCAAACACGATTATGGTCAATCTGGCATTGCAGACCATGTTTTGGATACATCCCACAGGATCTCTTGGAAAAAAAAAACTACCATGCTCTACCATAGCAAATTCAAAAAAGAAAGACTATTCTTTGAATCTGCATCTGCACTCAGGAATCAACCTAATTTAAACAAATACGGTTGCATTAAACTTCCCAAAATTGGGAAACTTTAATTATCAGAAATCCCTCTTTACATCTCAGGCCACCTGCAAACGCCCATAGAGGGCGCACCACCTAAATAGGACTTTGGTTTCACTTTGTATTGTGTGTGTGTGTGTGTGTGTGTGTGTGTGTGTGTGTGTGTGTGTGTGTGTGTGTGTGTGTGTGTGTGTGTGTGTGTGTGTGTGTGTGTGTGTGTGTGTGTGTGTGTGTGTGTGTGTGTTGTTACAAAACGTTTTTGTAATCCCCGAAGATGTTTCTGCGACGGAGACGAAATATTGGAAGTATTAAAATTAGTTTTAATCCTTTCTCAGTACTGTTAATATTCCATTAAACCTCTAACATGAATATAATCAATATATGATCAATGGTAGTGCAATACGTCTAAACCCTAACTTTTTATGTGGTTCTCACTGAAGAAAGATTGCATCTCTCTACATTAGTACTGTGAGTGGGCTAAAGAATTTCGGAAATAGGAAGAGAGGTGATATGTCCGAGAAATATAAGTTGGTGAGAGAAGTCAATTAGATGGATCCATGAGAATTATTGCATAAGGCAATGGAGAACAAAAGGGCATACCAAGGTCATGGATATAAGCAAGTGAAAAGGATATTTATACGACTGATGATGTATGAGTGGCATACGCTACTGAAGTGAATGAGTGGAATGCTTTGCCAGAGTGGGCAGTGAGTGCTAAATGTTGAATGTCTTCATGTGAAGGTATGATAATTATTGTAGTATCCTGTATTGTAGTTCGACCCCTGTGGAATCGTAGAATCTTGGAGCTCCATGGAGTTTTGAAAGTCATACCAATACTATATATGTTTCCGTTATTGCTAGCTTCCTATCGCAACTTTCCTCCAAATTATTCTGTTGGAACTCCAGTATGGTCAGATCTTATATTTCGGTCTTGTAAAGTACTTATTACCACTTTCACTTTAAATCTTCGTTTTTCTTTCGGTCTTTTTCCTACAATCAAATACTTGATTTGCTAAGCTTTCCTCTCTCATTCTGTTTGTGATTATACTACCTAAAATTAGCTCTTGCATATCCCTGAATGCTAATGATGTCAAGTTCATTCCAAATATCTTCATTTATGATATCATTTTGCCATTGATGCCATCTGTTCACACTTTTAATTCTTATCCGAATTCTGTTTTATTTCTAACCTAGCTCTCATATCCATAAGTTAATAATACCTTGAAAACTGTCTTGTTATAGCTAGTTTAGTGTTTTGACTAATTCTTCTCTTATTTCATATAAACGTATTCTGTTGATGTCCACCGTATCAGCTTTACTTATTCCGTTGTTCTATTTTCATATTTAATTTGCTTTTTCCTAAAGGTTATGGCTAAATATCCGAAACGTTTTTTTTTTTGTTTGTTTGTTTTTTTGTTTTGTAGTTTCTTTATTCAGCATGCAGTTGATATTTTCAATGTTACTGCCTATTTTCAGCCTTTCTCCTTTCATTGGTGATATTCATGCCATATTTGTTACTACAATTATTCAATTCAGGTTAAAGAATACTGCAGTCTTGTAACTGGATATGGGAAGTAGTTTAAAAAAAAATACATTAATGATGCATATATCGAAACGTGTCCCTGGTGTTCGAAGAAAAGGCAAGGTGGGATGGGCAATCTCATTAAGCAAGAAACTCTAACGAAACGATGAAAATTATAAGGCACAGAGCAGAAGAGTTATTATTATTATTATTATTATTATTATTATTATGTGACACCTCCAGGGACTCCAAAGATTCATTGAGGGAGAGTGTGCCAACGGCATCGAACGATTGATCCCCGTCCAACTACTAACAGCGCTCAAACTTGGAACAAAGGTCGGTCGCTCTACCAATCGACCGACCTTTGCTCCAACTATTGTACGTAACGCTATGTAAGAATACGAAAATAAACCGGCTCTTCAAGCTGAAACAATCAATGCGAAGGTATGCTGGTGCATACCTTCAGAGACACATTAGAGATTGTTCAATTAACCAGCACTCATTTTGCTACAAACTAAGGTATATGCAACATTGAGCTCAATTCCAACTCTACCCTGGAAGAAGAAATTCTCGTCTATGGAGTACAGTTGGTACTTACTGAATATGAATTATGCAATAGTGACTGATGGAATATAAGCACGGATCCTAAAAGTGTTGGCTGTTACTTTGTCTGGCTGTATAATTTCTCAGCACAGGAAAGGTTCGACAGGAGTTGAATGAACGTATGATAATCTCTTTTCACAAGGTTCGTGCAAAGCCTAGTGTGTCTAACAGTTGATCTGTAAGTATCTCTAAGGTGGTGGTGGTGAATATTTTGAAAAAGTTGGTAAGAGATTGTATACAGAAATTTGTTGACACTGAATTTATCATTTGTAATGAAGAGCATGGCTTTATTAAGGGAAGGTTAAATTTGAGTAACTTTCTCACATTTTGTAGTGATGTAATGGTTGAGTTAGACAAGGGAATTAGTTACACCATGATACTTTTGGACTTTGCTGATGCTTTTGACAGGATTCATGATGGAATTCACTTGCATAGGTTGAAGGGTATAGGATTGGATTTTAAATTACTAATGTGAATGAGAATGATTGTGTGACAGGTATCAAAAAAGTGTTGTATAGGAGATTTGAGTTTACAAGATTAAGTGACCAGTCTTTAGACTGGTCCATAAGGACGAATTTTTAGGGATGTTCTTAGTCCATTAGTATTCAATTTTTACATTATTGATATTGAGACGGATACAGCTGTTTACTGATGATGCACAGATAGTCTGGGTAATAATGAATGCAATGGACATGAAGTACTGGCAGAATGTTTTGAATTCTGGTATTGTGAAAATGATGGTCATTTCAGCTTTAATAAATTTATACACTTTTATAAATGAGAATGACTAGACTAGGACCTTGGAATTTTAGCAGATAGGAAGTTGAGGTTCAGTGACCATATAACAAACATTGTGAATACAACCAGTTGACGATTGCAATGTTGTAATGAACACTGACATAAGAATAAGGAAGTAATTCTGTTTATTTACGTTTGATAAGACATCTGGAGGGCTGTGCAGAGATCACCTCCTGTTTTCCAAGATGATGCAGATAGAATAGAGAAGATATAAAGGAGATTGTTAAAGATGATATAGAGGATGTGGAATATAGATTATGAAGAGAGATCGAGAATTTGTGGACTGCAGATGCTAGCAAAGGAGAAAGAGGAATGAAAAGATAGAGACATTCAAGCTTCTGAAAGGTCATACAGGATACCAGTAGATGGAAGTTTCATTTTATGGAAAGTAGGGAGAGGACAAAAAGGTATCCATGGAAATTTAGAGTGAATGTAGTAAAGAAGGGCGAGAACTAGATTTTACTTTCATAGAGCAGTGTGTGAATGGAATGGCTTGCCGTAAGTGATCTTCTGAATTATATCAGATATTAGCTATTTCGCAATTTTCTCCATATTCTCTCAGAACACATAAGCAATATTGGAGTGCTCATTTTTTTTTATTCTTGGGAACACTTCAGTACATGCTTCTCAGGCTGAATCAACAATATTTTCCTTTTCAGAGTCTCCAAGGTTTGTTTGTTTATTGTTTCCACTCTATTTTTCCTTGGACAACAGTTTTCTTTCTAGAGTTCCCCTCTGAAAGTTGCCATACTTTGATTCTTTTTAAATCTTTTGCAGGTTTTTCTTTATACTATGAAATTCACTTTTACCTGCTGTAAAATAAACTGTAATCTTTTCCTATTTCAAATTTCCTGTGTACCCTTGTGTCCTTAATGGAGGATAATATTGCTTTCAGTGTGAGAATGACTAATAATAGATTTCGTGTGTCTTTCTTCTCTATTTTGAACAGAAATCCAGGTATTTATTATTATTAGTTTCACTCTCTTTCTGTATATTTTTCCAAAACAATACTATAAATCTGGAAATACCTTCTTGCTTTCCTGTTTAGATTTTCAACAGGGACAACTTTTTTCTGTGTCAGCTGCCTCGTGTTATTAGCCATATACAAGCTACCTCTGGTATATGCGTACCTGATGGTATATACATACATTAGGTATACTCGTAGTCACGCCATCCGGATGCAAAATGGTAAGGTGAAGGAACTGCTTGTTTTGGTTTAAAATGATTTGAGAGGCAAAAAGTATTCTGTGAGGGAAGATGCAAAAGATTTGTTAGAAGAGGCAAAACTGTAGAGTGAGGTGAAGATTGTAAGATGAGGGTCTAGGGTGGAGGAGTCAGGAGAAAATACTGACAGTGGTTTTGAACCAGTCTGGTGTGAAGTGGAGGTGGACAGGATGAAATGTTTAGTAGGGTGTTGCTATAGACCTGGTATTGTGGAAGGCAGTGAGAAGGATATGTATACACAAACTGGTCTGGCTAAAAATAAAAGGGTAATGATTATGGATGATTTCAATTATGGTAATATAGACTGGAATGAAGAGACAGCATTAGTAACCAAAGAGAATTAATTTTTTGAGTTTTTAAGGGATATCTACTTTACACAGCTAACAGAGGCCAAACTGGAATCGAGGATCTTGGATTTGATTATCTCATCAGAAGATATTGTTGTAAATGAAGTGTCACATCTTCCTCAAGCTGGTGAAAGTGACCGGTCATATCAGGACTTTTGTGGGAAAGCGTTATATGTGAAAGTATAAGGCAGGTGATATTGGTGATTCCATAATATTGCATGGGAAGGAAATCAGTGCTGCTTGGTCTCTACTCAGGGATTATCTGGCACTGAATGAGCGCATTTTGAAGATCAGGAGAATAAATAAGGCAGGTGTAAAATGAATGATTGAAGAGGTGAAGCATACAATCTGGATCTTATTGATTTAGCTTATGGGGTAATAAAGACTGCACATATTTGTGCAGTCAATAAAAATGAGAGAAGTAATGTACATATATGAGTGGAGGTGCCAAGAGGTGCTCGTACAAATATCAGGTAAAAAAGTCACTAAAATTTTATATCTAGTTCAGCTAGCCATTCAAGAGCCATTCAAGGATCTGCTTCAAAAAAGTCTCTCAGGTCACCAGGGTAGGCTCTTATGCTGCAGTCATCCACAATGTGCCGGTTTTGTTAGTTTATGATCCCACAGCAACATTGGGGTGTAGACGATCTTCCCCGTTTCTGTAAGCTGTCTGCCCAGATACCATGTCATGTGCATATCCTATTTAAAGTTTTCTATAGATGATGTGGAAGCTTAATCCCTTTTGGGTGGTTAGGAAAGATATACTTGTTTAAGTCTGGTGGAGATTTTTCTTTCGAAGTTTCTAGCCATTTCGAATTAATATTAAAATTGCTATTTACTAGTTCAGTCAGTATTAGTGGAGGTCATCGGAATTTAAGGCGATTTATACTTAGATATGGAAGGCCTTCATGTAATGGTAATAGTGATTGCAGTTTATTTATTTTATTTTTTATTTTTGGTATTCTTTTACTAGAGTATCTTGTCTGCACAAGTTCGGTGGTGCAATATTGCTCAAAGTTGGAAGCCAGTAGAGGGGAGTGGATTTGACACAACCTGTGATTGTCGTCATCGCTGCATTTATTTGCGTGTCGATTTTCTTAATATGAGGACTGTCTAGCCATACTGGTGAACAATATTCTGTTGCAGATTAGAATAGGCCCAATGTGGCACAGCGCAGTGTAATATCAGAAGAAACCTATGTGGAACCACAGTTTTTGTATGATGTTATTACGGGTTCTGATCTTTAAAGAGATATTCAGCAGATGTCTTTTGAACGATAGTGTTCTATCCAAGGTAACACCCAGATATTTAGGGAACTCTTAGTGCCCCAGCATTGTGTTGTTAAAGCTGACCTGAAGTTTTCTATTTCCAATTTGGTGTTTAGGTGAAAAGAGCTGACCTCAGTATTATTGAGGTTTGGTGTTAGTCTCCATCTACGAAAGTATTCCCCAATAGTTCTAAGGTCATTTGTAAGGATATCTTCAGTTCCTTCGATGTTCTTATGTTGGTGGCGAGGGCTATATCATCGACATAAGCAAATTTTCTTGACCTAGTTGTTGGTATGATGAAAGTTGAATAAGATTTGTGCTAATACTGAGCCCTGCGGGAGCCCATTGTTCAGCTTTTTCAGTTTGCTCATTTTGTTTCCCAGTACTACATGAAAGAACCTGTCAAAAAGCATGTTATCAATAAGTCGTATGATGAATTGGCATGGTATGACTTGTATCAGCTTTATAGCAACCCCTCTTTCCATACCGTGTCGTACGTGGCAGTAAGGTCAACAAACACAACAGAAGTTTTCAAACCTCTCCGAAAACCTGTTACGTTGAGCCCTAAAACCTGCTTGCTCAACAGGGATAACTTCAGATATTTTGGGCCAAATTCTACTAAGGAGGAGTCTCTCGAGGAGCTTATAACAGCAGCCGAGGAACACAATTGGGCGACAGCTCTCTGCTTGGTCTTGAGGCTTGTTGAGTTTTAATATGGCTATTATTTTGGTTCTCTTGAAGGCTGTTCGAAGGTTTCCCATACTTAAAATGTGAGGAAAGAACTTTGTTAGCCATTGACGAGCATTTTTTCCACAGTTAACCAAGAATTAATGAATACCATTTAAGCCTGATGCTTTGTCAGTTTTCACCTCCTTTAAGGCCTGTTATTTCGTTTGTGGTAAATTCTCTTGAAAATTGGGAACCATCAGCTGCACTTTGTCATAAGTTTCTAAGTGTTCTTTTAGCCTCCCTTGCGTGTGTTAATGATCTCGGGGGGGGGGGGGGGGCTGTAGACAGCCAGCTTATTCGACAGGCAATTTGATATGGAGTCACCAAAGGATCTCTACGAGTGATTGAATACTTCCACATAACTTCTTTAATAGGCTCCATGCTTTTCTACTTGATTTTTTAAAATCTAATCCTCTAGAGTTTTATTCATTTTTCTCTGCGCTCGTTATCAAGCTGCTGGAGTAATTCATCAGCTATGATGCAGTCGCCAGATTCTAAATAGACTTTGTATAGCTCTTCACAGTCTTTATTCCAGCCAGGTATGCATTCCTTTCGGAAACCCCTTGGAATATACTTCTTCGCTGTTGATATACTACTGCTCCAATTAATCTGTTGTAGTTTTCACTCACAGGTGGTATCCATCTTACTATTTTATCCAGTTCTTGTGAAAAATTCTGCCGGTTCGCTTTTCTAGAATTCCATCTTGGTCGTATAAGGACGTCATCATTGGTATTTGTATTCCTATTTCTACCGGGTGATGTTGGCTGTGTGGAAAATCTTCAAGGATTTGTCTTGTTATATTTATCGGCTGATTTTGCAAATTTTGGGTAAAAAGGCAGAGATCTGGATTGTATTCCTTCTTCCATGCTGTAGCTGTAAAGGTTTCTTTGTCCTTTGCATAAAATATTAAGCTAACATTGTTTTGCTCAGCCCAGTTTGTTAATGCTTCACCATTCCCATCATTATTATTGTAATTCAACATGGTGTGACAGCTGTTACAATTTCCTAGGTAAATAGTAGGATGTGGAAATATGGGAATTACCTCAGGTGGCCATTCTACCACGGGAGACTTAGATGTTAACCACTGAGATGTTCAATTTTGGCTATGATAGTATGTATATTCTGATTAACATGTACTGATATTAAGTGAGCATTCTCTATATTAACGCGTCCGTAAGTTGCACAGCCATGAGCTTGGTGATGTATAGCTCCTGGTATATCGTATCCTGCAATTTTCCCTCTATATTTCAATTGTTGTTCATTATCTGTGTGCATCTCTTGAATGGTAGCTATGTCTATATACTTTTTTGAAAGATTTTTGAGAGATATTGACTTTTAGCAAAGCTGATTTCTTCAATGATGAGTTGGCAAATCCGGAAATTAGCACCGTTTTCTTTTCTTGTGGTCCTGAAAATGACTTTTGGTGATTGTATAGCTTGTGATTTCATGTCTATAGGCCAGGAGATCGTTAAGATAGGTCTGGCTACCAGCAATCGCTCTAGCTCATTTAGCATTACCCAGGGCCACGTGGATGCGAGCTAGAAATACACTCCACACAATTTGGAAGAAAAAGGCATGTGGAGGCAGTACAAAATGAATGGAGATTCATTTTGTACAAAATGAATATAATGAATTGTACTGCCTCCATTCAAGAGGCAGTACAAAATGAATGAATCGAGAATACACACATCGCATATGACCTGTGATTGAGCATCTGCAATGATCGCTAATTCATAAGTAATATAGAAATGAAGACACGGCACAACATAAATTTTAAAAAAAAAATAATTAGGAAAAGATTTTTGGAAAATTTTCTTTATTTTTTTTTTTCTTTGGGGCTGCCAGGGCAACTTTCATCCCCCCTGGTGTGCCACTGACAAAGAGTACAAAGCACAAGCAAGGAAGGTGACTTACTTAGTAAGAGTAGCAAAAGTGCATTATGAACAGCAGTTAGCAAATAACGCTAAAAGAAGTCATATGGAGTTTTTTTCGATATGTTGCCAGTAGATGGAAGAATGTTTATGGGAGGATGATGGTGGTCAGATAACAGCAGAATGACAAACACTAAGGAGGATGTTAAATGAGCAGTTCATTAAAGTATTCCATCTTTGTGATTGTAATATAATGCAGAAATTGAAAACAGTGGGAATGGGAGAGGAACTCTGATGGTGAGTGAGCAGGAAGTATGAGGAAATGAGTAAACTTGATGTGAAAAAGGTCATGGGAGTTTATATCACGGCGTGTCTTGAAGATATGTTCCAGGTAGACAACACCTTTAACATACGTTTTCATAAGACTTAGATTAGCCCAGTCCCAAAGGAATGGAAAGCTGACAAAATTGTTCTGCATCATAAAGGAGGTGATAAGACTAAGGCTTCGAATTATAGGCCAATCTGCTGCTTGTCTGGAGTTGTAGTCAAGGTGGTGGAGAAGCTCAGTGATAACAGTATTCTCTTTAACAGACAGCATAGGTTTGTTAAAGGAATACCGTGTTTTAGCAATCTGCTTACTTCTTATAGCAAGGTGAAAAATACAGTCGAGAAGGGGATACATATACAGCACTATATTTATATTTTTGCAAAGGCTTTCAATACACTACCACGACAAAGTAGTAATTAAATAGGAACATATGGAACTGGGTACTAAATTAGTGACTTGGAGTTTGGCTATCTCATAGGCATCAACAAATTGTGTATTGGGGAATGATATCCCAGGAGAAGAAAGTCACCAGTGGCATGCCCCAGAGATGTGTTTCAGGGCCATTGTTGTATAATTTGTATGTAAATGACATTGAAAAGAGCTTAAATGGTGATCCACAGTTGTTTGCTGATGATGCAAAGTTGGGGAAAGTTAAGAGAAGTAGAGCAAATGTAACTTTGCAAGAGGACCTAATTAGACTGTCTGAATTGGCAACTGTGTGGAGATATCAGTTTTATGTTACAAAGTGTAAGGTATTAAAATATAGGAAGCAAAGATGGGATGCAAAGTATAGGACTAGTGGGGATATTTTGAAGGATGAAGGATTTGAGGGGTTGTGGTGGATAGAGACTTGAAATTTCGTGGACATTTTCGGGATGACACAGCGGATTATGGGAATACTGTGGATAACACTGACATGTAGAAAGAAGGTTTTGATTCCATTGTAAAAGACTAATCAAACCGCATATGGATTACAGCACATATTTGGTCCCCAGACTTTCAAAAGGATGATGAGATGCTGGAGAGAGTCCAGAGGCGATTGGCTAAGTCGGTTTCTGGTCTCTGGAACATAATGACTAATTAAGAGAATACAAATTACAGAGCCTAGTGGAGAGATGGAAGACATTATTGAGATGTATACATTGGTAAGGGATAATTACCATATTTACGAGATTTTTCGCAGAATATCGGAAGACAGGGGAGAACAAGAGGCCATTCCCAGAAGCTGTATAAGGTGGCATTAGGAGTAATTTTTTGCATAGAGTGGTGAGTGAGAAGAATGCATTGCCTGAGAGTGTGGAGAGTGCAGATACAGTTAATGCATTTAAGTTGAGATACAATGAACTGTACACATGAGAATAGGACCTCCACGATATCTCTTGACCGCACGAGGGGGGGGGGGTGTTGATAATAATAATGTAAGGATAAGAAAGTGATTTTGTCTCTTTACAAGGCCTTGACAAGACTTCGCTTGGACTATTGAGTGCAGGTCTGGTCTCTGTGGTTATTCTGATCCAGAGAATTTCACAGAATTTTAGTGAATGGAATTTTTCATTTTATGGATAGGAAAAGGACACAATTCTTATAAGTTGAAAATGAATGCTATTAAGAAGTGGGTGAAGATTCGATTTTCTTCTCAGTGGTGTATGACCAGAATGGATTGCAGTTGGCTGCAGGTGCGTGAATGAATTCAAGAACAGATATGAAGGCTGGTGTGAATAGTATGGCCTCCATTGATGATTTCCTTACTCCCTGAGAGCTCTATCTTAATAATAACAAATATTCTCCCCATAAACTCGAGAAAATCGGCCGTAAAACTCACACACACCATTTTCAGACATTAAAATATTGTTAGTAACCACGAGATGGCAGCACTTGTGAGCCGTCTTTTCACTGGATGCCGATTAAATACTTATAGCCTTGGGCCAGCTATCTCTGATTGGCTATGATGGAGATTGAACTGCTTTCCCAGTCTCCAAAAGTTATATAGGGCCAAAATGGACTCGCCTACTCCCAATACGGGAATAAAAGGCGTTAACAGATTTTTCTGTTTTTGTGGTCATTTGAGAACATTCTATGCAGTTACATAAGTCATTCCTCTCGATCACTGTGAATTAGTGGTTCCTATAAAAAGGGAGTTAACAGGTGAAGTGTTTGTCATTGGTTGATCTCGGTTGAGGAGGACTAGATGGCGTTAGTCAGTGTTTACGTGTATTTAGTATTAGTCTCGCGTTTTTGATTAGTGTGATATTTGGGACTTCCGAATATTTAGAGGTAAGCTTTCTTCCTTTTGACTATTTTTGTGATTACACATTGCTTAGCTGGTAGACTCTTGCGTGAGTCTAAGGGATTTGTCAATAGACCCTCCTAGGTCGACAGGAATAAGACATCGGAATATTCCTTCATCGTACACAAGGATGGAGAATGTAAAAGATATTAAGGACGCCAACATTTAAACAAAGAAATGTCACTTGACATTCTCAAATTCATTCTAAAGAAATTTGAAACAGAATATCCTGGTTGCTTGAATCTCTTCACTCAAGTAAATGACACCGAAGGGGACTTTACACCTGTTCCACCTACAAAGACTCCCTGACAGTTCGATTGTTCACAGGAGGAACAATCTAATAAGACGCAGAATATCAGATGGAATGGAAGAGGATGTAACACCTCATGAAAATCAAATCACCCAAGATAGAAAAGAGAGGTCCCTCCAGTCATCCTTCGAGATAAAGATAAATGGACCTGTCTCAAGATCTCTAGGGGAACAAAATATCAATTTCTCCTGGGCAAGAAATACTGATGAGGGTGTAAAGATTCATCGTACCACAGTCAGATTATCGCATGATGACGAAAATGTTGGACACCTGTAAAATCCCTTCCACACCTTTGCGCTAGCAAGCAAAGTGGTTCTAAGAGGGCATCACAACTGATGAGATCACAGCTGACTTCATCAGTCAAGGATTGACTCCAATCAGTCAGTAGGATGCTGAGGTCAGATAAAAGACCAATGCCACTGGTGTTGGTCGAAATCTCCAATACACAAAAAAGAATCTATGAAGTTACTGACATTTGTAAGCTTAAAATTACAACTGAACCTCTAAGGAAGAAGGCATCAGCAGAGCAGTGCCACCACAGATGCCAAAGGTTCAGGCATGTCCAAAAACTGTGCAGAGCTGCTCACAGATGCCTGAAATGTGGTGAGGGTCACCAACTCCGGCATCAAGCTCAGATCCACACCTGCCTGCTGTGCCAATTGTAGAGGATTACATCCCGCTAATTACAAGGGATGCTTTTTCCATCCCAAAAACCGTGGATCAACAAGAACAAATCACGCTCCTCCAAGCAATGACACAACCAACGAAGCAGGTTGCCCTCCAGAACATAATACCTCACATTCAGCAGCACAGGAAGGCACTCGACCTTCATCCATGTCCAAATCATATGCGGAAGCGGTAAGAACTCAGACTCCATCGCAAGAGCAAACAAGCTCCAAACTCACATCTGCTTTAACCTCTTCACTTGAAACAATGCTGCACGAATTCAGCAAAGCAAGCATCTCACCATCTTCCAGAAAGATTTTATCTAGAAACCCAATCCATATTAACAGCTCACTATAATGTTTAAAACATTTAAATCGAATTCCATGATAACAGCATGGAATGCCAATGGCTTAACAAATAAAATTCTTGAGCTGCAAGAATTCACAAAAAAGATACAATCCAGACATAATCTTGATCAGTGAATCCCACCTCAGACCATCAAACAACCCAAGACTAAGAGGTAATATTCTATATAGGACAGACAGACTTAATTCTAGTGGAGGCAGCACAGCTATTTTTATTAAAAATTATTTGAGCCACAACTCATTGACCAGCCCCAAATTCTAAACCTTGAGTGACAGGTGTAAAGGTGCCCACTAATAATGCTGGCAAACTCAAAATCTACATAGCATACAATCCTCCCAGCATTCCACTATTGACAGCAGACTTAGACTCCATCCTCGGCTCCACGGATTCCATAATTATAGCAGGAGACCTCAACTCCAAACATAAGGCTTGGTTCAGTTTGTCAATCAACTCCAAAGACCGTACCTTATTCAACTACATGTTCACTCAACTCATCAATAGTAGCTGGACCCACTGAACCCACCCACTGCAGCCCATCAGGAAGTTCTGACGTATTAGACATAGTTATCCTCAGAAACCTCAAATATCAATACCAGCTGGAGACATCAAAAGAGCTTAATGAGCTGAACTCATATCATAATCCCATCCTGCTAAGGCTAGGACTTCAAGATCAGCTCCCTCCCCATCATTCTTTCTTACCATGGGACAAGCTCTCTAAGGTTCTCCCATTCCACATCGATGCACCCCGTCATTCGTAAAAAAGAAGACATAGACCAAGCTGTAAGCAATTTAACTAGGCAAATCAACACAGCAATAGCATCAGTCACTCAAACCACTGTCTTCCATGCTTCCAACTGGATCCCAGAAGAGATAATGGAACCTAATTAGGGCTAAAAATAAAGCCAGAAAGCAATATCACAACACTAGAGCCCCACAGGACAAAACAACCTGAACAGACAGGTTTGAGAAGTCCTCCAGATACACAGGAATTCCAAATGGGAATCCAAACTCATGGAAATCAACCCAGAAGATAACTCCATGTGGAAATTTGTAAAATCTCTTTGTACCAAAAGACAACCCCTTCCCCCTTTGAAGACCTATCTTGGAATTGCACACTCAGATGAAGAAAAAGTAGAAGCCCTAATTGACAATCTGGAAAATCAATGCAACCCATCTTATGTAAACTTAAATATCAATCTCATTTACAAAGTTCATCGTAAAGTTAGAAAAGCATTAAGACAGCCTAAGGATGATTCGGAAACCATCATCCCCACATCTCCAACAGAAATAATTATTTCCCATCTGAAGAACAAAAAGGCTCCCAGCCCTGATGGCATTACCAATAGAATAAAGCTACTCCCATGGAAAGCCATAATTCATCTAGTTTATATTACCAATTCCATTTTAAGATTCCAGTACTTTCCCACAGATTGGAAAATCGCTGACATTATACCTCTGAAAAAGCCCAGTAATAACCCACAACTTCCCCAAAGCTACAGGCCCATCAGTCTTCTTTCCTGTCTCGGCAAAGTAACAGAAAAGGTCATCCTATCAAGACTACAATCAGCAGTGGACAAACAGAAAATAATTCCAAATGAGCAATTTGGGTTTCGCAAAGCTCACAACACAGTATAACAAATTCACCGACTAACAGAACATATCACCCATGGTTTTAACTGGCACCTTCACACTACTGCTGTATTTTTAGATGTTGCCAAGGCCATTGATAAGGTCTGGCATCAAGGCCTTATCTTCAAACTAATTGAAAACAATATCCCAATTAAACTAGTGAAACTCATATACTCATACATTAGTGAAAGATACATGCAAGTAAAACTCAACGGAATTGTGTCATCAAGGCGCAAAATTCTGGCAGTAGTACCTCAGGGTTCTCTTCTGGCCCCAATACTTTTCACAACTTACATAGCAGATATTCCTCTCAATTCAAGAACAACCACTATGGCCCTTTATGCCAATGACACCGCTATTCTAGCAAGGTCGCTCAGCCCTCGCCTAGCAATCACCAGACTCCAAGGAAGTATCAACGAGCTAGCAAACTGGTTCACTAACTGGAGGATTCAAGTGAACCACCTCAAAAGCTCAGTCATGCTGTTTTCTAGGAGAAAGGTCTGCAATAAAGAAGACATCCTTCTCTCTGGTCATAAGATCCCATGGCAATCAGAGACCAAATATCTTGGGGTATTAATGGATAAGAAACTCCTTTTTAACAAGCACATCAATCTCATTGGCTCCAAATCTTCCAAAGCAATAGCACAGTTCTACCCATTGATCAACAGCAAGAGCAAATTGAACTTAAATAATAAATTGCTACTTTACAGGATGGTAATACGTCCAGTCATTATCTCTGCCACACCAGCATGGAGTCACACTTCAAGATCAAACATTTCAAAATTGCAGAGAATCCAAAATAAATGCCCTAGGATGATCCTGGATGCACCGTGGTTCATCAGAAATTCACAGATTCACCGAGAAACCAGCACTCCATACATCTCCTCCCTTCTTCGTGATCTTGCAGAAAAATTCTTCGTGAAGTCAAGTTCACATTCAAACCCACTGATGGTACAAGCTGTCAACTACAATGAAACTGATTACTACAAACACAAAAGACCGAAGGCCTTTCTTCTCTCAACTGATCATAGCTAACACAACTGCCCCCAGAGGGCGAGCTTAATTGCTCACAAATCTCCCTTTCCCAAACAACTCTCATTACAGATAGAGGGGAATATGAAAAGCACTAGTGCTTCACCCATCCTGTCACTAATGTTAATGGTTTTGTTTTGTATAAGGTGTGATACAGAAAGGTAACACAGAATGACAAAATAACAAAATTATTACTTTTGACAACCTAAATTGCTTGTGTTTTGATTGTCTGACAAATTTGCATATTTTCTATGCACATAGCGATTACATGAGGACCCCCTATGATGAGTATGTTGACTCCATGGAGGTTACCAAAATAATAATAATTCCAGTTGAGGTTGGAAACACAAAATGGTGTGCAGTTGTTCGATTTAACTGTCGTAGGCATTAACTCAGTTACCTATTTCCATAATTTGAGGCTAGAAGAGTAGATTCCAGAGGATTTCATTTGTTTAATTATGAAAAAAAATTCCACCGTATTATATAATTCCATTCTTTATTTTGCATTTGAAACATTATTCCTTACTGAACTCAATTATTTTAGCATAACATTTCCTTTCAGCTTTCAAATATGGTAATATATAATATTTAATACTCTTCATCAAAGTGGGACATGTTGACTATTATTCATAGTTAAATGAATTTAATTCTCCAGAATCAAAGGATAATAGATTTTTTTGTTCCAGATGTATGATGTATTTTTGCAGGCAATATGTACTGTTTTGAAATTCACTACCCGAAGTTTTGAGATTTACAGATGTTTTTGAATTACTGCATGTAATGTGTATGAAGCACTTCATAAAAATTCTATAACTCTCAACATTGTACTTTTTATTATAATAAAACCATACTTTATATAAAATCTGTAAACTCATAGTCTTGAAATAAACTACTCTTATTAAACAAATGTATATAACATTATTCATTATGCACAATGTGAATAAGCTTTCTGTTATCTTAAATGAAAAATTCATAAGAAAGAATTTGTTCATTGCAAATTTCAATTTTTTTCCCCCATATGATGCTTCTTTAAATCACAGTCTTTACTCTTATGATGTACAGATCATTTTCAGAATTACAACTCTATTATGAAAATTATGTGAACTATGCTTGCACAAGGAACTTCATATATTGTACAAAGGCATAACAACAATATTGTGAAAACCTGAAATGTTGAGGAAGGGGGTATGAGTACTAAAGTAAGTCAACAATAATCCACAGGGCACCCATTATGCAAACAGAAGGGGACCAAAAATTGTAGTCACACCACCAGCACCATAAATGGATTACAACAATTATCACAATTCTTAGTATAATTTTACATCTGCTTTTCAGCTACTTTTACTGAAGAAAATAACATCCATTTGTTTTTTTGCTTCCTTAAACTTTTTTTTTTAATTAGAGGAGATACCAATAATAAATCTATCAATCATATTATCATAATTGAAAGCATTTTTTTTAAACTAATTTCAAATGTTTTAGAATTAAATAATACAATATTATGTCTGGGGAGAAGGCTAATTTCTCAATTTTCTTGGAGGGCAATATCTTACACTGTTTGGTTATAAGTGTGATTTACACAAATGTATATACAAAAAAACTGCTCTACTTTCTACTGACATTGATCTCTTAAGACTATGAGTATGTGCAATAGGTATGTATTCAGCAAAGTTGATCTTGGTAGCTTAACTGGTAAAAGTCACTATTTGACAAGAACGCAGGTCTAAATCCAAGGCACTAGTATATGTAAAGCTCACTCAAGATCAGCTAATAGCTTGTCTTAAATTTATACAGTTGTTTTAAAATTATTTTTAAAAAATAACTTTTAAAAAAAATTATATTAATACAGTTAACACAAATTATAATCTAATCATGACCATTAATTGAAATTACAAAACAGCCAATTATTTTTTTTATAAATAAACCAGATACGAACACAAATATATATCTTCAGATATATTAAAAATTTCTGAGATTCATCAGACAAATAAAGGATCAAGTTAAACGAAAAATATTTTTAAACAAAAACTCCAATCCTTCATCTGTTTCTCTACTGTCAGAGATAAACAAAAGAACAAAGGCAACTACATTAGTAAGATAGGAGAGAAACAATGGGATTGGAATTAAACCAAGCAGTGAATTGCCCTTGCACTTTTCCATGATTCAATAGCTTCTGGGTAAGCTTGCAAAGAGGTTGACAACAATTCCTGCAATTTTGAATTTTTGAAGCTGCAATTAACTCCTTCAAAATGTCTTCATTATTTAAAATAATTCCTGTCATGATATTTTAGATTGATCAAATTATGGGAGTCTGAAAGAGCAGATATTTGGTAAATTCAATGGGAAGATACATCAGAGGTGATTATAGGATGGTCAGATACAAGAAGAAGCACACTTAATTTCAGGTGTGTAGAAAAAAAATGTTTCCACTAGTTACAAAGAAAATTATACTAGACAAGAAATTATGTTCTTGTTTTAATCCTTTACCCAAGCATAAGGAGACAAAGTTTGCATGTGAAAGATCTTCACAATATCCCATAATGCACAGCACATTTCCTTTCAGATGCATATATTACTATGTATTATGGGAATGGTCATTGCCAAGACTGGTTTAGATTGTTACTGAGGTCTCAACAGTGGGAGCTAGACCCAAGGATCATCATCACTAGTGATTCTAACAAGACCTTAAGCATCTATGACCTTCCAAGTATCCCTGGATTTTGTAACCATAATAATTATTACTGTAATCATCATCATCATCACATCCTCCATGAAGCCAGCAGACTCACTGATATATATATATATATATATATATAATTATTGAACATCTTAAAATTCTTGACACACCTTGCATCCACAACACATTATGGTAATATGTTCCATTCACCCACAATTCTCCATGTAAAAAATCTGCTCCTCACACCCTTCTTCAACACACTCTTACACAACTTCAGGAATCAGGAATGGCCTCTGGTTCTTCCTCCTTTCACCCTCTACTGTTTTTATAAGCCTCTCAGTATTAATCTGAAAAAAAAAATCTTATTGAATCAAATATCTCTATCATATCACCTATTTTTCTCCTAATAGCTCTGTAATTTGTATTCCTTTAAACCTCTCTCCATAGCCAATTTTCCAGAGTCCTGATGTGATCTTAGTCATCACTTTGCCTCTCTTTCTCCAGTGTCTTCACACATCACAACGAAAACTAGGTGATGAAATCTGAGCACAAAAGTCACAGTGTGGTCAAATTCTAGGATAAGGTGGTTATACTTTGTATGTAAATTGTATGTATTCTCTTAGCCAGTTTGTCTGATTGCAGGATGAAAAACCTGAGTTCCCAGAAGGGGGAAAAAAACCCCTTCCACCTCCATATGAGACAAGCTAATCACTTTAACCTGAAAAGCCCTGATAAAGGTTCTTTGCATCCTATATATGATTTAAATCTAGGCCTTTCCAAATGAAAGGCAATGTTGAAACTGACTGAGTTATGGAGGCAGAACCAGGAAGATACTAAAGTTAAATCAATGCAAAAATGATGTTTTGTATACAGTTGAGTTTGGGTAATGTCCCTTCTCATAATGCATAGCAGTATAAGTGTTAAAAAGGAAGTGTGCAGTGCACTGTGGGATATTGAAGTAATTATGCGAAGCCAACAGCCTCTCTATACAAGTTGCCTGGTCGTGAAGATACTTCTTACACAGACTTTGTCTGCTTAAGCTTGGGCAAAGAATTAAAATAATATAATTTTTTGTCCAGTATAATTTATGAAGGAACTCAGGACAGACTGCATTTAGCTCTGTCTCCTTTAAGCTAGAAGCTGGTTGCCATATCAAGCACCTCCACCTGACCAAAATTCACAAAACATTTACTTGGGAAATACAAATAAAACAATGAATTATTCTTATCATATTCTTATATACTAGTCAGATAAGACACAAGTTTTCTGATGCTGTAAATCAAACTATACAATATCATCAATATGCCAAACTTACACAATAATGGTATAAGCATAAAATGCTGTGAACTAAGAGGCACTTAAGTCTCCTGTATAATCTTCCAGAATCCTCACTGATATTCCATCCAATCACAATTCTATGTTCAAATCAAGTCTAAGCATTAGTTTTAATATACTTTCCATTCATCCACCTCTATCCTTTCGCCTAGTTCAAAATCAGCAACCAGATAACTAATGAAGCTGCCTGGGATGTATACTGTACAGAAGTGACTGCTTAACAACTCAGCTATTTCTAAGGCAACTGACATTTCCTACCATTAACATCAATCATGGAGATTATTCTTCTGTGGTCTTTTTTTTTTTTTTTTTAACTTGCTACACACTGAGAAAATTCTTTCAGATTCCTCTTTGCCTGTAAGGCTAACTACTTTTCACAGTGAAATTTACCTTTCTCAAAACATCTGTTATTCTCATGGGCTGCTTTTTTTATACTTCTCCCAGGATGGTCATCACTTTTTTCTACGTACTTGATCCACATTTTCTATCTTATGCAGCTCTTGTCTCAAAGTCTTATTCATCCATTTAATTCTTATATGATTCATTTTCCTGATTTTAGGGATGGCTGCTTTCCATGCACTGCTGAGTCCTCTATCATCCAGTATTTCATAACTAGAAGATAGTGCTTTAAGCACTATTCCCATTTGCAACTTTCAAAAGAGGATGGTCAATGAGAAGTGGCTTTTTTTCATGGAGTGGAAGGAGCATGGAATGCATTGCCTAAGAGGGTAGTGAAAGTGTAAACAGTAAATGATAAAAGAAAATTTATCATATGGAGTCATATGATACATTTTCTTTTGGTCTAAAGTGGACCTTCCACGGCGGGTTCCACTATTCCATGGATGTCCTCAATTATAATAATATACGAAGAATATATTATTCATCTATGGAAGTTACAAAAGGGAGTTCCCTTTATCTTTGTCCCTTCCCTTCATATACCGAGAGATATATCTATTTTTGCAATTATCCGTACATTACATAAAAGGTAGTCTTGATTGTATGTAACATAACAAAAATGATTACTTCATTATGGTTACTATTTCAATAATTATATGGCCTTTTGGATAGTTAAGGTAGTAATTATAATCTACTACAATACTTTGAAGTTGATAACATTAATATATCTATCCAAGTGCTCTCTTAAAAAAGTATATAAGCATATATGAAAAAAAAAATGATTGGATGAATGATGACCCTGTTAGATGGAAAAGGGAGTCAAATGACCAATGCAGATGACTCAATGGAGCTGTGTAATGATTACTTTATCAGGACATTTCATCCTGGAAAAATATTTTATTCCTGGAGGGATGAGAGGATCGAAGGTTTAAAAGTGCATGTGTTTCAAATACTAAGTACTCTGGAAGTCAATAAGGTGATTAGACTGGATGGGATTTTGCCAAGTGTGTTTAGAGAATGTGCTAACGAACTGACAGCTTCACTGATCTGGCTGTTCAGTGAAAGTTTGCTTACCAGGAAAGCGCCCGATGAGTAGGAGGAGAGTAAGATAGTGCAACTGACAAGGGTTGTAATAGAATTGAGGCATCAAACTATACATTTTACAGAAATTAGTGAGAGATATCATATACAAAATTGGGCAGATAAGAGTAATATTATATGTGAAGGTCAGTGTAGTTTTGTTAAGAGGGCACTCTTTTTTCGATAATTTATTTGCCTTAATAATAAATTATAATAAAATGACAAGAGTGGTTGACAAAAAAAAAGGCATATACAGCCTCTTTTTTTTTTTTTTTGTAAAAGCATTTGATTTGATAGCATGTCACATGATAAGTTGATATTTAAGTTGCAACACATGGGATTATTCATCAATAATTGGGCTGGCTGTCAAATAGATATCAAGGAGTTGTATACAGGGAAGCAGTATCAAGGAAAAGGAAAGTCACAAATTGGGTACCACAGGCTCAGTACTGGAACCTTCATTTTTTAACTTTTATGTCAATAATACTGTCAGTGGGTTGTAGGGAGATAGTCAGCTATTTGCTGATGATGTGAAGTTTGGAAGGGTTATTAGTAATAGTGCCAATGTAGTGGCCCTTCAGGAGGATCTGAATAAGCTGGACAGATGGGTAAATGAATAGGGATATCAGTTTAATGCAACTAAATGTAAGATCTTGAAAACTGTAATCCACCAGTGAGGAACTGCATACCTTATTGATAGAGGTATACCAGAGGAAGTGGAGACAAGGAATTTGGAGTAATGTTCAATAAAAATTTGAAATTTAGGGGACATATTGAAAAGGTAGTGAAGATAACCCAGAGGATTGCTGCAATACTAAAAAGGACTTTAACCAGCAGAGATAAGAGTGGTAATCCTATTGTACAAAGTCCTGATGAGACCATATCTGGATTACTGTGCAGATATAGTCACCAGGATTTGAAGAAGACAAACTAACCTTGGAAAGGATATAGAGATGGATAACAAAAAATGTCAAGACTGTACAATATTAGCTACAAGGATAGTGTGACTGAGGGTATGAAAACTACAAACTTTGGTGAGAGGTATTTACAGGGGATATTTTTTATATAGTAGAACAAAGGAAGGAGAAAGGGGTGGTAGGTAAATTTGAGAAGTTTTTTTTTTTTTTTTTTTTGCATGGAGGGTGGCTGGCCCATAAAATGCATTGCCTGATGATAGGGTGATGAATGAGCAGATGGTGAACAGGTTTAAGGAGTGGTGTAAAAAAACCTTGTATTGTCTGAGATGGGCCTCCTGCAATGAGTCTTGTGACTCCATGAATGCCCTGAATAGTAATAAATAATGTAATCTCTCTCTCTCACACACACAATTGTGTAAAATTTCTTACAGCTAAAACAAATACAAAGCATGTTCAAGTATAAGTAAATTCACAATACAATCTTGAAATTCCTTATTGTGTGTCATATATTTAATATTTCATTTAAAAATAATTTCATTAAAAAATTTTACATTAATATTTCATTAACATTTAAAAATAATTTCATTAAAAAATAACAAAATGGTTTAACTTGCTTTTCCAAAAAATAAATATATTGAAATTAATTAGGATTTTCTGTAGAATCATTTATGAATTTATACATAAAAAATTTTAATTTATTAAATCTTTGCAACTAATTAACTATTGAAGCATATGGTCCAAATCATGCTAATATATCTAGAAAAATAAATAAAATAAAAAAATTCAGTTTGGGATTGTACAGTTCTTGCATAAAATCATACACTCAGTTGCTCTTAATATTTAATGAAATCTTCCTCCAATCATGCATGCAGAAAGCAGTCTTCTGAGTGTGGTTTATATTAAAATAAATAATTTTATATGTAAAAAAATGAAACCAAATATTACCATCTTTAAGAAAGCAGTTATTTTCCTTGCAGTTTATCAATGACTACAACAACTGAAATAACTTGTATATACAATGATTTATTTAAATTATTTTCAGAATTATCATAAAATAGAGCAGCTAAAGGTGCCGTATTTACAAGAATGTCTAGATGTGAAGTTCAACTATTGTTATATAGAGAACTCATATATATATATATATATATATATATATATATATATATATATATATGAGTTCTCTATATAACAATTTCATATAGAATGATTTATCACGTCAATTTGACTGTATGATTGCATTTTTATCAATGCATGAAAGTTATAAGAGTACATAGCACATCGATGCACATCTTAATTGGTCCAATGCAATTATTATAGGATAACTTTGAATATTAAAGTATTGATCCATTAATTTTAACCAAATCTGCATAGAGTGGGGGACAATGTGTTTGTTTGAAGATATATTAGAAAATGACAATGAAGGAGAATGCTACATTTGATTGGTATATTCTGATCACTCAAAGGTGTAAATATAATCGTAAATTTAGAAGAGGACTTATCCCCTTTGACTACGATCATACAATCTGCAAAAGCATTGGCAGTAAACAAGGCATTCAGTAGATCATCAACAGTTTCCCATTGTAAATATGGGCAAAAAATTATGAATTATTTATAGAAAATTATATATAAAAAATTTGTCTATATTGGTATCCTGAACACATCAGTTCACACTTCACACATGCAAAACAGATGAAACTCAGAAAACAAAAACAGCAACTCATGAAATAAATGACAACATTCAATTGGATTGGTTGACTCAATAACTAATCGCAACCACTGATTTCTGGTGCTATTGTCTCAGGGTACACCCTGCCTCACCTTCTGGGTGGTTTAAAACCACTGGAACAGTAAGAAATTCGACCTGCTGTGCCATCTGTTCAAAGAGCTCAAAGGTGTCCATATTTGTAACTGCACACTCAGGTTATTAATGTGAATGCAATGCAATGTTTACATATCAAAAAGTGTCCTCTTCACAAAGAATTACTATATTGTGTCTCATTTTAGGAATCACGCAAAGCTAGGAAACAATTAGGGGAGTCTTTAACAGGAATAAATGCAAAAATATAATATTGGTGATATTGCTGTTCTGTGGGTGTGTACTGCACACCTGGAATATACGCCCCTGATACATATATATATATATATATATATATATTTATTTATTTTACACACACACGAACTTTGTTGTAACAGGCACAGAAATAATCAAATCATGGCTGTAACGAGCAAAAAGCCATAACAATTTTAATTAGTGCACCAATACAATTGCTCACTTTTATAACAAGCATACTACACAGATATACTGTGCAAATCTTGGTAACTATGCAAATACTTTTAATTGCTCAAGTAGTTCTCAAAATACCCAATTCTCTGAATAGACAAAAATGAAAGGAGTGATTTGCTTTTATGATCACCTGCATCAGATTATGGGCTGCATCTTGTCCTTGGGATCCATCCTCACTCTACCTACCTTTCCAGTGTCTAGGCTCTGGTCATCCTCCCTCACTTTACTCAAACACTGCTATGACTATAAAATCAGTTAAAAATGAACCCTTCCATCAGAAACATGTCTACTAAAGGAAAATATCTTGATTCAAGAAAAAGTCAAAATTATTCGTGAGTTAGAGCATGGTGTGACAAATATTGAAGTGTGCAAAAAGTTTTTTTTGTCCTCTTTAACAATATCAGCAATGTGGAAGAGTAAAGATGTTTACATATCGGCACTGGAAAACAACATAACCAAAACAAAAAAAAAAAAAAATGAGAAAGTGCAAGCTTACAAAAACCAGTGAAGTATTGTTTCAACAGTTCACTACACAAAGCAATGCTGGATTCTCAATAGATGGTCTGATCTTGAAAGTTCAATGAAAAATTTGCTACACAATTTGGATGTGATGATTTTGTATACAACATCAGTTGGCTGGATTATTTTAAAAACTAGCATAACATCATTTATGCAAAAATTAGTGGAGAATCTCAATCTGCAGATCCGATAATAGCAAATAAATGGATTGACCATGTTTGGGCAGAAATCAGGAAAGATTACAGTCACAAAGACAGCTACTGAAACAGGACTTTTTTTATAATTTGACACCTGACAATACATTTGTATTCAAAGGGGAAAAATGTGTTGGTGGAAAAAAACAGACTCACTTAATAATGCTCATATATGCAAATATGAGAGGAACTGATTTTGTTATCTGAAAATTGCTAAAAATCTCAGTGTTTCAAAAACATAAGGAAACTTCCTGTCGATTACACTTCAGATATTTTTCAGCAGTACTCACATGCAGCGATGTAACTATCTTTTCATGGGCCGTGTGCAAGATTTTATTTTTGGACCCCCCCCCTTTTTTTTGGGAAAAAAAAACAAAAAAAAATACAATAGAAATAGATTGGTTAATTTTTAACTTCAACTAAAAACATTAGAGAATCAGGCCCCTATGGCGGCAAAATTTAAAATTTGAAAATATAGCACTGATTATTTTTTTGATACCCTATTTCAGGATCCCTTTGTCCTGGGCCCTGTACCTGTGCAACTTGCCTAGTTACAGCACTGCCTTACATAATTAGAATAAGGAGCTATTAGAAAAAAAGAAAAATATTTTATTGTTAGTTTATAACTGTCCTACACATCCCTAGATTCAAAATTTGTCCAACATTAAGCTAATACTTCTGCCTCCCAACCCAACATCAGTTTTGTTTTACAACCAATAAACATGGGTGCAAGTGTTTGAAAGGATTTTATAAAAGATTTTTAATTTTACATCTAATCAGTCAAAGAGAACATAAACGTAATGAGTCTATATCAATACTGAATGCTATTCATTTATTGAATGAAGTGCGGAACAATGCTATTTCAACAACCATATCTAGTTGCTTCAAGAAATCAAAATAAAAAAAAACAACAACTTATCATTATCCAAATGGATGCTAAGTAACAGGATTCTAGGTTTTAATAATGACACTGAGGAATTTGCACAAATCAATAATAACTTGTTAACTAGTAGTCTTCCTATAGCGAATGACATCCTACATGCTGTACTTGATAAAGACAATGACTATGATGAAATATTGAAAATGAATAAAAATCAGTAAGGATAATTTCCCAAGCTCAAGGTGCAAATGACACATTAGTCAATATTTTTGAAGGAACTGAGGCAAATAATGAGATTTTTAATGAGTATTTTAAGGGAAAATCTGGGAAATGTCAAAGTGAAATCTTTACAACAAACATTAATTTCAAGATTCATAAATAAAAAATATGAAATCATGTTTATTATTAATTCATATTGTATTTAATTATGAAGGAATAAACTGTGTTTAATATTAAGTGCACTGTAGTTAATACAAGCATATTCATACAAATAATATGTAGGTATGCAATTATATTATTTTTTTCTCTCTCTAATGCATCTTTTTTATTTTTTTATTTTTTACTGAGTTATTGAGAATAAAAAAAAAAAAGAAATAAGAAGTAGATTTAACTCATAACTGATATAGTAAGTAACGGTTCTAACCAGGAAATTTTGTCAATTCCCTGGTACTAGTTATAACCAAGTTAGATTGTATATATATATATATACCAAAAAATAAAACTGAAAAGTAAAGGCATCTGAATAATATGAAAGAATGAAGGATTACTTAAAGGTTGAAGCTAGACAACTGGGAGGAGACTTCCACACAGTCTATAAGAAATGGAGGAAACCAAATGTAACTACTTCTGCCCCACTGTTCAATCGTAATTTTCTTGACACCACAGTACTAAATATTCATTTGAGTGTTACTGAAGAAACTAGAATGTGCTGGCAATTTTGATTTAACTCACCAAACTGATGATGATTATACAAGGCCCCAACTTTTTTTTTATTTTATTTAATTTTTTTTTTTTACAGCTACTTAACCTCAAACTCACCAGAGCTGAAAATAGGCATCATCAATGTAGGAAGCATCAATGGAAAAATATGGAATTACAGAAATACAGTAATCCCCCAATTACCCAACTGCAGTAGGAAATCAGTGTATTGGTCAGACAACTGAAAGATTTACATTTACAAGGTATGGTATCACAAATTGGTCAACACACTAATGGTTGTTTAATTAAACTGAAGGTTTGTTATTTGAAGATTGAATAAGTGAGAAATCACCACAGCGTTAGCATAAGCTGATATTATGGAAATCAAGATCTAATAGGTGAGATTGTGTGTGTAAATAATAAGATGATTTATTCAGGCACAAGGGATCAGGGAAAGGAGAGTGGAAATACAGTATTCAACATTAAACATAAAGATGAACTTAAATGGGAGCCAGATTCAAGTGATAGTGCTATGAAAAATTCTAGTAAAGAAAACGAAAGCAGAGGAATTTCTTGAATCATTAAAGGGGGTAGCTGATAGAAAATAAAAGGAAACCTACTCTTGTAATAGACTTAAACAACAAAAGAAGAAACCAATTGTAACAAAGAGAAATGTTGTTGTTGTTTTTTTTGGAAAAATTTGGAGAAATGGGTAGGGATAACAATAATAATATTCTAAGTAGAAATCTAGTATGATTTTACTAATAGTCTTACTAGATTTCTGTTTAGAACATGAACAAGTCATTACTTCATGTAATGACTTGTTCATATTCATAAGAAACTATTTGGAGTTATGGCTGAAGCAAATATGGCTGTGAGGCTAGTGTATTATGTCTGTTTAATCGTGTGAGTTCTTCTGGATGTTTCTGTTTTATGAGATGAAAAATCCTGCTACTTTCATATGAGACCACTAGCTCAGAAATAAGAGAAATCATATTAATTAATGTTACTTTACAGAGAGTGATTTACACACAAGTGGCAAACTAGCATTCATAACTGAAGGATGAATAAGAAAATTATTTGATGCTAAACAAGTTGAATGTAGTTGGAGGTTTTTTTCACTTGGTTAGACTATAATAAATTTATTTTAATCCTTTATCCAAGTGTAAGCAAACAAAGTTTGTGCTTGAAGTATCTTCAGGACTGAGGCAACTGACAGAGACCTCAATAAAGGTCGAAACTGGTCTGGATAGTGGCCCTTCCCTTAATGCATAGCATTATACATGTCTGCAAGGAGATGTGCTTTGCATTATGGGAGATACTAAGACAAGTGATCAGAGCTTGGTCCACCTTTACCACGAGTTGCCTCAGTCCTGAAGATACTTTGGGTGCAAACTTTGTTTGCCTACACTTGGATAAAGGATTACACTAAATTTATTTTATTATAAGTTGAATGTAGGGTCATTTTCTAACTTTACTGTTGATCTATATGAACCAAATTATTAAGGAGAGTGGTATTAACCCTAATATTCCAATAGGAATATTAGGGAATATTATTATCTATATCTATGCAGATAACATTATCCTCTTAAATAATTTGTGACAAATTATTATCAAAAAATTTTCAGGCAGGACAACAGAAAACATCAACTCCATTCTGAGTAAGTATATAGGTTATACATTTTAATTGTTTAGATGAAATTTTAGTGATAATGCAAATTAAACATGACAACAATTAAATGAATACAAAGCTGAAGCAGCAGAAAGCTAAATTTATGTCAAACAAGGGAAGAATCATTCAAAGATCAAGCTAGCAATATACAAGACAGTACTGTAACAATTTTAACATTTGAACTGGAAAGTTGGGTTAGAAATAAAACAGTTGATCAAATACTTGAGACCATGAATATGAAACTTAAAAAGTAAGGAAACGAACCAATTAAAAACAAAGATATTAGAAAATAACTTGAGCATCACAAATCTAAGTAGTGATGTCACTTAAACAGAACATCAATGACAGATTACCAATAAAAATATTTGAGCAGAAAAAATGACACATAAAAATCCCAGAGAAAGATCAAAGTTATAGGTGGGATGATGCACATTGTGAGTTCTTTAAAAGATCAAAATGTAGATCTCACAATAACAAACCAATATGGAAGCAAATTTTTAATAAGAGACCAGTCATGAAATATTCAATATGACTATGAGTTTCAACTAATTAGAATTAAATTATCTGTGATTAAGAACATCAAAAAATCAGATGATGACAAGAGAAATGAGTTTAGGCAAATTATAATGAATAAGAAATTATATCCTTGCTTTAATACTATACAGAAGCATAAGTAAGCAAAGTTTGCATATCAAGCATCTTCACAACCTTGCCACTTGTATATACAGGCTATTGACTTCATGTTGATTACCTTAGTATTCCATAATGCAAAACATACTTCTTTTTGGACATATATATTGATTGTTATGCATTATGGGAAGAGTCACTACTCAGATTAGTTTTGACTTTTATTGTGGTCTCTTCAGTGGAAGCTAGACCCAGAAAGATACTGAGGTTAAATCAATCAACAAGTCATATATATTTTATATACAAGTAGTAAACTGGTGTATCCCCATCATTTTAAAATACTCGATCAGAGATAGTTGTATAAGTTTTTTTGCTTTGTTATCAAGATAAATGCTGGTGCATGAAATGTCTTCACAGAAAGTATAAGATTAACAATAGGATTCAGTATACATTTAAAACAAGAATATAACTGCTCATCCATTATAATTTACCTTGATATCCAACAATAACCAAATAACTCTATTGGATCCACAGTAATTTAAAAATATGGGAATACACCATTTTACTGCTTGTGGAATATATGACTTCTGCATTGATTTAACTTCACCATTTCCTGGATCTAGCTTCCACTGAGGAGACCTCAACAAAGGTCAAAATCCGTCTGGGTAGCGACTCTTCCATAATGCATTTCAATACACGTCTGAAAGCAAGTGTGCTTTACACTATGGGATATTAAGGCAATCGATGTGAAGTCAATAGCCTCTATATACAAATAGCCTAGTTGAGAAAGTACTTCACATGCAAACTTTGTTTGTTTATGCTTCGGTATAGGATTAAGACAAAAACATAATTTTTTGTCTATTATAATTTACATTGATAACCAAGCATAAAAAAAAAAACTTTCTACAGAAATTAGTTTAGGGCAACAATGGAACAGTCCTAGAGTGGAAGATGTACTTTCCTTATAAATAAATACTAAAAAGAAAGAAATATCATTACATTGCACTATAATCTAATTCACCTCCCAAATGGTAGTTTTTAAGCATAAAAAAAAAAAAAAAAAATTCAGACAAAGATGTAAGGAAACAAATAATCATCACATCTAAAACTAGAAAATGAATAATTGGTATTAAATTAAATTTAGGTTATAAAGATAAGGTTAGCAAACAAGAACATTCAATGAATATAAAAATTTCTCTAAATATATATTAATATTTCATAAAGTTTTGCTAGATCTGCGATATATATGCACATAGGTAAGACATAAATAATCAAGAAGACTATTAATTATAATGATTTTAAACAATGAAAGTACCTCAATTACAGTTTATTATTTTTTCCCTGCTATTCTGATATCATTTTGAGATTCATCTTGAACTATATATTAAGCTTTGAATTAATGATTTTTTTTAATTAATCTGAATTGATATAACTAAAATCATTACTTCTAACATGGAATGAAAATTTTAATTTAGAAGTAATGATTTTGATTTTGTGAATATATTGAAAACACATGCCTATGTAATTTAATATCAAACTGAAGATAAAATAATTGGTAGATTCAATTAAAGATTTCCCACTCTTTGTATAATATTAAAATAAAGAACTACTATGAAGCACAAGGGACTAATGATATAAACTAATTATCATGATATATATAAAAGAAAGACATGCTTGAAATATTCCTTTTAGAAAAATGTACATATAGTTCTCATGTAGCTGCAAACACATCTAGCACAAGAGCACTTTTTTGGTGTGTGTGGAGGGGAGAGGGCTCACATTATTTACAGAATATTATGATCCATAATTCTTCCAAAACATTGCATGTACCAAAAATAATCTCAGATGTTATTTACATTTAAAATAATTTAAGTATTTTTTGCCACATTCATTTTCAATTAAAATATACCATAACTTTCTTCAATGTTAATGCTTTGAAATAAATTTTCAATATGTTAATTTAAATGGGATCACATTATGATAACAAAAGTGATAACAGTTTCACCTCTTGCATTCACCATTCTCTTGCTTTCTCTCGATTAAAATAGATGCAGAAGCACAACAATCATTTCAATAAAATGTAAAAGCATTTTGCGTGTGTTTTTCAGTTATGTTACAATACTTTTACACACACACACACACACACACACACACACACACACACACACACACACACACACACACACACACACACACACACACACACACACACACACACACACACACAAAGGCTCTCATTTTAATGATGATTACAACATAACATTTAAGTTCTACATAAAAGTTATTAAAAGCTGCAACTTTCTATACCAATTCATATACACTTAAACCTTATTAAATATTTTCAAATAAGTCTAATAAATAAAAAATGTGATTATTGCATAAAAACAGTTATAGTCAAAATAAAGTTATAATAAAAGCAAATGAATTACACAGTAGTGAAAATATCAAACAAGAAAGTTACAGCAACCAGGAAACTGTACTTTACATTGCATATTTATAGATTTTAACTTTTATCACAGAAATCTAATTTTCTGACACATTTATTTTCTTTTCTTCCTTTTCTTTTTAATTTAAGAAAACAATGTTTCATAGTAAAAATGCTAAATTATTTGCCATATTCTATGACTTCTCACTGACACAGAGGATTACCACAATTTTTACAATTTCTTTTAACCATGTAATACTCAACATCCTCCCTAGATCAATAAACAAAACAAATTAAAAAAAAATCAAAGATAAACACTATCTTTGTAATAAGATGCATGGTCCCATTACCCTACATTCTTTGCATCACGAAAGTACAATTTATAAACAATAAACAGAGTATTTGCTATTCAAATTAATTCTGGGTCCTAAAGTTCACCAGCACACCAAACCATGACTTTACGATCTTCTCCCCCACTTACTATAAGACTGCCATCACTAGAAACATCTATGCAAGTTACAGGACCTACAAAATAAAGGAGAAAGCAATTGAGAGAGAGAGAGAGAGAGAGAGAGATGGCATCAAAGTAACAATTTAAAAACAATTTGATCACACAGAATTTTAAGTAAATTACGTCTGACACATTGCAAACAATGCAACTTACCAGAATGTGCTTGAAGTGAAGTAACAAGTTGTGCCTTAACTAGATCCCATATCATTATATTACCAGTATAACTACCTGTAATAACTGTAGCTCCATCCCAGCACAAACACCTTAAAAACATTAATAAAACTTATATGGTACATATAAAATATTAAAAAAAAACAAACACAAACATACAAATGCACTGTGTGTGTTCATATGAAAAAAAAAAAACCTGCTTTTTTTAGAAAAAAAAACTGGTTTTATTCGGTTGTTGATAATTACAACGATAATGAATGCTACTAGTTTTTGCCACTACAACTTGTGGCTTCATTTGAAAAAAAAAAAAAAAAATAAATGCAATAAAGGTAAACATAAACTAAAACCTTACAAAAAAAAACTATGCAGGAACCATTAAAATATATACTGACCAAAACCATGTGGAATGCGAGTTGTGGCAGAGTTAGCAATTGTTCAGCACTATGTGCAGAAAGTTGGTCGAAAAGTTGAATTCTGATGTATGAAAAGATCTGATAAGTGATTTCCAAATATCACAGAGGATTAATCCTTGATTCCTAATAAGTGTGCCTTGTGAAAAGATAACTACAGTAGATTCTTTTATGTTGAAAGCAGTTGTATTCAATGTATAGCAAGAACAATGGAACTGTTATTCTACTCAACATTGTGGTATATGTTGAGTAGAATTAAAAGATGAAAAATTAAAACCCATGCTCGAGTTGTCTTCTCAATGTGTTCTTTCTGTCTTATTTCCAAATTTCTTGTCTGACCTATATAAGAGAGGCCACAAGAGCATGGCATATTATAAAAGCCAGGATGTTTGTAGAATGGGTTATGGTCTTTGGTAGCACGATGTAAACATTCTATAGTCAAAATAGGCTTGAAAGCCACCCTGATGTCATGAGCTTTAAGGAGATTAAGTGATCTTGATAGAAAGTCTACCAATGAAAGGGATGGAAACTGAAGTCCTGTTAGTGTATGTTAGAATTTTGCTGAGGAGCAGGATCAGAATAAAGCAATTTAAGAAATGAAGAAAAACTTAATGAATAACTACAAAGTCTAGTCCAAAAACTTGCTTGCAATGGATATTCATAGAAACTTGTAAACAAATTGCTATTCTCTAATCCTGCTCCAGAGCAAAATCCTGACATTCACTAAAGGACTTCAGTTTCCATCCCTTACACTGGTAGACTTTCTATCAAGATAACTTTTAAGTCTCCTTAAAGCTCCCAACATCAGGGTGACTTTCAGATCTCTTTTGACTATACGATGTTTACTTCATGCTCCTAAAGACTACAATCCCTTTTATAAACCATAGGATGTTTGTAGAAGGGATTGTAGTATTTAGGAGCATGAAGTAAATATTGCATAGTCAAAAAAAAAAAAAAAAAAAAAAAAAAGGCTTGAAAGTCAGCCTGATGTCAACCTATGGATACTCTTATATTCAAGGAGTTTTTGAAATAAGACAAAAAGAACACAATGAAGATATCCACAACAGAGAAGACAACTTGGATCTGGCTTTTCATTTTTTCCACACATACACACGCACACCTCAACTTTGAGTGGAATAAGAGCTCCATGCCTTACAGTGAAGACAACTTTACTTTGCAATATAAAAGAATCTATTATGGTCATCTTTTCACAAGGTACACTTAATAGGAATCAAGAATTAATCCTCTGTGAGATTTGGAAATCACTTATTAATATGTCAGACTTCAATTTTTCAGCCAACTGTCTGCAAACAATGCTCAACAATAGCTAACTCATGTCAGGTCCCATGTTTCATGCGGTTTTCAACAGTTTATACTGCAACAGTTCCCACATAGTTTGTTTTAGTTTATTATTATTATTGTCATTTGACCTCCATGGAGTCAGAGACTCATTGTGGGAGGTACACACTATTGCATACAATGCTCATCCAATCATGCCTTAAACTGATTCGATGTATTTACATTCACAACCCACTCAGGAAATGCATTCCATTCACTAACATCTCTCCATGCAAAGAACCTGCTCTTCACTCCTCTGCTAACACCTTCCTTATACAGTTTTCAGTGATGGCCTTGTTATAAAGAGATTTGGATCTCTATTACCATTTGTTATAAAGAGGGGGAATTATTTATTAATGTATTTATTATCAATCCTCATTTGTTATGAGATTTTCTCTATAATGATTATTTCTACTTCCGAGTGTTTTTATTTATATGCACAAAGGTTTAATTCGATTGGCGCAATGACTTTTAACTGTTTCATTCAGAATCCAAAAAATCACTGATTCAAGACCAAATACAAAATATACACTTCAAATAAAATTACACAACTAACTACAAAATTAACTGGATCCAAGGTCTTTTAAAATAAAGTTACACTTTAGAAATCACCCATTCTCTGACTCATTCTATTACTGGTTTATTTAACATATACTTAATCATGTCTACTAGACTAAACACCTTGTTTACACAATAACAAAATGCTCATAGTCAGTTTCTTTGTTAAGGCCTTTTTCAGAAGATATAAGACGCTCTTCTTCTTTTTCCATAGAATCCTTTCTCATCACCCTTATGTAGCACACATTATTCCTCCTGATGCTGAAGCAAGATATTCTGAATTCACCGAAGTATAGGTACTCTTATCTCATGCAGTTCAATTTTTGTACCAGCAAAAAAGGTTTCTTCTACTGCTTTATCTAAGTTGCTAAATTCCGTCTCCTTTTCCAGTAGAAATAACAGATAGATCTGGCGTCCTTAAAACAGATGAAATTTTCAATCAGTGTTTCCTCGAACATTCCTATAGAACGCCAATCGCAATATTTTCTTTTATTTACCAATACTTATTTACAGTATAATAAATTTAGTTTAATCCTTTATCCAAGTGTGTGCAAACAAAGTTTGTGCCTGAAAGTATCTTCAGGACTGGGGTAAAGTGGTACAACAAATAAAAAGGTGGTACACCATTTGACAGCTCCCATAGGAGGAGATGCCCTTGCTAATGCTTCTGCCTTGGTATCTCCACTTGGGCCTGGCTCCCACTGAAGAGACCTCAATAAAGGTCGAAACTAGTCTGGGTAGTGGCCCTTCCCTTAATGCATAAGATTATACATATCCGCAAGGAGATGTGTTTTGCATTATGGGAGATACTGAGATAGGAGTGTTGGTATCTTGCTCCACCTTTGCAAGGAGTCGCCCGGTGTTGTACCACTTTACCCCAGTCCTGAAGATACTTTCAGGTGCAAACTTTGTTTGCACACACTTGGATAAAGGATTAAACTAAATTTATTATAGTCTGACCAAGTGAAAAATAAACTTTCAACTTATTTACAGTCTTAACTCCTCCACTTTAAAGGCTCACAATTCTGTGATTCCTTTTTCAGAATCTTCTATTAATATGCCGCTGACTGTCACATAAAAACTTAATTTCTTAAGAACAAAATTTTGCCGGCCTGCGTTCTTTAACTTCCATTAGCTCTCTCTTGTTTTTCCTCTGTTATTTCAATACCGAACGCTCTCTTGTTGTTTCCCTTACCTCAGTACTGAACGTTCTCTCTGTCAGCTGTCAATCACCCATCAAACTCCTCAGTAAGCATGCACACTCCATGAAAGTGGCAATCAAGAAGTTATGTATAATGGCTGACGTGTCATCTCTGTTAGCGTTATGAGAATGTCTACAAAACACAGTACTTAATAATTTTAAACCACAATAAAATTTCTGAAAGTAACACAACTATCCAAATCCAGTAAGTACATAATTTTTTTTTTGTGCTTCACATTTCATTGTGACAAAATAACATCAATAACGTGCACAATCACAAGTGCCAACAATATGTGTTATGAAACCAAAACTAATAATAATATACTAACATAAACAATTTGTAAAAATATTCAGAATTTTAAATTATAACTATTTTTACAGCCTCTTGTTCTACTCCCCTCTCTCATTCTATGAAAATCTCTGCCATGTCAACCTGATAACAAACCATGACTAGGTTATATATATCTTAATCACCCCTGCCCTTCCTCCTATTCATGAGGATGCAGGGGGGGGGGGGGGATCTGTCCTCATACTCCACATTCCAGAGACCACTGACCACCTTTGTTAATCTTCTCTGGACTCTTTCCAACATATCCTCATCCCCATGAAAACTCAGCAACCAAATCTCTGCACAATAATCCATATGAGGTCTGATCAAGACCTTATAACAATGGTATCACAATATCTCTATTTCTGCATGTCAGGGTCCTTCACATCATTGCCATTATCTGATGTGATGTCTTCACAACTTGTGCAATGTGGCCCCTGAATTTCAGGCCCTTGTCCACCATTACTCCTAGATCTCTCATCTCCTCTACCTCCTTTAAAGGTCCCCCACCCCCCCAAGTGTATACTTTTGTATCCCATGTTGCTTTTCATATTTTCAAAACCTTACACTTTGCAATACTGAACTGATAGTTCCACTCACCTTCCCATTCATGAAATCTATTCAAGTCCTCCTATAAGGCTATAATATCTGCTTTACTCTGCATTGCTCTCCCCAATTTTGCATCATCTGCAAACAGCTGCATATCACTAGTTAAATCCATCCCAATATCATTATGTTTATTATGTTTTATCTATTATGTTTTTAAATTTTAGGTATTACCTTTTATGTTTATTTATGTTTGCCTTTATTTTTGTATTTTTTACCAACCATAAGAAGCCACAAGTTGTAGTTGCCAAAACCAGTAGGTTTCATTGTCTTCATAATTATCCATTTATTAAAGGACTCTGTTCATGGACTACTTTTGTTTATTTTGTACATTAATGATATTAGGGGAGTAGGGTTGCTTAATGATCAAAGTCAAATAGCTGGGAGGAGACCTCCACATTGTCTTTAAGTAATGTGGAATAATGACTGGGATTTCTGACCTAATGTCTAATCCTCAACTCCACATGGTGCACCCCATTCATACATATCTAATGGGTTCTGAATGAATGAGGATGGGCTGGCAATTTGGAACTTAAATGACCAAACTGTACTCACTATTGGCTTAAACAACAAATACTGGCACAACATGATGAGATTTCATGCTGGCTGTGGCACTGCCCTTCTGATTTCATCATGGAACCAAAGTAAACAGTGAAAAGTCAGCAAATGGAAGAAATTCTGACAACATCTAGAAGAAGATGAATAGACCCAACATCAGAAGAACTGGAAAAGTACTGCATGGACATAACTGGCTTTATTAAAACACTTAAGGAATAGAACAACGTAGTTAAGGATATAAATTAAATTAAACTTTAATAAATATTTTCCGATATTTCGGCAACGTCACATTGCCATTTTCTAAAGGAACTTATATAAAAAAGTTACGTGCACGTAGGCACTACAACATAGAAACTGGGAATGAAGAGATGAAGCTATTGTTCTCCTAACAGTCCTGATGGTGCCCTCTAGTGGGCTAAGTAGGTGTTCTTGGCCGTTGGGCTGAAGGTCTGCAGATGTAGGCCTCCCAAATTTGGGGCAGTCGCATACAACCAAATTTGTTGAGGTTTGGAGAATTTCTTAGGGCTGAGGCTGATTCCATAAAGAGTCTTTCAAATTTGTATTTGCTACGGTGTATCACTGTAGCTTTCTTCCACCGTATTCTGTGGCGTGTATCCAGAGCATGGTCCGCAAGCCTAGAATGACTGTATTTGTGAAAACGGATGTAGTCCTTGTGTTCCGAAATTCTGATATTCGCTGTCCTGCCTGTTTGGCCAAAGTAAGACAGTTTACAACTGCAAGGGACCTGGTAAACACCAGGTAGGTCTAGGGGAAGTGGTTGGTCTTTAGTGGAGCGGATAAGGGATGCCAATTTTCTGTAAGGTTTGTAACAGGAGGTCAGGTCATGCTTTTTTAAGATTTTGGTAATCTTTTCCAAGGTGCCTCGGATGTAGGGAATGGTGATGGATTTAGAGTAATCCTTGTTGTGGGGGGGGGGGGGGGGGATCTGTGGTTTGTAGGTTCTAATATTTTTTGGATTTTTTTGGGGGGGTAGCCATTGGCTGAGAAAGTGTTGAGGATGTGATTTAGTTCAGTGTTTAGGGCCAAGTCGTTTGAACAGATTAGTTTAGCCCTGTTGTATAGTGTTTTCACTACTCCATATTGTTGTGAGGGGGGTGGGTGGGATTGTTGGTGAATGTATCTGCCTGTATGGGTGGGTTTTCTGTAAACTGAGAAAACCAAGGATCCATTAGGCTGGCGGGTGACTAGTGTGTCTAGGAAAGGGAGGCTGTTGTTTTCCTCTTTTTCCAGAGTGAATTTGATTCTGGGGTGTTGGTTGTTTAAGTGTGTTAAGAAGGAGAGAAGTGTTTCAGAGCCATGTGGCCAAATAGTGAACACATCATCAACGTAGCGAAGCCATATGGTTGGTTTTTGTGGGGCAGAGGCTAAGGCTTTTTCTTCAAAGGTCTCCATAAAGAAATTGGCCAAGGGTGGGGAGAGTGGTGAACCCATGGCTGTCCCCTCTATTTGTTTGTAGAATTTTCCCTGCCAAACGAAATAGCCTGAGCTCATTGTGAACTGAAATAAGGCTGAGATATCGGGAGAAAATTTAGCTTGGATTAGCTCTAAAGTTTCCTTGAGTGGGACTTTGTAAATAAAGAGGACACATCAAAGCTGACCATTATGTCAGTATGTTGGAGTGTAAGGTTTTCTATGCTGGCTTTGAAATGGGCTGAGTTTTTTATGTGTGATGGTGTGTTGCCAGTATAGTGTGTGAGCTCTTTGGCCAAATGTTTAGCTAATTTGTATGTGGGGGAATCAATGCCATCCACTATGGGACGTAATGGCACATTTTCTTTGTGTATTTTTGGGAGTCTATAAATACGGGGGGGGGGGGTATAGAGTTAAACGGCTTTAATCTGTTGATAACTTCTACAGGCCAAGAAGTGACTCTCTTAAGGAGCCTGTGAAGTTTTCTAATTTGAGAGTTGGTCTCAGCCCTAAGAAATTCTCCAAACCTCAACAAATTTGGTTGTATGCGATTGCCCCAAATTTGGGAGGCCTACATCTGCAGACCTTCAGCCCAACAGCCAAGAACACCTACTTAGCCCGCTTGAGGGCACCATCAGGACTGTTAGGAGAACAATAGCTTCATCTCTTCATTCCCAGTTTCTGTGTTGTAGTGCCTACGTGCACGTAACTTTTTTGTATAAGTTCCTTTAGAAAATGGCAATGTGACGTTGCCGAAATATCGGAAAATATTTATTAAAGTTTAATTTAATTTATATCCTTAACTACGTTGTTCTATTCCTTAAGTGTTTTAATAAGGACATAACTGGCATTACTGAGACAAAGAAGACAAATACAGATGAGATCTTAATAAATAATAAATAGAAATAATAATAGATAAATATGTTATATTCGGACAATAATTATCAAGGAAAGGAAAAACTAGCGATCACATTCAACAGAAAACACAAAGACAAACTTCTTGATTAGATGGCAGTTTCAAGTAGAGTGATGTGAGCAAACTTGAAAAAGGGAAAGAAACAACTTATTTGTGCCTAGGTCCCAGGCACAAATAAGTTGGATCTCCTATAGAAGGATCTCCTATGAAAGAAGTGGAGGAGTTTTTTTGAGTCATTACAGCAAGTAACTGACATAAAGAAAATCGAAAATGTGGTCCTTGTTGGAGATCTAAACAGTAGAGTAAGAAATGAATCCTGCCAGGAATAAGCACTGTTTGGAGAAAATTTTTGGACAAATAGTTGAGAAATCTTGAGAATATACAAGGATTTGTACTTAAATTTTGTAGGTCTAAAAAAGGAATATAACAAGGTGTCCAAAGGAAAGCTTTTCAAACCACTACAGTTATTATGAGGTAAATGGAAGATTATACAGAGCAATATACAGTTTATATTTAAGTTGCAAGTCTGCACTTAGAATTAAAAGAAATACAAGAAGATAGTTTGATAAAATCAATGGTAAGACAAGATGCACTTTATTTCCACTCTTATTCATCATCTATATGTGGATTGCATTATTAAAGAAAATGGCATTAAACTTGATATTAAAACCACAGATTTCTGAGAATTAGGGGAGTGAATAGATATGAAGCTTAGTTCGGCTATCCCTTAATTTAAATAATTTTATGTCGCCGAATTGAAGCCTTTGGCTCTTCATATATTTATTTATTAGTTAGTTCTTTGCTTTATGAAGAAGTTGTACTTCTGAACACATCCAGTGCAAGTCTCCAGGATTCTGTAACTAAATTGCATAATAATAGCTGTAACAAATCTGGCATGAAAATCAGCAGTCAGAAAACCAAAACTATGAAATTAAGTTCCATACAGGTACAATCACAAGGGAATACAGGAATAGTTTTGGTTTTCTGACTGTAGTTATGTTTTACTAACAGGAAGATCTGATAGAGTGAAGTTCTTTTGGAACAACAGATGCTAACAGGATTTTGGCGGGTTCTTTTCATGTTCAGTAGTTTAATGTGACTGTATACGAATAATTATAATAATATAAAAATTCCACATTTAAAATCTCATACCCAGCACTTGGACAAAAAATTTTATAATTAAGAATTCTGTTCTTAATGATAACAGATTTTAATAATAATGACTAGTGAGTTATACTACTTATTTTGAAGAGAAATATAATGCCATTACCTTAATTCTTCCCCTGCATCCTTGCTAAAGAGTTGTGTGCCTGTTGTTACATCCATTACTTTTAAGGTATGGTCTCTGCTACAGGACACCACTTTGCTGCTGTCTATGATTGATTTATTTTTAATTTATTTTTAAATTACAAAAATTATATAGCTCATTTATTACTAAAACATAATAATAATATTGTAGATAAATTATAACAAATTATGTACAAGGATAAGAAATAACAATCACTATTTGAACATTGAATTGCAGAAACATTTTCCTCTGCAATTAATTCGTAAGTGGATGCACTATGGAGTTATCTATTTTCATAAAATGATAATAAATAACATTACTATTTTTAGTAATCTGGATTTTTATACATGAATATTAGAATCATACAAGGTTCACTAACTGAGTTGTTAATTTATTTATCATATAGGTATAGAGCAGGTTTAATTAAAATTAAAAACAATCTTAGAAAACAGAAGAGAATATATAAAATATAAGAGTAAACATTACACAAAATAAGTCATCATTAGTATCATAAATTTATTTCCAAATTCATCAGCCATTCAGCTACCTTTGTTGATATACTAAGCAGCTCACATGGGCTGCCAGGGAAGACTCATAAGCTGCATTTATATATAACGTGGATCACTGTTTGGATTGATGCTCCATAGTCGCAAGCCCAAGTTGAAATGATGCTGAGTGCAAGCATGTTGCACTCCTGCCTTGTCCAGTTTGAAGATAGATAAAGTATTCACCAGACATCATGAGGGAGATCAAAGCCAGATGGCCGACTAATTGGATCTTTTCTAACTTCTTTGCCAAACAGTGTTGACATATTGTTCCACTCTTCTTTCCAAAAATGGAATTTTGGAAACAGGAGTTTCCAAATTAAATAAAATTTGATTGATTAAATCAAATTAAATTTCATCATCATCATCAAATTCCTGCCATGTACCCTCAAGGGGTGTACAGGATATGACAGTACTACATGAAAAAATTACATCATTACTAACTTCCTATCTACAATTTTCCTCTAAATCAGTCTGTTACTTGTCAAGACTCCAACATTATCAGATCTTATATTTCTATCGTCTAAGGCACTTTGTACCGTATCAATCCACCTATATCTTGGTCTTCCTCTGGGTCGTTTTCCTGCCAACCTGGCAGAGAACACTTGTTTTGCTAATCTTTCCTCTCCCATTCTATTTAAGTGACCATACCATCTGAGATTAGCTCTGCTAACGCATTCCTGGATGCTGACAATGTCAAGTTCTTTCCTAATATCCTCGTTTTTAATATGATATTGCCATTGATGCCATCTGTTCACGCCTCTAATCTTTCTCAGGACTCTCATATCTGCGGTCTCTAGTCTTTGGTCAAGTGTTTTACTTCTGACCCAGCTCTCAGATCCATAAGTTAAAATTGGTTTGAACACTGTCTTGTATACAGCTAATTTAGTGTTCCGACTAATTTCTTTCTTATTCCATATGAATTTATTCAATTGACTTCCCACCATACCAGCTTTGCTGATTCTGTTGTCTATTTCTATATTTAGTTTACCATCTTCAGTAAAAATTGTGCCTAAGTAGCTGAAATGTTTTACTTGTTCCACAGGTTCTCCATTCACAACACAGTTGACATTTTCAATGATTCTGCCTATTTTCATTGTCTTTGTCTTTTTATTGCTGACCTTCATACCATATCTATTACAACAGCTATTCAATTTAGTCAGAGAATCTTGCAGACTTGTAGCGGATTTATTTAGAAGTATAACATCATCCGCATAAAGCAGAGAGCTGACATTAACATCTCCAATTTTGATATCAGGTTTAATACCACATTCCTTCATAATGTGATCCATATAGATAATGAATAACAGAGGGGATAATGTACATCCTTGTCTCACACCAGATTTAACATTAAACCATCTTCCTCTACTTCCTTCAATTCTAACTGCTGACTCACAACTCAAATAAAGACTAAGTATCGCTTGATATAATGCCCCATTGACACCATATAACTGCAGCGTATTGAATAGCTTCTCTCTTGGCACCTTGTCATATGCCTTTTCCAAATCGACAAAACTTAAATACAGATCTGTGTTATATTCCCATGCTTTCTCGACTATTTGTCGTAAAGTGAAGATCTGATCCTGACAGCCTCTATTTGGCCTGAATCCAGCTTGTTCTTCACCAAGCTTTTCTTCCACAATTCTTCTCAACCGTTTCTCAAGTATACTTGCATAGATCTTGCCAGGAACACTCAGTAGGGAATTAAATTAAATCAAATTAAATTTAAATGATTAAATCCCAACATCCCTTCTTGCAGTTTTCAAGAAGGGATGTTGGGATCTGAGTTTGGTACGGCCTGCTGCCTCAAGATAGTGTGGATTATAAGTTGTTCATGATTATTGTATATTCTCTCTGAAGGGACTTCTTCCTGTGTAGGTTTTTTTTTTTTTTTTTTTTTTTTTTTTTAATGTTGGGCCCATATACGAGAGGTTGGCTGTCGACCTATAGTACGTTAGTACCGTATATGGATGGTGGGCTGGGAAAGGAGAAACTTGTTTACATTTGATTTAAAAGTCTGTATGCTGTATTCCTTGGGAAATATGTCAGGGGGAAGACTGTTCCACGGTACTGCAGTAGCAGGGATGAAGGAGGAGGAAGAGAAACTTGTTCTGTTGGTTTCAAGGTGTACTGTGAAAGGATGTTGGGTGGCAGCTGTACGTGTTCCAATGGGCTTAGTACAGGGTGGGGGAATTATTGATGCTGTTTCAGATGAACATTTCCCATGGAAATATTTATAGAATATACAAATTACAGACCAAGCATCTATGTGAAAGTGAGGGGAGTGAGTTGGTGAGAGATAGGTCATTTATCAGTCTAACTGTTCTCCTCTGTGTTGAGTCAAACATTTTGAGGGAGGCTTTTAGGAGCCCCACTCCAAATGTGAGAGCAGTATTCGATAGCTGGGTAGATTTGTGATTTGTATGATGTTAACAGCTGTTTAGAGATGAAGTAGCATCTTGAGCGAAAGAGAAAACCTAGTTTTTTGGAAGCTGAGGATGCAATGGTTGTGATGTGTTTATGCCAGGAGAGGCTTGATGTCATGGTAAATCCAAGAAGAGAAATCTCATCTTGTCTGGCAATTTGAGTGTTATCAAAAACAATGCTTCGGGAAAATGGTTCTTTTTTTGTGAGAAATAAGACAGAATTGGGTTTTACTAGCGTTGAAGTTGACGAGGTCATCTCAGCCCCATTGGAGGATGGCTTGGAGGTCTGAATTAAGGGCAGTGGTGGCTGATGTTTTGTGGGTTGAAGTGAATTGTGTAGCGTAGGGTTTGTCATCAAATGAAAGGGAGGAGTGTAATGCGTTGTCATCTGCAAAACTGTGTATTGGGTTAGAGGTCAACTGAAGTAGGTCATTGATATATAGAAGGAAGAGGGTCAGTGAGAGAACTGAACCTTGTGGGACCCGAGGATTAGTTGGGTGGTGAGAGGATAGGGAGCTGTCTACCATCACACATAAGTGTCCACACAGGAAGCTGGCAATCCATCTGCAGAAGTCCTGAGACAGTCCAAATGATGAGAGTTTGCTTAATAAGCCTTTGTGCCAGACTCAGTCAAAGGCTTTAGAGATATCAAGTGTAACTACTTGGGATTCGCCGAATTTCTCCATGGCATTTATCCAGCGATGGGTGATGTATGAAAGTAGATCTCCTGTTGATTGGCTTGACGGAATCCATACTGGTGGTGGCTTAATAGCTGGGTACCTTCAAGGTTCATGGTTTTCTCGATCACTTTAGATAGCACTGAAGTGAGTGAGATTGGGAGGTAGTTAGATGGCAGTGCTTTGTCACCCTTTTTAGGAATGGGTTGAATATAGGCCAGTTTCCAGGCTTTGGGATATATACTAGTGTTGTAAGAGACTGTGTACAGATGGCATAGGATAGGAGTTAGTTCTGGTGCACAGACCTTCAGGACAATTGGAGGAATGCTGTCAGGGCTAGGAGACTTTTTTTGTGTCTAATTTAGACAACAGGTTTATGATATGTTTTTTGGCAAAAGGATACAGGAGGCATTGTATGTTGGGCAGTTGGAATGACTGGAGGGCATTTGCCATTGTCAGTTATGTGTGCATTGGAGACAAAGTGTGAAGCCAGGAGGTTAGCTTTTTCTTTGGGTGATGTTGCAATTGAGCCATCTGGGTATGATAGAAGATGGGAATAGTGTAGAGCAAAAGTTAGGGCCAATTGCCTTGGCAAGAGAACAAAAGGCATGGTTGCCATTTGGATAGGTTGCAAGCTTCCTGCTTTTTGCCTGTGCAAATTCTGTTTTAGAAGCATTGATAATTTTCTTGCATCTGTTTTGGGCTTCAGTATAGGCATTGAAGGAGGGTGGAGTTCTTGATTTGAGCCAGTTGTGGTATGCCCGATTTTTCATTTGTACAGCCTTGGAACATCTTTTGGAGAACCAGAGTTTAGTTAGGGGACAGCAGTTCTGAATAGTGTGGGGAATGTGATACGTTTGATGAATATGTTTGGACTGTAAGACAGGAAACAATAGTCCAACCATGGGAATGAAGCATAGTAATCTCGGAGACTGTCCCATTTGGCACTGTTAGGATGCAAAACTATTCCTGTGTGGGAGTGACTGTGTAAGCGTTGTTGCATGGGGGGAAGAGATGAGCACTAGGTTGTGGTCAGAATTACCCAGGGAGCTCACTACATTCACTGCATATTTGGAGGTCATTATTAAGGAAGAGGTCTAGGGTATTTGGGGAGTGGTTTGGGTTATCTCGTATTCTGGTTTTTGAACAATTTGTGTAAGGTTGATAGTGATGGCAAATGGTTCAGCATCTCTGCCTGCAGGATCTGTATAACTGCAAGAGGAAAGCCAAATGGTGTTATGGAGATTAAAATCACCCAGGAGGATGATTTCTCTGTTGGCAGGGTATGTCAGAGCAGATATATGCACAAATGCCACCCTTGGATTGAAAGGAGTTAAATAGTGTGTAGTTAGGAAGATTGAGATGAATAGTGCTGGGGGATGGTGAGATTTGAGTTTCTGTTAAAAAGATAGGTGGGTTTGGTGGACTGCAGATGGTATTGGATGCTATCAAGGTTGGAATTGAGGACACGGATGTTAGTGAAGTGGATATGCAAGATTCTGCGAGGCATGGAGTTGACTGCAAGGGTCTTGCACGTTTCCTATGCAGTGCCTGCATACTGGTGTCCTTGGTAGCTACTAGTGGCCTCATTTGGTTTTTGCACTAGTTTGGTTTGTTTGTAGTCTATCATCCAACTGCTGTCTCCATTTTGTCATTTTTCTTCTAGTTGCCTTCGGAGTTGGTGTCTTTGTTCTCTCTGGGTAAAGGCTAAATCAGGTCGAACACATAAGCGTGTAGAGGCTTAAGTGCTGTGAGGACATCATGTTTGTGTCTTAATGGATTTTTTACAACACTCAAAAAGAATTAAAATAGAATTTAATACTTCCTATATTTCGTCCTAGTCACTAGGACATCTACAGGGATTACAAAAACAATTAATGTAACATGCACACAAAAACTTACAATACTAAGCCCAACCACGTGGGTGACACTAAAGTCCTGTCTAGGTGGAGCGCCCTCTAAGGGCGGTAGGTAGTAGGTGGCCTGGAATGTAAGGTGGGACTTCTGGTGATGAGTGTTTCCCAAATTTTCGGAAGCTTAATGCAACCGTATTTATTGAGATTTGGTTGGTTTTTGAGAGCTGCTGCTGCTGCTTCTAAGAAAAGTCTCTCTTTCTTGAATTTGCTGTGGTGGAGCATGGTGGTTTTCTTCCATGATACCCTGTGGGTGGAGTCCAAAACATGGTCAGCCAAGCCTGAATGGCCATAGTTGTGTTTGAAGATGTAAGACTTGTGTTCCTCTAGATGGATGGATGCTGATCTGCCTGTCTGTCCAAAGTACGCCAGCTTACAGGAACAGGGTACTTTGTAAACTCCAGGCAGAGAGAGAGAGAGGAGGGAGCTGATCTTTCATAGAACGGATAAGGGTAGCAAGTTTGCGGTGGGGCTTATATGCTGTGTGTAGGTTGTACTGTTTTAGTATCTCGGCTATTTTTTCCGATGTGCCACGAATGTAGGGTATGGTGATGGCATTTTTAAAATCTTGTTGACGAGAAGGACGGGGAATGGGGGAGGAGTTCATTATTTTTTTGATACTGTGATCGCTGTAGCCATTGGAGAGGAAAGTGCTGTGTATGTGGTTAAGCTCAGTAGTGAGGGCGGTTCCACTGGAACAAAGATTGTGGGCTCTCTTGGTAAGAGTTTTAATAATGCCATATTGTTGAGAGGGGTGGTGGGAGAGTTTGTGAATGTATCTGCCTGTGTGTGTGTGTGTGGGTTTTCTGTATACGGTGAAGGTAAGTATATCATTAGGCAGGCATGTGACTAAGGTGTCTAGGAAGGGTAAACAATTGTTCTTTTCCTTTTCCATAGTGAACTGGATTCTTGGATGTAGACTATTGAGATGACTGAGGAAGGAGTCTAACGTGTCTGGGCCATGAGGCCAAATAGAGAACACATCATCTACATATCTTAGCCAGATAGAAGGTTTGAGTGGGGCTGAGTCTATGGCTCGTTTTTCGAAATCTTCCATATAGAAATTGACAAGGGGGGTGAGAGGGGGGGGAACCCATGGCAGTTCCCTCTATCTGCTTGTAGATTTTGTTGTTCCAAGAGAAATACCCAGAGTTAATGGCAAAGGAAAAGAGATCTAGGATGTCAGGGGGAAAAACGTTTTCTAAGAGAGATAAGGTGTCAATTAAGGGAATATTGGTAAACAAAGAGGAGATATCAAAGCTTACCAATATGTCTGTCTTATTCAAGGTTAAATTTTCTGTGAGGGCTTTAAAGTGGGTCGAGTTTTTTATATAGGAAGGGGACCTTCCGGTGAGGGGGATCAGAGAGTTGGCCAGCTGTTTAAATAGTCTATAGCAAGGTGCATCGGTGGCATCTACTATAGGCCTGAGTGGGGAATTGGGTTTGTTGATTTTTGGTAAACCGTATATTCGGGGGGGGGGGACGGGAGCGGAAAGGTTTAATTTTTTCGTGACGTCAGGGGGCCAGGAAGATACTTTTTTGAGTAAAATTTTTAGTTTCCTAACTTGTGTTTTTGTGGGGTCGTGTTCTAGCGGGATGTAGGTAGCACGATTGCGGAGGATAATGTTCATTTTACGATTGTATTCGCTGGTATTAAGAACGACTGTGGCATTACCTTTATCCGCTCTGGTGATGACGATACTTTTTTCTTTAGGTAGTTTCAGGAGAGCCGTGCGTTGGGCATATGATAAATTACTTTTTGGCGGCGAAGAATGCGCAAGGATGTTGGCTACGTCAAGTCTGATGTTGTTAGCTATCTCCGACGGTAAGCGACGATTCCACGTTCGATGTTCACCATTACGTCAAGCACCGGCACTTCCGAAGGAAGTGCCGGTGCTTGACGTAATGGTGAACATTGAACTGACGTAATGGTAAACATCATACTCATCTATAAAAAGGGAAATAAAAGTGGATTTAGTCCACGCGGTTAGCCTAGTGGCTTTGCGCTTCACAACCATATGCCTGGGGAAGGAGTGTCCTAGGTTCGATTCCTGTCGGTGACGTGAGGAGTTGAAGGATCTTCCTCAGCCATAGCCAAGTTAGCCAGTCTTGGGCGTGGACAGCAGGGTTTTTTCCCCAATTTATTCTGGGGTTTTTCATCCCACAAAAGCAGGCAAACTGGCCTTGAGAACTTAACACTACAGGCCATAGGATATACTGGGGCATAGGGCTGACCACCTTATCCTGTAAACGGATTGAGGTCTGATGATCAATGGACCCTCGACACCGCAAGGTAAAAGAGGGTATAAAGAAGATGAGATGAGAAAGTGGATTTAAAAATTACAGATACATTTCTCTAGTGAGTGGTCTGGGTAAGATTTATGCAAATTTAATTGTAAAGAGGTTAAGAAACTTTGGTAAAGGAAGGAGTTCAGGATCAGATTTTTACTTTAAGACAAGCAGTAAAGAAATTATACAAATATAACAAGGCTCTATATTTAAATTTTGTAGAATTGGAAAAGACATGACTAGGTGAAAAAAAAATGCCTAAAATTATAAGGTGTAAAAAAGGACATTATATTACACTGAATACATAGACTATACTTAAACTATAAATCAACTATAATAAATTTAGTTTAATCCTTTATCCAAGTGTGTGCAAACAAAGTTTGCACCTGAAAGTATCTTCAGGACTGGGGTAAAGTGGTACAACACCGGGCGACTCCTTGCAAAGGTGGAACAAGCTACCAACAGGCTCCCACTGAAGAGACCTCAATAAAGGTCGAAACTAGTCTGGGTAGTGGCCCTTCGCTTAATGCATAACATGATACATATCTGCAAGGAGATGTGTTGTGCATTATGGGAGATACTGAGATAGGAGTGTTGGTAGCTTGCTCCACCTTTGCAAGGAGTCGCCTGGTGTTGTACCACTTTACCCAAGTCCTGAAGATACTTTCAGGTGCAAACGTTGTTTGCACACACTTGGATAAAGGATTAAACTAAATTTATTATAGCCTGACCAAGCGAAAAATAAACTTTCAACATCTTTCTCTAAATCCAGAGTAATTTAATAAAAAGGTGGCACACAGTTTGGCAGCTCCTATAGGAGGAGATGACCATGCTAATGCTTCTGCCTTGGTATCTCCACTTGGGCCTGGCTCCCACCGAAGAGACCTCAATAAAAGTCGAAACTAGTCTGGGTAGTGGCCCTTCCCTTAATGCATAACATTATACATATCTGCAAGGAGATTAGTGCATTATGGGAGATACTGAGATAGGAGTGTTGGTTGCTTGCTCCACCTTTGCAAGGAGTCGCCCAGTGTTGTACCACTTTACCCCAGTCCTGAAGATACCTTCAGGCGCAAACTTTGTTTGCTTATACTTGGATAGAGGATTAAACTAAATTTATTATAGTCTGACCAAGTGAAAAATAACCTTTCAACAATATAAATCAACTGTTAAAACTAAAGGAGGTACAGGAAGATAGTTTGATATAAAATGAGACACACAATAAGGGTGTGCACTATCTCCACTTATTCATCATCTCCATGGATAACATCATGAAAGAAAGTGGCATTAAACCTAATATCAGAGTTGGAAAGATTAAACTTGGCTCTTTAGTTTTGCACTGTGAGTTTCTTTGTGAAAGCTGAGCATGATGGCAGTGAACTTCTTATTTTCAGCATTGATAGAGTTGAGTGTCATTGTTGCAATGAGGCTGCAGAGTTTGTTGGCATTATCAGCAAAGGGTTCAATTTACAATGAGCCATTTGATCGCTGAGCAGTTCAAGCTTGGTTTAGAGTGTTTTAAATTTGCAAAAGAGAGTCTCATTAATACTGATGATGTGCTTCTTTAGGCTGTTGATGTAGTTTCTCAATTTCAGGAGTTGCCTCCCATCATTGATGGGAGGCATAATGTATAGAAGAAAGGCTGGTCCAGGTTGGCAAGGTGGTTATGTGTCAATTTATCTACATTTGCATACCAGGCGTCAACATGTTACTCTTATTAATGGTTATCACAACCTTTTTTTTTATTTGTGTCAATACAGTCTAGTCTGTAACTGTGGCACTTTGTATCGATATTAGTTCTATCAGTGTTTGAATGTGCTGTGACATATTCTGTTGTTGTTGTTGGGCTTTGTTGTCATCTCTGTTTTGTGTAATAAGCATGATGGCTTATCCATTTTGACCATGACCATATTGCATGTGGTCAATCTTAAGTATGTGCAATCTGTAAAGTATTTACAGATTGCACAGGAATAATGAAATCTTTAGAATTCTGCCTGTGATTTTGTTTGGTGGAGATTTTGGAGGGCAAATATTTTGGAAAGTGAAAATATAGGAGCACAAGTTATTGTGAATAGTGCATCCTGTTAGTAAACAAGATATTTACTAACAGGATGCACTACAGGAAGATGGGGATTGGGCACTTGAGCAGATTCTGTGCAGTTTTCTGCAGGTAAATATTTATATCTGTTTTGGCATGCACTCCCAAGTTAGTCTGTTTTGTGGGAAAGGACAACACTGCTAGTTCTATATGAAATCAGGTAGCTCATTGTTTGTTGAAAAGTCTATACAGAAATTCCTCATGTCGTTGTTGCTATGGTGGCCCTGTTCCTGTGATATACAATAATTGTGAATAAAATATAGAGTAAGTACATTAACATAAAAAAAAAAAAAACACTGCTATGTTTCTAATAAGCATTTCTCTTTGTGTGCATGTGAACATGACAGCTAGCATAGAGTAATGTCTTGAAATTTTTTGCTGTTGTGTGTGTGTTTATGTGCAGCAGGAGACCTGCAACCTTGGCCAGAACAAGAGCTGAAGTAAATGCTTTAGAGAAGAACTTGAGAGACTTGGAGACAACAAAATGCTCGTGTTAGATCCTTGTCCACATTCTACATTTTTCACAGCTTTAACATGCTTACTGAAGTACTATTTAAGTGGAGCAATTTTTTATTACTTTAAATACAAGAATAGTCTTTCTTGAACCTAAAAATTTTAAATAAATTATTGGGCATTCAGCCATCCAAGAATAAGAAATTTGAGTATTAATGAAGTTATTAATTTATTAGTACATTGAAATTCAAAACATGCTGATCACAGTATCTATTGTCTGAAATTTAATGCACATTTTTCAAAACAGCAATCCACTGGATTGCTGTTTTGAAAAATAAAGTGTATGAATCACCTTTAATCTTCAAAACAGCAATCTAGTGGAATTATAATATTGAAGGGTTTGATCAATGCTGTATATATATTTAAGGCATTCAAATTTCACTAATGTGTTCCACAATTCATTTAAGAGGAGAAAACAACAACAACCACAAAAACATTATTGTATAGGTTATTAACTGGAAATTCCTTTCTTTTATTAAATTTTACTACATAATATGGAGTCTACTATTAGACAGTCACTTGTTTTTGCTTCACATTACCTTCTCTCTCACTTCACGGCTTTATTTTTTTCCTTTCTTTTTTGTGGCTCCCATTCATGGAAGGTTTTTGTAAACCTACAGTACATTTGTACAGTGGATGGGCTAGGGATTTTTTTTTCCTGTTTTTATTAATGCTTCCAAAACTGAGTTCGAAAGATCAAAAAGCAGGAAACTAGCAGCCTGTCCAAACAGCAGCTGAGTCTTTTGGTCTCTCGCCAAAGCAACTGGCCGTAACTTTTGCCCAACACTATTCCCACCCTTATCATACCCCAGATGGTTCTATTGCATCATCACCCACAGAAAAAGCCAATCTTCTGGCTTCACGCTTTGCTTCCAATGCATGCATAACTGATGATGGTAAATGCCCCCCAACCATTTCAGACACCCAACATACAATGCCCCCCCCCCTATATCTTTTTGGCAGGATGAGATCAGAAAAATACTGTCCAAAGTAGACACAAAAAAGTATTCTAGCCCTGATGGCATTCCCCAATTGTCCTGAAAGTTTGCACACCAGAACTGACTCCTATCCTATGCCACCTATATATACTCTCTTACTCCACTGGAATCTATCCCACAAACTGGAAATTGGCCTATATTCAGCCTATTCCGAAGAATGGGTGACAAGTTACTGCCATCCAACTACTGCCCTATCTCGCTTACCTCAGTCCTGTCTAAAGTAATGGAAAAAATCATCAATTCCCAACTCCTACACTACTTTGAACACAACCACCTAATAAATGACTGCCAGCATGGATTCTGTTGCTGCCGATCAACAGGAGATCTGTGCACATATGTCACCCATCTCTGGACAAATGCAATGGAGAAGTTCGGCAAATCTCAAGTGGTTACACTTGATATCTGAAAAAACTTTGACCGGGTTACTAAGCAAACTACCATCATTCAGTGTGACCCAGGACTTCTGCAGTTGGATTGCCAGCTTTCCGTCTGGACGTACACTGTGTGATGGTGGATGGCTCCCTATCCTCTCACTAACCCTCTTCTTACTATATATCAATGACCTACTTCAGTTGACCTTCAACCCAATACACAGTTTTGCAGATGACAGCACACCACACTCCTCACTTTCATTTGATAAACCTTACCCTACACAACTCACCTCAACCTACAGAACATCAACCACCACCACTACCCTCAATTCCGATCTCCATGCCATCCTACGTTGAGGTTCGGATAACCTCATCAATTTCAATGCTAATAAAACCCAGTCCTGCCCTATTTCCCATAAAAAAGAACCATTATTTTCCGAGTATTATCCTTTTGGACAATACCCAAATTTCCAGACAGTTTGAGATCTCTCTCTCTCTCTCTCTCTCTCTTCTTGGAATTACCCTCACATCAAACCTCTCCTGGCATAAACACATCACAACCATTGCATCCCCAGCTTAAAAAAAAACTAGGATTTCTTTTTCACTCAAGATGTTACTTCACCCCTGAATGGTTGCATGTTGTTAACATTATAAAAATCACAAATCCACCCCTATTGAATACTGCTCCCATATATATGGGGTGGGGTCCCTAAAAGCTCTCTCAAAATGCTTGACTCAATACAGAGGAGAGTAATTAGACTTATTAATGACTCATCTCTTACCAACTCTCTCCCATCACTTTTGCACAGACGTTTGGTTTCTGCAATATGTATATTCTACAAATATTTCCATGGGACATGCTCATCTGAAATAGCATCAATCATTCCTCCACTCAGTATTAAGCTTTGGAAGTCGTGCAGCCACAACATAAAAAAAAAAATACCCTCAAGGGGTGTACAGGATAGTACTCTAGTTTTTGGTCAAATGTTTTATTACTAACCCAGCTCTAAGATCCATATTACTAACTTCCTATCAACAATTTTCTTCCAAATCAATCTGTTATCTGTCAAGACAACTTTATCAGATCTTATATTTCTGTCTTCTAAGGCACTTTTTATTGTATCAATCTACCTATATCTTGGTCTTCCTCAGGGCCTTTTTCCTGCCAATCTGGCAGAGAACACTTGTTTTGCTAATCTTCCCTCTCCCATTCTGTTTAAGTGACCATACTATCTGAGATTACCTCTGTAAATACATTCCTGGATGCTAACAATGTCAAGTTCTTTCTTAATATCCTCGTTTTAATATGAAATTGCCATTGATGCCATCTGTTCATGCCCCTAATCTTTCCTCAGGACTCTCATATCTGGTCACTAGTTTTTGGTCAAATGTTTTATTTCAATGCTAATTGAAATTAAAACTAGCTCTCAGATCTCTAAGTTACAATCAGTTTGAACACTGTCTTGTATGCACTAATATAGTGTTTTGGCTAATTTCTCTCTTATTCCATATAAATGTATTCAGTTGACTTCCTACCATACCAGCTTTGTTGATTCTGTTGTCTAATTCCATATTTAATTTACCATCTTCACTAAAAATCATGCCTAAGTAGCTGAAATGTTTTACTTGTTCTATAAGTTCTCCATTCACAATGCAGTTGATATTTTCAATGTTTCTGCCTATTTTCATTGTCTTTGTCTTTTTAATCTGACCTTCATACCATATCTATTACAACAGGTATTCAATTTAGTCAGGGATCTTCAGACTTGTAGCAGAATTATTTAGAAGCATAACATCATCCGCATAAAGCAAATAGCTGAGATTAACATCTCCAATTTTGATATCAGATTTAATACTGCTTTCCTTCATAATGTAATCTATATAGATAATGAATAAGAGAGGGGATAATGCACATCCTTGTCTGACACCATATTTACCATTAAACCACTTCCTGTACTTCCTTCAATTCTAACTGCTGACTTACAACTCAAATGAAGACAAAGTATTGCTTGATATAATGTCCCATTAACACCATATAACTGTAGCATTTTGAATAGCTTCTCTCCTGGCACCTTGTCATATGCCCTTTCCAGATCTACAGAACTTAAATACAGATCTTTGTTATATTCCCATGATTTCTCAACTATCTGTCGTAAAGTAAAAATCTGATCCTGACAACCTCTATTTGGCCTGAATCCAGCTTGTTCTTCACCAAGCTTCTCTTCTGCCATCCTTCTCAACCATTTCTCAAGTATACTTGCATAAATCTTACGAGAAATACTCAGTAGGAAAATACCTCTGTAATTCTCACATTCAGTTTTATTTAACTTTTTATAAATGGGCACTATGAGAACTCTACTCCAATCATCTGGAATTCGTCCCTCTGTCCAGGCCTTCTGAACTATGCAGTGCAGACACCGTAAGACTTTGATAATTCCATACTTAGCATTTCTGGTCGAATATCATCTACTGATTCTGCCTTTCCACATTTCAGGCTTTTGATGGCTTTTTCTACTTCAAGTATGGATGTGTATTCTTGATTGCATGCCTGTTGAGTGCTTTTTACCACTGTGGTGTCACTGATTGTTTCATTTAACAGTTTTTCACAGTAATTACTCCATACATCAAAGATATCTTTTTCTTCAGTTTTCATGTCACCTTTATTGTTTCTAATTCCTTTTACAGCATTCTTTCATCCATTTCTGAGCTTTTTCAACAGCCTCCAGAGTATCTTGCCACTTTCCTGATATTTATTTTCAATGTTGATACCAAAGTCTTATCATGACTTTTCTTTAGCTAGTTTTACACCGTGTTTAGCTTTCTTACATTTGTCTGTGTATTAGAATGATGAGACTGATGTAATGAGTGAGATGGCTCGGTTATGCAGAGCGATACACAGGGCAAATCAGCAGCTGGAGCACTGGCAAAAATGTTTACTGAGCGTAGCAACTGATAAACGGCAAAAGTATGATAGAAAAAATAAGAGTATGATAGTGAATGTAAACAAAATGAAAGAGTGAGTGTTACATGGAGATTCTTAGTAAGAGGTGTGTTAGTTGAGAGTTTAACAAAATCGTCCAAACCTGGTGTGAACGTTAAGGATGTAAGCGAGTCAATTAGAATGCAAAAGCAGCGGGTGAAAGAATTGATAGTGGTAGCAGGTACAAATGATTTGAAAGGAAACAAAATGGCTATGAGTGAGGATGAGAAGGAATTGCTTGAAGTAGCAAAAGAGAAGAGTAAGAGAGTTAGGATGGTGAGTCTGTTGCCATGGTATGACAGTGAAGAGTATAGGAGGAGGGCCATAATTGCAAATGACTTTATGCGTGAATTATGCAGGATGAGTGGTGTGGAATTTGTGGATGTGTGGAGCAAGTTCTATGGGCAAAAGGATTTATATAAGATGGATGGTTTACATTTGAATGTATCTGGCATACGGAGACTTGAAACGTTGTTGTTATTGAATGTAGTGGAAGTGGATGTGCAGAATCAGGAAAACTAGAGTTATTAAGGGGGGGGGAAGTAGATATGCAGACTTTAGGGAGACAGTTGAGTGTATGAATGTGTGTAATATGCCCAAGCGAGTGCGAAAGTCTATGAATCAGAATTGGATAGTTAGTATAAGGCATCAAAATAGGGATGGGACAAATGGGCTTCTGCAATTCATGTATACTAATGCCAGAAGTATTAGGAATAAGAAGGAAGACTATTTGGCCGTGGTTGGCACTTCCAGGCCACAGGTTATTGGCATTAGTGAAACATCGCTGACAGAAGATGATATAGCTAGTGGGATTGAACGAGAGGGGTATGGTGTGTTCAGGAGTGACAGGGAGAATAAAATGGGGGTAGGAGTATTATTGATGATAGCTGATGAGCTACAGCCAAGGAGAATAGAAGTGGAACTGCAGGATAAAAGAGCACATTTAAGGCTATTTGGTGTGAGATTGAAACTAGCAGAACAAAATATACAGTTGGGTGCTGCTATAGACCAGGTGATGGAATAGATGGTGGCGATAGTATGCATAAGCAAATAGAAGAAATTGGTGGAAGGAGGGTAATTATTATGGGTGATTTCAACTATGGTAATATTGATTGGAAGGAGGAGAGGACACATGGGAGGAAGGAATTGGATTTTATGCGATTATTAAGGGATAACTATCTGCAACAGCATGTAATGGAAAATACTAGGGGTCAGAGAGTGCTTGACCTAGTAATTGCATCTGAGAATTTAGCCACGTTCCCACCAACTGGTGAGAGAGATCATAGGGTCTTGACTTGGGAGGTGGCTAAAGGTGTGGAATTTACAATTAAGACAGGGTACATGTGGAATTATCGGGCTGGTAAGTATGACAAGCTTAGGAGTTTATTTGGTTCAGTGCCATGGCATGTATATGACCACGTTGTCATCAATTGGTGAGAGTGATCATAGGGTCTTGACTTGGGAGGTGGCTAAAGGTGTGGAATTTTCAATTAAGATAGGGTACATGTGGAATTATTGGGCTGGTAGGTATGACAAGATTAGGAGTTTGATTGGTTCAGTGCCATGGCATGTAAAATTGCAAGGGCTAGATATTGATAGTGCATGGGAGGCAGTTAAGAAGTGTTTGCATGAGGCAATGGCCAACTGTATACCTAGAATCCGAATAATAAATCAAGTAGGGGTTAATTGGATGAATAACACCATTAAGCTTGAGCTGCAAAAAAAGAAACAACTATGGAGGGAATTTAAGGAGAAAGGTGACCAACAGGCACATGAACGGTATAAAATGCAGGCCAGAAGGGTAATGAGTGTGATAAGAAAGCAAAAACGGATTATGAAAGAACATTAGCCATGCAGGCTAAAGAGAATCCCAAACAGTTTTTTCGATATGTTGCAAGTAAAATAAAAAATGCATATGGCAGAATGATTTTAAAGAAGCGATGGTAGGGAGGTAACCAAATCAGTTGATATAGTTGAATTACTGAGCGAGCACTTTGCAAGAATATATCATCCAGGTGGTACCATTGCAGGAATGAATGAACCAATAGATTATATGGGAATTGTGTGAATGAAGTGGAGGTGAGTAGTCTATTACAAAACCTCAATGTCAATACATCTGTAGGATTGGATGGTATACCAGCTCGTGTTGTATGTGAAGTGGCTAAAGAACTGTCAGTGCCCTTGCATTTTGTTTAATTTAAGTCTCGGGTCTGGGTTAGTCCTCAGGGGGTGGAAAGAGGGGAAAATAGTTCCACTGCATAAAGGAAGTTCCAAGACTGCTGTTGTAAATTACCGACCGATTAGCATATCAGGAATTGTTGTCAAGGTTTTGGAGAAATTAGTCAAGAGAAAAATACAGGATTGGATCGGATACTGTATGGGGGACAACATGGTTTTGTGAAGGGTAGATCATGCCTCAGTAACTTCCTCACGTTTTATAACACAGTGACAGCTGAACTGGATAAGGGTAATGGGTTTACAGTGATTCTACTGGACCTTACTATGGCCTTTGACAGGATACCACATGGGATTCTAATCAGTAAACTGCAGCATATGGGGATGGATATAGGGTTGGTGAGATGGATAGGAGGGTGGTTGATGAAGAGATATCAGAGAGTGGTTTATTCAGGAGTAGAGTACAAAAGACAGCATGCAACCAGTGGTGTGCCGCAGGGTTATATTCTTGGACCACTACTATTCAAGTTGTTTATTAACGATATAGGAAAGGATCTGAGAGGACGTGTTCGCTTGTTTGCTGATGATGCAAAGTTGGGTAGAGCAATAGTGAGTGCACAGGATGCCAAAATTTTGCAAGATGATTTGGATAGTTTGGAAGACTGGGTTAAGGAAAATGGATGTCAATTTAATGTGACAAAGTATAAGGTTATGCATTTTGGGGTGAAAAGATTAGCAGCAGTATACCACATTGGTGGAACGTACTTCAGGAGATTGATGAGGCCAGGGATTTGGGAGTGTTGGTGGATAGGGAGTTGAAGTTTAGGGGGCACATCGCAAACGTGGCTAAATCAGCTCGTCAAATCACTTGGTTGCTGAAAAATACGTTAACAAGCACAGACAAATAAGTTATTGTTCCTCTGTATCGAGCCTTGATATGACAGCATCTAGACTACTGTGCCCAGATATGGGTGCCAGAGTTCCTTCTTGATGGGGAGGAGGTGGAGAGGATCCAGAGACGAGTGACGAAGATGATAGCAGGTCTATGGAATGAACCTCATGAGAACAGGTTGAAGATTTATGGGTTGCAAAAATTGGTTGATAGGCAGAAAAGGGATGACATGATTGCGACTTTTAAATTACTGAAGGGTTTCTAGATTAATTCAGAAGATATTTTTGAGAATAGGACTGGTAGTGGGAGGAATAGGGGACATACATGGAAACTGGGCAAGAATGTGGCTAGCAAATGTGTTAGAGCTAGGTTTTTTGCTTAGAGAGTGGTGAATGAGTGGAATAAGCTGCCAGAATCTGTTGTGGGTGCTATGACTGTGAATGAGTTCAAGGCAAGTCATGATAGATACTGTGTGAATGTCGAATAGTTGTTCTTGACATGATGTTAGGGCCTCTCTTGATGAGTCTGTCGACTCCTTGGAGTTGCCCAAAATAATAATAATTCTCTAAGTGCACAAGCTAACTTATTTGCCAGGACCTTTTGATATGCTTGCTTCTTTTCCTTCAGTGCCTCTTTAACTTCCTATGTCCACCTTGAAGTGATGATTTTTCTATCCTTGTAGACAACCTAACCACATACCTCTCTGGCTAAAACAATCAACATTTTCTTCAGGGCTTGCCACTGACTCTCCAAGGTTTGGTTCCTGTTCTCAAACTCTTTCATTTTTTCTTCAATAATGTTTGTGTATTTTAGTCTACAGTTCATATCTGAGGGCTGCTCAACTTTTATTTGCTTCAAAACTTTCTTACATGTTCTTCTTTTCAATATGAAATTCAATTTTATCCTGTTCAAGACTAAATGGTGATCACTTCCATTTCAAATCCTCTGTACACTCTAGTGTCCTGCACCAGTGAGAAAACAACAGTAACATAGTCAATGAGACTTTTCTTATTCTTTGACTCTTCTCTCCATGTGAATTTATGCACATTTTTATGTTGGAACATGGTGTTAGTAATTACCAGTCCGTGTCCTGAGCAGAAATCCTACAGGTATTTGCCATTATTATTAGCTTTGATCTTTTCTCCAAATTTTTCCAAAATATTTTTGTATGTCTCACAATCCTTTCCTACTCTGCTATTTAGATCCCCAACAACGACCAACTTTTCTTTTTTTCTTTTTTTATTGTGCCAGCTGCTTTCTCTAAAGCCTCAAAAAATTCCTCCACTTCTACCTTAAGAATCTTCTGTGGGACCACAGGCACAAATAAGTCTCATTAATCAGTTCCTCATTCTGATATTTGCCCACATCACTGTACTTGATACTGCCTGCCATTCAAGAAGATTATCCTCATATTTAGTGTTCAATACTATAGCTACTCCTCCTTTTTGCTGATTTATATTGTCTGAATATAACATTCTGTATTTACTGCTCAGAAAGATCTCACCAGTTTTTGTCTTTTTTGTTGATTATGTTGATATAGTATGGTATGGTACTTATCCAATTCCTCAGCTAGCTCCATTTCTTTACCATTCAGGCTTCTTATGTTAATAGTATGGTTTGAAAATTTGGACAAGAAAGATGGGATGTAGAATTTACTCTTGGTGGGAATATATTTTTGGAGGTGGAGTAAATAAGAGATCTTGGTGTGATGGTGAATAAGAATCTAAAATTCAGAGGAAGCTGACTTATAGAGGTAAGGAGATTCTGGTTCCATTATATAAGGCCTTCATTAACCTACATATGGAGTACTGTGTACAGATCTGGTCATCTGGTTTTCAAAAAGGATGAAGAGATATTGGAAATGGTGCAGAGGCAATTAACTAAGGTAGTTTCTGGTTTCTGCAATGTTGAGTATGAAGAAAAGTTGAGAAGATGCAATTTACAGTGTCTAGTGAATAGGAGGAAGAGGGATGATATGATAGAGCCATACAAGTTGGTAAGGGATTTTGTAGGATTAACGAATGGCAGGGATGGGGAGAGAACAAGAGGTTATCCCTGGAAGTTAAGGAGGATGTGAAGATGGGAGTGAGAAGCAGGTTTTTTTCACAGAGAGTTGTGAATGATTGGAATGCATTGTCTGAGAGTGGTGTCTGCAGAGATTCTGAATGTATTTAAGGCATGGTATGATGAGCTGTGTGTATGACAAAGGGACCACCCACATTGAGTCTTTGACTGCATGGGAGTCTTTGGATAATGGTAATAATAATTTTCAATAGATAACTTATTGACAACAGAAATTATTTGAACTGGTGCTGCAAAATACATTCATCCTGCAGTAGTCTCTGTTTTTATTTTTTTTTCCAGTTAAGGAATTTATGCTTATTTCTTGACAATTTGCATTTATCTACATTTCAGGTTGTCAATGTTTGTACTGCCACTACAAAGGGTGGTTTTTCTCAGAAATGTGAGGTTCTGTTAGAACCTTTTCATTAGTCCTGAGGTAACAAAGAATATTCTCCATTATTTGTTCTAAATGAAGGAAGATGTATGGATAACTGAAAAACACAGATAATCTGAATTTCATATTTTATTGCATTTTACAAATATAACAAGTATGTATATTTATTTAATCAAATAATCTGAATATATTTTTTTATATTTAACTTAATTAAAATATTCAGTTATATTGTTATAAAATCGAAGCTTTTGTTTTATAGTGAGCACAACTTTCTTTGATTTTTCAGACATTTTCCAGTGTACATTCTGGAAAATTATGCATAATAAGAAATTATGTCACTAACTTACTGGTCTAAGAAATACACAAACTGTTCGTTTATCTAATTATAGACTGAGAAATATTTCCTATTTCTGTGGATTTGTGTGTGCAAGGAGATAATTCACAGAAGGCCATACGAAGGTGGTTCCATAAGTTTTTGGTCTGACTAACTTTTAGAGGTGATAAAAAAGAAACCAACTGTGTCACTTTTCAACATAATCTCCCTTTACTACAACACATTTTTCAAAATCTATGAATTAACATTTCTATGCCCTTGAAAGATAGTCTACTACCTCTTCTCAGTTTTGAGAAGAGGTAGAAGTCACTGGGTTCTAGATCTGGGTTGTAGGATGGATGTTCAATCTCCTGGAAGCCACAGTCTTTCACTGCAGCCTTTGCAACAATAGCCATATGGACTGGAGCATTGTTGTGAAGCATGGGAACACCATGACTCATCATTCTTCGTCTCTTCTCCTTTATGGCGTCACGCAGTCCATGCAGGAGTGAAGCATAATATTCTGCATTCACAGTGGTATTCCTTTCCTTGAAGTCAAGAGAATTCCCCAGCAATCCCAAGAGATTGTTGCCATGATCTTCTTGGTGGACTGAGTGACTTTGGATTTTCTCAGTGGTGCTTTGCCTGGTTTGTGCCACTCCATGGATTCCCTTTTGGAAAGAGGATCATAATAAAGGACCATGGTTTCAAGCACATTTCTATGATTCCCTTGGCAAAGCTGTAAAAACTTGTGGAAACAGGTCACACAATGCTCCTTCTGAATTGAAGAGAGAAGTCGGGGTACCCACCTTGCACTGACCTTTGTCGCATTTGTCATGTGAAACTTCTCATGAATGATGCAAAAGACGATTATTATAGAAAGCCCCAACTTGTTGAGATTTCTTTGAACTTCAGCCATCTCTCATTGAGCAGTTCCTCCTCAACAAGAGACATTTTCCTCAGTCATCACTTCCACAGGCTGACAATCACAAGGATCATCTTCGATGCTTTCTCTCTCTCTCTTCCTAGGTGAAATTGTTTAACCCATTCTTTTATGGTGAAATATGAAGGAGAAGCTTCCCCATAAACACAATCCAATCACTGTTCAATAGCACTTGGAGAAAGCCTTTCTTTGGTGAAAAACTTTATCACAGTGTGGTACTCAATTTTTAACGTTACAGTCATTTAGCGTACCACGTGTTATTCAAACAAGTGCCTCCAACTGAATGATGCAGGCAGAGAGTTGAAACTGGTACATTAAATGCCCAATACATGGGGCTATCTGTCACATATGGCGGTTTAGAAATTGGCACAAATTTTGTATTTCGGGCCAAAACCTTTTGGAAACGATCTCATATGTCGTTTTATAAATCAAATTAAAGAAAGAATCATGTATGAATAAACTCAGTGCATATTGTATATATATATATATATATATATATGTGTGTGTGTGTGTGTGTGTGTAAAAATGCATATACTATCAACATTCACTATAACAAATACTGTTATAACAAACCTACTCATTATAAGAAACTACTGAAAAGTCCCACCCAAACTTCTATAGGCATAATGTTATTCTAAAGTAAATTCAACATGGTAAACTATTCTGATGATTTCTATGAGTTTGCTTTAGTCAGAGTCAACTGTATATTTTTCTATCATATATTAAGAATACAAATATCAATAAATCCATTTGTTTTAACATATTTAAAATGAAGTTAAAAATAATATATTGGTGTGCATTAGTTAATATGTACATGAAATTAAGACTAAGCCTTAGATAAATTTCAAACACACAGTAGATGCTTAAAAGTAATATATTAATTTTAACATGAATGAAATCATCTCACCTGGACTAAATGCAACTGCAAAAACCATTTCTGTATGTACTGTAAAAAAAGGTAATGAAGTTATTAAATGGCTTTTTACTGCAATTCATACGTTTAAAAATTATAACAACTTTTAACATAATTTAAAATCATTATATATATTAAAAATAATTACCATACTTGCTAATTATTACATCTAAATAAATATTTAGAAATCAAAACTGAGTTGGATAAAGCAAATGGCTACACAATGATTCGGCTGGAATTTGCAAAGGCATTTGACAGAATACCACATGGAACTCTTTTACACAAATTAGAACAAATGGGGATGGATATGATCCACTTAACACTGGTTAAGTGGATAAGAGGGTGGTTGCTGGACAGATATCAAAAAGTGGTATATGGAGGGGAAGAATTGAAGCAAAAACAGGTCACTAGGTGTGCCGCAAGGTCCAGTGCTGGGACCATTGCAGTTTAATTTGTACATAAACGATATAGGAAATAATCTGGAAGGAAACATTCAGTTGTTTGTTGATGATGCGAAATTAGAAAGAGTAATAGTTAATCAAGGCAATGTGGAGAGTTTGTAGGAAGATTTAAATAGGTTGTTATGGACAAAAGTTAATGGGTAAGTTTAATGTCAAGAAATGTAAAATAAAGTTATGCATTTTGGAATAAAGAGATTACAAGCCGTGTATCACATTGATGGCACTGTACTCCAGGAAATAGATGAAGCTAGAGATTTAGTGATGGTGGTAGAGAGGGTTAAAGTTTAGAGGACATATTGTTAAGGTTGCTAAGATAGTCCATAAGATTACTTGGCTATTGAAGAACACATTAACAAGTACACATAAGGAAGTTGTTATTCCTCTTTATAACATCTTGATATGTCCACATCTGGATTACTGTGCTGAAGTTTGGTCCCCTGGGTTTCTTGTGGATGAGGAAGTGATGGAGAAGATTCAGAGGCAAGTGGCCTGTTCCCTATGAGGTTAGATTGAAGGTGTGTGGATTGCAGCAATTGGTTGATAGCAGAAAAACAGGGGATATGAAAACATTTAAGTTGCTTAAAGGGTTTTATAGGATAGATGCTGGGGAAATGTTTCAGAGCACTTGGCTAGAGGGACCAGAACAAGGGGTCATCCCTGGAAGATGAATAAAGGTGTGGTTAGTAGGGTGAGAACTAGATTTTTTGCTTGGAGAGGTGCAAATGAGTGGAATGGGTTACTAGAGTCAGTTGTGAGTGCTTTGTCTGTTAATGGGTTCAAGGAGAGGTATGATGCATTATGCAGATAGATTGGGCCTCCCACGATGAGTCTTCTGACTCCATGAAAGTGTCTGTGTAATAATAAATAATAATAATGATGATGATAACATGTAAGCTTACCAATTTGGCAGGCAGCTTCCAGTTTCTGCATCTATCTCATCAATAAATAATAGAGTACCTCCATAGTGCAAATTGAAGAACAACAGGACATTGCATCCTTTAGTTAGAAAAGACCTGAGTTCATTTACATCATGATGAGAGGAATCATTATATGGCCTTTTTCAAGCGAAGGTGAGTTAGCTGATAGCATATGGAAGTTGAAGGGTTTGTCTCACAGAAACTTGGGTTTTAATTCCAGAGAGAGAGAGAGAAAGAAAAAAAAACTGGTGAGAGGAAATGCTCAGTTTAAATACAAAGAATACTGTTAGTAGCAATAGATAACATTATGTGTAGATGATGGATAGTGGCACTGTGTGTGTGGGTGGAGGACTGAGTGGTGTAGATGGTGGATGATGTAGAGTGCTCTCCTGTGATGAGTTCTTGTGCTCCTTGGATGATAATAATAATAATTATAATAATTATTATTGAGTTGAGTAGTTCATGAATCACTAGCATGGTTAGAGAAAACGAGCAAGAGAGAGGGAGTAAGGTTAATGAATGCTAAACATAAAAACTGTCAATTGTTTATTGATCTTTGCATAAAAATTGAATTTCCAATTTATAAATAAACAGCACAACTACAAGCAGTAAATAATACCTCCTGGGAGTCCAAACACTCATCGAGGGAGGACACCTACTCTACAACTCTCCGTCTCCACCACTCCGCCAACCACAATTACCTTCCTCGTCTACACCAATATAATATTTTTAATGGTGGAAAATTTCTTAATTAAAGGCAAAAAATGTGGTCCTCTATTGATAAGGCTTAACTTTATATGATTTTAAGTTTCAGGAATAAAAACAAGCACAACTGTTTTATATATGTATCACAATGCTAAAATTATCTTGTCTGTTTATAATGATTCTTTCTTTTAAGGTTACATGGTGGTCAGTATTCATAGTGAAGAATTTATGGGGAGACAACATATGCATCAGAATAATTACTTTATTTAACATTAAGAAGATAACATTTAGCATTTTGACCTCTGTATTGAGGTCATCATCAGGAAAATCTATGTATGTATGTATGTACAGGATACAAGCTACATGACACTGCACTATACAAAAGTAAGATGAATCTAAATGTTTGTTAATCATTTACCCTAGCCTGACCTCTAGTGGAAAAAAAAAAGTATTTAATGTGGCATTTGTATTCATCTTTTCTGATTGGGATAATGCATTCTGTTTTCCCTATGTAAGGTAGGTTACAGGTGCACTGAATTATGTAAACCCCTGAGTGGGCAAAGAAGAGGATCTTTGGAAGGGCTAAGTAAAGTTTTTAGTTTTGCCGGGGGTTTGAAGGTTGTCTTAATATTGTATTTAAGTAGTGTTCTATCTATTTTTCCCAAAATGTCCTTAATGTAAGGTATGGCATTCTTGTAATCTTTTTTGCTTTAATCAACAAAACTTTGTTAAGAGAACAAATCCATGAGGTCTGCAAAAATTAAGCAGTTACCCAAGCCATTTTAAAACAAAAATTAGAGCTACTGAGCTACATAAATCTGGATATTTGGGATATTATAGAGATAATTACAGACGACTCGGTGCATGTTACTTAACTACAAAGAAAAACTACAGGCAGGCATTCAAAAATCCGGCCATCAATAATCCGGTTCCTTCAGATCTCCAGCATAGATTTCGGAGCGCGCATTTTCAAATTTACCGCATTGGCGAAGCACTGTTTTCTGTTTCTGTTTTGATGGCACTGTAGTCAATAAGCATTGCGATAACCTGCTTATTCCTTCTCATTTTATCATTTATTTGCTGCTGTATAGCTCCATTATGGATTCAGCAAAGAAAAGAGCTGGAGTAAAACGTAAACATTGTGCATTGTTGATCGCAGAGAGAGTGGAAGTGCTAAAAAAAACTTGATAGCGGCGTGTCTGTGCGAACCATACGACATTGGCTCTTCAACAGTGTATGATATTAAAAAACAGAAAAAAAACCTGTTAAAGTTCTTTTCTGACAGCGTATCAAAAAAGCAAATGTTTGTAAGGAAGTCAATGACGAAGGGAAAAAGTTCGGAACTGGACCAAGTTCTCATAACCTGTTTTTTTTTTAATTTTCACGTAAGTGAAAGTGTGGAAATTTCTGGTGATTTATTAAAGGAACAAGCCAAAATGTTTAATGAAGAGCTGGGATTGCAACACAAGTGTGAATATTCAGAAGGTTGGCTGCATCGTTTTAAGGCGTGTGTGGGGGAAATGCAGGGGGCAGGGGGGGGTTGTGGTTAACTGGTTTTAATATTTTTGGGGTTTTTGCCATTGGCTAAGAAAGTATTAAGGATGTGGTTTAGTTCAGTGGTTAGGGCATTATCATCTGAACAGATTATTTTTGCCCTGTTATATAGTGTTTTTATAATCCCCACATTGTTGTGGGGGGGGGGGATGTATCTGCTGGTGAATGTATCTGCCTGTATGGGTGGGTTTCCTGTAAACAGAGAAAACAAAGGATCCATCAGGCTGGTGAGTGATTAGAGTGTCTAGGAAAGGGAGATTGTCGTTTTTTAATTTTCCTCTTTTTCTAAGGTGAACTGGATTCTGGGGTGTTGTTTTTTTAAGTTAAGTGTGTTAAGAAGGAGAGAAGTGTATCTGAGCCATGTGGCCAAATAGTGAACACATCAATGCAGTGAAGCCAAACAGTGGGTTTTTGTGGGGAAGAGTTTAAGGCTTTCTCTTCAAAAGTTTCCATTAAGAAGTTGGCCAGGGGTGGGGAGAGTGGCGAACTCATGGCTGTCCCCTCTATCTGTTTGTAGAATTTTCCTTGCCAAACGAAATAGCCTGAGTTCATTGTGAACTGAAATAGGGCTGAGATATCGGGAGGAAATTTGGCTTGGATGAACTTTAAGGTTTCTTTGCGTGGGACATTTGTGAATAGGGAGGAGACATCAAAACTGACCATTATGTCAGTATGTTGGAGTGAGAGGTTTCCTATACTGGCTTTGAAGTGGGCTGAATTTTTTTATGTGTAATGGTGTGTGTTGCCAGTATAGTGTGTGAGCACTTTGGCTAAGTATTTGGTTAATTTGTATGTGGGGGAATTAATGCCATCCCCTATGGGACGTAATGGCACATTTTGTTTATGTATTTTAGGAAGTCCATATATTCGGGGAGGTCTAGAGTTAAAAAGTTTAAAAGTTTTTGATCTTCTTATGGAGCCTTTGGAGCATTCTAATTTGGAAGCTGGTGGGATTACACTCAATAGGGAGGGAGGTAGCCCGATCTAACAATAAAGTATTAAGCTTACCTGTGTAGTCCGTTTGGTTGAGAACCACAGTGGCATTTCTCTTATTCGCTTTGGTAATTACTATTTCTTTGTTTTTCTTCATTTCTTGTAGAGCTTTAAATTCAAATCTGGATATGTTGGTTTTTGGTGGTCTTGCTTTGGTAAGAACACTGGCTACATCCAGTCTGATATTATTGGCGATATGGTTTGGAAGGTTGTGGATGCCACGTTCTATCTGAATCATTATTTCTTTGGCAGGTATTTTCTTAGGAGATATGGCGAAATTGTGGCCACGTGCCATTGCATTGAGTGCCTCAGGCTTCAAAGTAATGGAAGAAAGGTTGACTACAATGGTTGTTGGTTCGGAGTTGGTAGAGTGGTTGTTGCAGTTCGGAGATACAATCCTTTTTCAAGTTTTCAAATTTTTTGATGTGCCAATTTCGTATCTTTTCAAATTCTTTTGCTGCCGAAGTGCACGAGACTGCCCCAAATTTGGAAAGCATGCATCATGAGAACATCACCCCAGCAGCCAAGACAACCCAATATAGTCCAACAGGGGGCACGATTAGGACTCCAGGAACAACGGTAGTTTCTCTCTTTTGCCTCATTTACTTTTTGTAGTGCCTGCGTCATGTGTCATAGTTGTATGTTCCTAGGAAGATGGTAATGTGACATTGCTGAAACATAGGAAGTATTTATTAAAGTAACTTTTAATTAATATTCCAGTATACGTTGGAAATTCCTTAAATAATTTAATAGTCATGTGTTACCAACGTTTAAGCCTTTCTACAAGAATTAAGATCATTCATGGAAATTCTATCACATGGAAGGCCCATCAATATGACAAACTGTAGCTGAAGATATTAGGACAACTAAATTGTTTGACCTTCCTAAAACACTGCCGGGATAATGAGGTAATCCCAATTTGTGTAAAATTGAAGCACCGTTTCTCTCCCAAGCTAGCTTCGCTCTACTATGAGAACAAATTACTGTTACACGCGTTCACCTAGCCGATGAAAACAACGCTATTCGGGCGCTAGAGGAGGAGATTTCCGCCACGCTGAACCACGACCTTTGGACGATTCTCCACGACATCTCGTGCGCTTAGGCAGCAAAAGAATTTGAAAAGATACAAAGTAGGCACATCAAAAAATTTGAAAACTCGAAAAAGGACTCTACCTCCGAACCGCAACAACCACTCAACACTGTAGTCAACCTTTCTTCCGTTACTTTGAAGGCTGAGGCACTCAATGCACAGGCAAGTTGCCACAATTTTGCCATATCTCATAAGAAAATATGTGCTGAGAATATAATGATTCAGACAGAACATGGCATCCACAACTTTCCAAACCATATCGCCAACAGTATCAGACTGGATGTAGCCAGTGTTCTCACCATAGCAAGACCACCAGAAACCAACATATCCAAAGGCGAATTTAAAGCTCTACAAGAAATGAAGAAAAACAAAGAAATAGTAATCACCAAAGCAGATAACGGAAATGCCACTGTGATTCTCAACCAAACGGACTATATAGGTAAGCTTCATGCTTTATTGTTAGATCGGGCTACCTACTTCCCTATTGAGTATAATCCCACACCAGCTTCCAAATTAGAATACTCCAAAGGCTCCTTAAGAAGGTCACTTCTTGGCCTGTAGAAGTTACAAACAAACTAAAACCTTTTAACTCTAGACCTCCCCGAATATATGGACTTCCAAAAATACATAAACAAAATGTGCCATTACGTCCCATAGTGGATGGCATTGATTTCCCCCACATACAAATTAGCAGAACACTTAGCCAAAGCGCTCACACACTATACTGGCAACACACCATCACACATAAAAAAGTCAGCCCACTTCAAAGCCAGTATAGAAAACCTCTCACTCCAACATACTTACATAATGGTCAGTTTTGACATCTCCTCCGTATTCACAAATGTCCCACTCAAGGAAACCTTAGAGGTTCATCCAAGCCAAATTTCCTCCCGATATCTAAGCCCTATTTTAGTTCGCAATGAACTCAGGCTATTTCGTTTGGCAAGGAAAATTCTACAAACTGATAGAGGAGACAGCCATGGGTTCGCCACTCTCCCGACCCTGGCCAACTTCTTTATGGAGACTTTTGAAGAGAAAGCCTTAAACTCTTCCCCACAAAAACCCACCGTTTGGCTTCACTACGTTGTTGATGTGTTTGCTATTTGGCCACATGGCTTAGATACATTCTGCTCCTTCTTAACACACTTAAACAACCAACACCCCAGAATCCAGTTCACCTTAGAAAAAGAGGAAAAAACGAGTCTCCCTTTTCTAGATAGTCTAATCACTCGCCAGCCTGATGGATCCTTGGTTTTCTCTGTTTACAGAAAACCCACCTATACAGGCAGATTCCCAGCAATTCACCAGCAATTCCCCCCCCCCTAACAATTGGGTTATAAAAATACTATATAAGAAGGCAAAATTAATCTGTTCAGATGACAATGCCCTAACCACTGAACTAAACTACACCCTTAACCACCTTACTGGCCATTATGGATCAAATACACTTTGATATCCATCATATATTTCAATGTTATGTCAATGGTATTACAATTTTAATATGCACTTTGCATCCATGGTAACTTGGAAGTATATGTACATCCTGGCCGGTAGTGTGGTTAATACTTTCTTAGCCAATGGCTACAACCCCCCAAAAATCCAAAAAATATTAAATCAGTTAACCACAATCCCATTCCCCCCTCCTCTACATAACAAAGATAACACTAAATCCATCGCCATTCCCTATATTCGGGGCACCTCTGAAAAAATAATCAAAATATTAAAAACATATGACCTGACTTCTTGTTACAAACATATAAAAAATTGGCATCCTTTATCTGCTCCACCAAAGACCAACCACTTTCCCTAGACCTACCTGGAGTATACCAAGTCCCTTGCAGCTGTAAACTGTCCTACTTTGGCCAAACAGGCAGGACAGCAAATGTCAGGATTTCAGAACACAAAGACTACATCTGGTTTCACCAGTACAGTCACTCTGGGCTTGAAGACCATGCTCTGGATACCCGCCACACAATACGTTGGAAGAAAGCCATGTTAATGCACCGCAGCAAGTTTAAATATGAAAGATTGTTCATAGAATCAGCATCAGATCTAAAAAACTTTCCAAACCTCAAGAAATTTACATGCATGAGACTGCCCCAAATTTGGGAAGCGCACATCATGAGAACATCAGCCCAACAGCCAAGACAACCAATATAGCCTGCTAGGGGGCACCATTAGGACTCTAGGAAGAACAGTAGTTTCTCTCTTCTGCCTCATTCGCTTTTTGTAGTGCCTGCATGCATGTGTCATAGTTGTATGTTCCCAGTAAAATGGCAATGTGACATTGCCAAAATATAGGAAGTATTTATTAAAGTTTCTTTTAATTAATATTCCAGTATATGTTGTAAATTCCTTAAATAATTTAATAGTTAGCTATCATTGTCCTTGATTGGACAGCATACCTGGAAAAAATGAAAAAATTAGTATCAGATCACAACACGTTCCAAAAGATGAACTACAACCCTACAAACTGCATCAAAAAGAAAACACAGAATTAATCAAATCAGTGATCACGTGGCCAGAGGAAATAACCAAAAAACTAATACCACATTATGCCCATGTTCCCAGAATTTATGGCCTACTAAAAATGCACGAAGCAAACACAACAATACGACTGATAGTTGAAGGAATCGACAGTCCTAATTATCACTTAGCCAAGAAACCAGCAGTCAACTCAAGGAGTTGGTAGGTCATTCCCCCTGCCACATAAAAAATACACAACACTTTATAAACAAAATTAGAAACACCACACTCAACAACGAAGATTTATTAGTCAGCTTTGACACAACTGCCCTTTTCACTAATGTCCCAATCAGTGATACTATTCTTCTCTCACAGAGAATATTTATGCCCGATATCATGGCCCTCTTTGCCCACATACTCTGCTCCAGGTATTTCAGGGTGCAAAATAATTTTTGCCAACAAAAAGAAGGTATAGCCATGGACTCAGCCCTCCTTAATAGTCAACTTTTACATGGAAGACTTCGAGCAACTAGCTCTAGATTTGGCTAGCCTAAAGACCAAAGTCTGGCTCAGATAGATATGTTGATGATATTTTTGCCATTTGGCCCCATGGTTGCAGAACATTAAATACATTCCTAAGCTACCTGAACAAACAACACAAACATATCCAATTCACCATCGAGATTGAAAACAACAACGCTCTTCCTTTTCTAAACACACATCACACGTCTGCTCTCAGGCTGTCTCTCCTTCACAGTCTACTGCAAACCTATACATACATAAAAATTCATACCACAATCCAACACAAAAACTAGGAATCATCAGCACCCTCAAATACAGAACCCAAACAATTTGCTCCAATGAACAAGCTTGAACCAAGAATTTGAAATTATTAACCAAACATTTATAAAAAAAATGGCTACAATTTTGTAAAAAAAACATTTCACAAAATCCTTCATAAAAATGCCATTAAAAGCAAAAAAAGATTTACAAGAATGCCATAACTTACATTAGAGGCATTTTGGGAAAAATAGATAGAACACTACTTAAATACAATATTAAGACAACCTTCAAACCCCCAGCAAAATTAAGAAATTTACTTAGCTCTTCCAAAGATTCTCTTCTTTGCCCACTCAGGGGTTTACAAATTTCAATCTACCTGTAACCGCTCTTACATAGGGGAAACAAGACACACTATCCCACTCAGAAAAGATGAACACAAATGCCATGTTAAATAACTCCACTATGATAAAACAGGCCTATCAGACCACGCACTCCAAACATGTCACAGAATTGACTTGGAAAGGCACCAAATCCCTACACTGCACCAAAACCTGGTTTAAAAGAAACTTCAAAGAAGCTTGTGAAATGCTGAAACATCATCCAACTCTGAACAAAAATGATGGATTAATTATTCCATGAATATGGAGGACCCATTTTCAACCTATATAGCATCCAGAACAACCCCAAATAGAAGAAAATCTTAATAGAATCAGACTTTAGAAATTGTTTACTGTAGTTCTGTTTTTTTTTCTTCACCAGAGATCAGGCTTGGGTAAATGATTAACAAACATTTAGATTCATCTTACTTTTGTATAGTGCAGTGTCATGTAACTTGTATCCTGTACATATGTATGTTTTCCTGATGATGACCTCAATACAGAGGTCAGAACACTGAATGTTACTTTCTTAATGTTAAGTAAAGTAATTATTCTAACACGTGTGTTGCTTCCCCATAAAATCTTCATTATGAATGTTTATAATGATGTTTTGTTTTTATTGTATGTAGCAGGACATTTCTCTGGAAATTCCATCATTTGTGAGAGGAATGCATTGGCAAATGTAAATAGTATGCAAGAAAGTGATAATCACGCATGAAACTGTATGTTAAAATGTGCTGGAAATTATAAGGTTGATAAATCCTTCACAACATTGCACAGGAGTTTGAGAATAGAAAAGCTCTTGGCAGATAAGGTAAGAAAGAAATGAGACACAGAAAGAAGTAACGAAAGATGGAGACAAGAAAGCAGAAATGGATGATGAAAGGATGTCAGATATAATTCCATGGGTGAGGGGATGAATAAGCAATGAAAGCTTGATTTTCAGGAAACATTCGTGACTGATGCAGTCAACAATAAACCTCACAGAACCTTCCTAACATACTACAACAATATACATGAGCCTCCATTCAAACATCAGTGATGACCATTTTCATATCCAGTCTGCAAAACCCATTTACTTTTTCTGACAGAAACCTAATTTTCTACCCCCCCCTCTAAGCACTACTCACCTCAGCTTTCCCAGTGTGTAACTGGAAAAGCCTCCTTTCATCCTAAAGATGGAGTTTGTGCATATGTTTTCTCAGACATACCATGTCAAAGAGTGTCCAACCTGGAATCTCCCAACTTTAACCTTCTCTGGCTGAAAATCTCTGTACCCCATTTTATCAAATTCAGCTATCACTCACCTAATGCCACCACAACCATTCTGAACTTTTCAATTTCCTTTCCTTTAAAGTCAATATTCTTTAATTAAGTTTTCCTAATAGTGAGGTCATTTTCTTTGGAGACTTATTAATCTTCACAATAACTACGAGCTCTTCTACTCCAACTGCACAGATCAAGCAGGTAGAGAAGCTGAGTTATTTGCTATCACATTTGACTTCACACAAATAGTGCATATCAGAATACCAGACAACCCTAACCACTGTCCAAATATCCTGGAGACCTCTTCTTTGCCAGTGATCAATCCAAGAACACTGTGAATATAGTCTGGTAATGCTGATCTCTTCTCCCATTAAACATGAACACAATCATTTGCATCCATATGGAATTACAAGAAAGCTAAGTAGGATGATATACACAATTACTATGCCATATTTCCTTAGATGGATTATTGCTTCCAGCCATCTGAGCCAAAACTATGTGCTGAATGTATCACCAAAATAAGTCTTATTGGTATGGAAACATTTATTCCCAATCCCATTCAAAGTTGCTGTCCCCTAAACCCTGGTTCTTCCATGGGTGTGCCAAAGCTGTACAAGAGAAGAATCAATTCCAAAACACAACTCTGTCTTATTTCACACAAAAAAGACGCCTTCTCTTCAGCCTTACTTTTGACAATACCCAAATCCCCATGCATGAGGAGATTTATCTTCTTGGGATAACACTAACCTCAAATCTCTCTTGACACCTCATTATTAAAACATTATTATTATTTATATATTTATACTATTATATTTTTAATAATATATAACATAACAATATTTATATTATTTATTATTATTATTAAAATATTAATTAAAATATTTGGCTACTCATATATGAAAACATAACTTCTGTACTACTTCAACCTTAGTATCACCTCTGGGTCTGGCACCCACTAATGAGATCTCCAGAAAGGCTGAAACTGGTCTGCATAGTGACCCTTCGTATAATGCATAGCATTATACATGTCTGCAAGGATATGTGCTTTGCATTATGGGATACTAAGACAAGTGAGGTGAAGTCATTAGCTTCTATATACGAGTTGGCCCAGTCCTGAAAACATTTCAGGTGCAAACTTTCTTTGCTTACACTTGGATAAAGGATTAAACCAAGTATATAATTTCTTGGTATCTTTAATTTATCTCTTGACACAAGCATATTACAAATAGTGTTTCCTATGTCTCCAAAAAATGAGGTTTTCTTTTTTGCTCAATAACTCCAAATAACTTCTAACTTTATACAAATCACAAATCCATCTGACCATTGAATACTATTCCCATATTTGGTGATGCCACCAAGAACTCCCAAAAGAAACCATGCTCTGTACAAAACCAAAAAAAAAAAAGGGGGGGCACTCAAGCTGATCCCTCAATGATCCTTCACTAATACACTTTGTTCACTTTCATACAGGTGATCAGTTTCCACTGCTGGAATCTTCTACAGCTGAAGTTCATCAGAAATAGCAACAATCAGCACTCCCTAATAGTGCATCTCCAAGATCACAGAACAAATTTATCCTCCTCTTTGTTCATCCCTTCTGCTGATGTCGTCTGGAACAGCCTGCCATCTTATGTGTTTCCTAAGGAATACAATCCACAGCTCTTCAAGATAAATGTAAACAAGAGATTTATGACAGACTCACAGCTCCATGTCAGCAAGCAGTAAAAGTGAATGATTTGATTGTGTAAGTCAGGATGGATTATTTGGAAGGAGAAAGATAAATATGGTATGAGAGAAGATACAAAAGAATTGTTCACTAAGGAATAGCAAGAAAGTTGAGACTGGAATAAGCTGATGCAGAGGGTTGTGATTGTGAATGATTCAATGAGTAGATTGTGTAGGAGAAATGCAGTGAAGTGTTGAGTGCAGTTGACGTATAGGATGATTCTGATGCTTTAAAGGATTTGCAATTGCAGGATATATTATACTTGAATAATGCTTGGTGTCAAATAGATGGAGAAACTGCCTGGTTAGAGAAAGAGTGAATGTGAATAGTCAGAACTTAGGTTTGGCTGGGTGGATAAATAAATTGTATGAAAGTGTAAATGTAGGTAGTGAGTTAAGGTGTCAAAATTGTCAATGTAATAACAGAGTGAGAGAGAATGATAGTAAGTTAGTGATGATCTTAGAAATGGCAGGACTACTGTCAAGAAAGAAAAATAAAACCTGTGGAAACATGATGTAGGAATCGGTTGAAGAATCAGGTCTAGCAACCTATTTGAGCTAGTTATATTTTAAGAATTACCCAAACACATCAGCCTGGATGACAAAAGAGGATACCATCACACAGGAATAGAATGTAGCTGGCTCATGCAGTCTGAAAGGGCAGATAAGAGGTGGGGATGTATCACTAAACATGAATTAAATCAAAATAGAGTAGAAATTAATCTCTAATGGAGGTGGAGGCATCATGGGTAATACAGACAATGGACTAGAGGATGTTTGGTGTAAGACTGAGGTTAAGAGAAAAAAAACATATTGGGTGGTGTTACAGATGTGGTTTATCTGACCATCTGAGAGAGACAGAGATATCACAATAAAAGAAACTATAACTTTCACTTAGACAACACAAAACAATATGACACTTAAAGCTTAAAGTTAAACGAAAGGTGTCTTCTAAAGGCACTAATAGTAAACTTCATCATGGGACCAACAGTATCAAGGTAGTTAATTGTTTCTTTAGATTGTGCCAGTGTAACTAAAGTTATACGACAAGTGTCTGTTTTCATGTTATTTGGGAGGAAAAATCCTTATAAACATTTCTTCTGTATATACAGTAATCTACTATTTATCTAACCCTTCAATTATCAGAATGGCAAGTTGAAATAATTGAAGTACTACTCTATGGTGGTCTACAGAGAAGTTGGGATTGGTGTCGAGGCTAGCTGGTGAAAGGACGTACTGTCGGAGAGCTCCTGAAAGATTTGTGACTTTTGTTGATTTATTAATATTTTGTTAGATTTAATTGTGTAATTTTAGTATATTATGTATATTAGTGTAGTTAGTGTACTAAATTATTTTATAACATAATCTATGTAGGGAAGTCGCCGCTAGAGGGATTCCTAGTGTGTAGTGTTCGTGAAAGCTCCTGATAAGATAAGCGTTATTTTCAGTTATCGCTGATAAATTTACTTTAATTGCGTAGTTTTGTTTGCCTTGCTTTGTTAGTGCGTCTGTTTGTGTATTTTTGGTGTTTATAATTTATAATTTAATAAAAAATGTTACTAGTATGGCTCCAGTACGAAGGAAAATGGCGGCCAGTAATGATGGTTCGCCATCTTCTTTCAAGAACGGTAATGAATGAACGATGATTCAGTGTACTATCTGCGAAATTTACGCTTTGCAGAGTGCTGTCAGAGTGTGGTTAGATGATAATAAAGGAGTGAATGTGTGTAGAAAATGTAGGGAGAATGAGGAATTGAAGTGTATTTCGGATCGTGAGTGTGATATTTTTGTCAAACTTCAGAATGAAGAAAATAGGGATATGACAAGAAACGGCGAGGTTGTACCAGAGAATTGTGAGAGTGTGAATGTAGAAAGTGTGAATGATAGTATTAATGGTTTTACAGAGAATAAAAAAGATGAGATAGATGCAATGAGTGAGATCGCGTTGTAGAATGGTGCGATACAAAGGGCAAAACAGCAGCTAGAGCGTATGAGCAAAAGTCGACTGAATGAACCAGCCAATAATAAAAAGTATGACAGGAAAAATAGGCGTATGAGTGTGAACATGAACAAAATGAAGGATAGAGTGTTGTATGGAGACTCGTTAGTACGAGGCGTGTTAGTAGAGGATTTGACAAAATCGTACCAACCTGGTGCGACCATAAAGGATGTAACTGAGTCTGTTAGAGAGCAAAAGGAAAGGGTGAAAGAAATGATTGTTGTGGCAGGTACGAATGATTTGAAAGGAGATAAAATGGAAATGATAGAAGACCTGAATGAATTGGTTGAGGTAGCAAAAGAAAAGAGTGAGAGAGTTAGAATGATTAGACTTTTGCCACGGTATGACAGTGAAATATTTAAAAGGAGGGCCATAATAGTGAATGACATTATGCGTGGGTTATGTATGACGAGTGGTGTGGAATTTGTGGATGTGAGGAGTGAGTTCGAGGGGCTAAAGGATCTATATAAGATGGATGGCTTGCATTTAAATGGTTACGGTGTAAGGAGACTTGAGAAAGTGTTGCTGAATGTAGTGGATGTGCAAATTCAGGGAAACTAGATTTATTAAGGGGAGGGGGTTGGATATACAGTCCTTAGGGAGGCAGTTGAATGTATGAATGAATATAATATGCCCGAGCGAATAAGGACAACAAATCAGAGTGGGATAGTTAATATAAGGCATCAAGGTAGGGTTGGGGCAAATGGAGGTCTTAAATTCATGTACACTAATGCTAGGAGTATTAGGAACAAGAAGGAAGAGTTTTTGGCCATGGTTGGCACTTCCAGACCACAGGTTATTGGTATTAGTGAATCATGGCTGACTGTAGAAGATATAGCTAGTGGGATTGAATGTGATGGGTATAGTGTGTTCAGGAATGACCGGGAGAATAAAATGGGGGGAGGAGTATTGATGAAGATAGCTGATGAGCTACAGCCAAGGAGAATAGAAGTTGAATTGCAGGATAGAGAAAAGAGCACATTTGAGGCCATTTGGTGTGAGATTGTGGCTAGCAGAACTAAATATACAATTGGGTGCTGCTATAGACCAGGTGATGACAAAGATGGTGGTGAAATAGAAGAAATGAGTGGAAGGAGGGTAATTATTATGGGAGATTTCAACTATGGTCGCATTGATTGGAGTGAGGAGAGGACACACGGGAGGAAGGAATTGGATTTTATGCGGTTATTAAGGGATAACTATCTGCGACAGCATGTAATGGAAAATACTAGGGGTCAGAGAGTGCTTGACCTAGTAATTACATCTGAGGATTTGGCTGTAACAAATATGATCACATTACCACCAATTGGTGAGAGTGATCATAGGGCTTTGACTTGGGAGGTGGCTAAAGGTGTGGAATTTTCAATTAAGACAGGGTACATGTGGAATTATCGGGCTGGACAGTATGACAAGCTTAGGAGTTTGATTGGTTCAGTGCCATGGCATGTACAACTGCAAGGATTAGAAGTTAATAGTGCATGGGAGGCAGTTAAGCAGTGTTTGCATGAAGCAATGGTTGACTGTATACCTAGAGTCCGAATAATAAATCAAGTAGGGGTTAACTGGATGAATAACACCATTAAGCTTGAGCTGCAAAAAAAAAGAAACAACTATGGAGGGAATTTAAGGAGAAAGGTGACCAACAGGCACATGAACGGTATAAAGTGCATGCCAGAAGGGTAATGAGTGTGGTAAGAAAAGCAAAAAAGGATTACGAAAGAACATCGGACATGCAGGCTAAAGAGAATCCTAAACAGTTTTTTAGATATGTAGCAAGTAAAAGGAAAAATGTACATGGCAGAATGATTTTAAAGAATGCTGATGGTAGGGAGGTAACTGAATCAGTTGATATAGTTGAGTTACTGAGTGAGCATTTTGCAAGTATATATCATCCAGGTGGTGACATTGCAGAAACGAATAAACCAGTAGATTATACGGGAATTGTGGTGAATGAAGTGGAAGTGAGTAGTCTATTGCATAACCTCAATGTCAATACATCCGTGGGATTGGATGGTATACCAGCTCGTGTCGTACGAGAAGCAGCTAAAGAATTGTCAGTACCCTTGACCATTTTGTTTAATTTGAGTCTTGGGTCTGGGTTAGTCCCGAGGGGATGGAAAGAAAGGAAAATAGTTCCACTGCATAAAGGTGGTTCCAAGACTGCTGCTGTAAATTACTGACCGATTAGCATATCAGGAATCATTGTCAAGGTCTTAGAGAAATTAGTCAAAAATAGAATACAGGATTGGATAGATGAAAATGGGATATTGTATGGGGGACAACATGATTTTGTGAAGGGTAGATCATGCCTCAGTAACTTGCTCACATTCTATAACACAGTGACGGCTGAACTGGATAGGGGTAATGAGTTTACAGTGATACTACTGGACCTTGCCAAGGCCTTTGACAGGATACCACATGGAACTCTAATCAGTAAACTGGATCAGATGAGGATAGATATAGGGTTGATGAGATGGATAGGAGGGTGGTTGAAGGAGAGATACCAGAGAGTGGTTTATGCAGGAGTGGAGTCTAAAAGACAGCTTGTGACTAGTGGTGTACCGCAGGGCTCTGTTCTTGGACCACTGCTTTTCAATTTGTTCATCAATGATACAGGAAAGGATTTGAGAGGAAGTGTTCACTTGTTTGCTGATGATGCAAAGTTGGGTAGAGCAATTGTGAGTGCACAGGATGTCAAAATGTTACAGGATGATTTGGATAGTTTGGAGGACTGGACTAGGAAAAATGGATGTCAATTTAATGTGGCAAAGTGTAAGATTATGCACTTTGGGGTGAAAAGAATAGCAGCAGTATATCGCATTGGTGAAACCGTACTCCAGGAGATTGATGAGGCCAGGGATTTGGGAGTGTTGGTGGATAGGGAATTGAAGTTTAGGGGGCACATTGCAAAAGTGACTAAATCAGCTCATCAAATCACTTGGCTTCTGAAAAATACTTTAACATGCAGAGACAAACAAGTTGTTGTTCCTCTGTATCGAGCCTTGATAAGACCCCATCTGGACTACTGTGCCCAGTTATGGGCACCAGGGTTTCTTCGTGATGGGGAGGAAGTGGAGAGGATCCAGAGACGAGTGACCAAGATGATAGAAGGTCTGTGGAATGAACCTTATGAGAACAGGTTGAAGATTTGTGGGTTGCAGAGATTGGACGATAGGCAAAGGAGGGGTGATATGATTGAGACATTCAAATTACTGAAGGGTTTCTATAAGATTGATCCAGAAGATATTTTTGAAAATATGACTGGTGGTGGGAGGACTAGGGGCCATGCATGGGAGCTGGGCAAGAGCGTGGTTGACAAGAGTGTTAGAGCTAGGTTTTTTACTTGGAGAGTGGTGAATGAGTGGAATAAGCTTCCAGAGTCTGTTGTAGGTGCTACGACCGTGAATGAGTTCAAGGCAAGGTATGACAGATACTGCGTCAATGTCGAATAGTTGTTCTTGACATGATGTTAGGGCCTCCCTCGATGAGTCTGTCGACTCCTTGGAGTTGCCCGGAACAACAATAATAATAATAATTGATGATTGTAATCAGAAAAAGATTCCTTTGAGTCAAATGATAATCCAGGCAAAAGCAACAAGTCTATATGACAAAATAAAAGAAAATGAAAGTGAAAATGAAGGAGGTACAACCAGTGAAACTTTTATAGCAAGTTGCGGGTGGTTCTACAATTTCAAAAAAGCATATGGGACTCCATAACGTAAGAATTCGAGGTGAAAGTGCAAGTGCTGACATCGTGCATATTTCTAGCAGAGAAGGAAAAAACACAAGCTGAGTATAAAGTGCCAAAAGACCGATTGACACTTTTACTAGGAGGTAATGCATCAGGTGATTTAAAATTGAAGCCACTGTTAGTGTACAGAGCAGAAAACCCAAGAGTTCTTAAGGGCTTTACAAAGAACAATTTACCTGTTCATTGGCATTCGAATAAAAAAGCGTGGGTGACTCGTTCAATTTTCGAATAATGGTTTAAAACTTGTTTTTGCCCTGAAGTTAAAAGCTATTGTAAAAAGAATGATATTCCTTTCAAAATTTTGCTTTTATTAGACACTGTGCCAGGCCATCCAACTCTATTGACTGACTTAGATGAAAATGTCAAGATTAATTTTTTTCCTCCAAACACAACATCAATTCTGCAGCCGATGGATTAAGGTGTTATCTCCACTTTCAAGGCTTACTATTTAAGATGAACTTTTGCTCAAGCTATTAAAGCTGCAGCAGAAGAAGATTCTTGGACTTTGAGTGAATTTTGGAAGAAATTTAACATAAAAGATGCCATTCAAAATATTTATGAATCTTGCCACATGAGAGCCATATGGCATAACATCTTGCGCATTTTCAAAGGACTTTGTTGCCTTTGCAACACAGAAAGAGGAAATCTCAACAGAAATTGTGCAGAAGGTAAAAATCTTGGTTTAACAAGTTTAGATTGCAACAATGTGAACGAATGTATTGATTCTCATTCAAATGATCTGGATGATGAAACCCTTTTGGAGTTGAACAACAACAAGCCTATGAAGAAGACGAAGATGACCCCACTGATGTCATGGTTGAAGAATTTTCCTTTGCTGTCCTTTCAACTTATGTGAGAAAAATCGACGAAGCTTCCGACTTTCTCATAAATGCCAACCCGAATTTGGAAAGAAGCATCAAAGTGAGACAAAGTCTCAGTAATGCAATCAGATGCTACAGAGATCTAGTACTTGAAGAGACAAAGAAGACAAGGATGGTTCAAACGAACACTAAAAAGTAAATTACTGTATGCTAAAATTGAAGCAATATTTGTTTTGTTTTCTACAACTTTTATATCAGTTTAAAAGGATTTTATTTGTTATTTAGTTAATAAAAATAATAATTTTTTTTCATTTTTAAACATTTTTATTATCCTAAATTTTTGTAATAAAACAAATTAAATTGAAAACCTTTATAAATAGACCTCGAACAACGCAGTTTTGCATAGCGCAGACACTTCTTGGAACCAATTAACCGCACTATACAAGGTATTCCTGTATTCACGGTTATGAATTTAGGTAGACAAAACACGTGTTAAAAAAATTACTTTACTTCATCATCATCATCAAATTCCTGCCATGTACCCTCAAGGGGTGTACAGGATATGACAGTACTACATGAAAAAATTACATCATTACTAACTTCCTATCTACAATTTTCCTCCAAATCAGTCTGTTACTTGTCAAGACTCCAACATTATCAGATCTTATATTTCTATCGTCTAAGGCACTTTGTACCGTATCAATCCACATATATCTTGGTCTTCCTCTGGGTCGTTTTCCTGCCAACCTGGCAGAGAACACTTGTTTTGCTAATCTTTCCTCTCCCATTCTATTTAAGTGACCATACCATCTGAGATCAGCTCTGCTAACGCATTCCTGGATGCTGACAATGTCAAGTTCTTTCCTAATATCCTCATTTTTAATATGATATTGCCATTGATGCCATCTGTTCACGCCTCTAATCTTTCAGGACTCTCATATCTGCGGTCTCTAGTCTTTGGTCAAGTATTTTACTTCTGACCCAGCTCTCAGATCCATAAGTTAAAATTGGTTTGAACACAGTCTTGTATACAGCTAATTTAGTGTTCCGACTAATTTCTTTCTTATTCCATATGAATTTATTCAATTGACTTCCCACGATACCAGCTTTGCTGATTCTGTTGTCTATTTCTATATTTAGTTTACCATCTTCAGTAAAAATTGTGCCTAAGTAGCTGAAATGTTTTACTTGTTCCACAGGTTCTCCATTCACAACACAGTTGACATTTTCAATGATTCTGCCTATTTTCATTGTCTTTGTCTTTTTATTGCTGACCTTCATACCATATCTATTACAACAGCTATTCAATTTAGTCAGAGAATCTTGCAGACTTGTAGCGGATTTATTTAGAAGTATAACATCATCCGCATAAAGCAAAGAGCTGACATTAACATCTCCAATTTTGATATCAGGTTTAATACCACATTCCTTCATAATGTGATCCATATAGATAATGAATAACAGAGGGGATAATGTACATCCTTGTCTCATACCAGATTTAACATTAAACCATCTTCCTGTACTTCCTTCAATTCTAACTGCTGACTCACAACTCAAATAAAGACTAAGTATTGCTTGATATAATGCCCCATTGACACCATATAACTGCAGCGTATTGAATAGCTTCTCTCTTGGCACCTTGTCATATGCCTTTTCCAAATCGACAAAACTTAAATACAGATCTTTGTTATATTCCCATGCTTTCTCGACTATTTGTCGTAAAGTGAAGATCTGATCCTGACAGCCTCTATTTGGCCTGAATCCAGCTTGTTCTTCACCAAGCTTTTCTTCCATAATTCTTCTCAACCGTTTCTCAAGTATACTTGCATAGATCTTGCCAGGAACACGCAGTAGGGAAATACCTCTGTAATTCTCACATTCAGTTTTATTTCCCTTTTTATATATGGGTACTATGAGAGCTCTACTCCAATCATCGGGAATTCGTCCCTCTGTCCAGGCTTTCTGAACTATGCAGTGCAGCCACTGTAAGACTCTTATACCACCATACTTCAGCATTTCTGGTCGAATATCATCTACTCCTGCTGCCTTTCCACATTTCAAGCCTTTGATAGCTTTTTCTACTTCAAGTATGGATATGTATTCCTGACTGCATGCCTGGTCAGTGTTTTTTATCACTGTGCTGTCATCACTGCTTGTTTCATTTAGCAGTTTTTCAAAGTAATTACTCCATACTTCAAGGATATCTTTTTCTCCTGTTTTCATTTCATCTTTATCATCTCTAATTCCTTTTACAGCACTCTTTCCTCCATTCCTAAGCTTCTTCAACAACCTCCAGAATATTTTGCCACCTTCTTGATATTTATTTTCTATATTCTTGCCAAAGTCCTCCCATGACTTTTGTTTAGCTAGTTTTACACACTGTTTAGCTTTCTTACATTTGTCTCTGTATTCTGTAAGAGTAAAAGCTGACTTATTTGCCAGGAACTTTTGATATGCTTTCTTCTTTTCCTTCACTGCCTCTTTAACTTCCTGTATCCACCAGGGAGTTCTGATTTTTTTTATCCTTGCACACAACCTCACCACATGCCTCTCTGGCAGAATCAATCAATGTTTCCTTCAGAGTTTGCCACTGAATCTCCAAGGTTTGATTCCTGTTCTCAAACTCTTTCATTTTCTTTTCAATAATATTTCTGTATTTTAGTCTACAGTTCACATCTGAGAGCTGCTCAACTTTTATTCGCTTTAAAAATTTCTTACATGTTATTCTTTTCAATATGAAATTCAATTTTATCCTGCTCAAGACTAAATAGTGATCACTTCCAATTTCAAATCCTCTGTACACTCTGGTGTCCTGCACCAAGGAGAAAACATCACTATCAACAATAACATAGTCAATGAGACTTTTCTTATTCCTAGCCTCTTCTCTCCATGTGAATTTGTGCACATTTTTATGTTGGAACATGGTGTTAGTAATAACCAGTCCATGTCCTGAGCAGAAATCCAACAGATATTTGCCATTATTATTAGCTTTGCTCTTTTCTCCAAATTTTCCCAAAATATTTTTGTATGTCTCACAATCATTTCCTACTCTACTATTTAGATCCCCAACAAGGACCAACTTTTCCTTTTTCATTGTGTCAGTTGCTTTTTCTAAAGCCTCAAACAATTCCTCCACTTCTACCTTAGTAGAACCTTCTGTGGGACCATAGGCACAAATAAGTCTCATTGTCCAGTTCCCCATTCTCATATTTGCCCACATTACTCTACTTGAGACTGACTGCCATTCAAGAAGATTAGCCTCGTATTTTGTGTTGAATACTATGGCTACTCCTTCTTTTCCTTGATTGTCATTGCCTGAATATAACATTTTGTATTTATTGCTCAGAAAGATCTCACCAGTTTTGGTCTTTTTTGTTTCAGTCACCCCTATTATGTCGATCTGGTACTTATCTAATTCCTCAGCTAGCTCCATTTCTTTGCCATTCAGGCTTCTTACGTTGATAGTACCAATCTTTAACTCTGGTGATGTTGAGTTGGGGTTTGTTTTCAGATTTGTTCCAGTAGCTGACTTTTCGCTGTTCGCCCTGGTTCCCTGGCGAAAACAACGGGGGCCTTGTTTAACCGGGTGACGCCCCAGCCGGCATGAAATTTTGTCATGTTGTACCATCATTTTTTATTTTGGTTTAACCAATAAGAATACAATTTGGCCGGCTAAATACTAAATTGCCAGCCCATCCTCGTTCGTTCAGTATCAAAGTAGATACCCAACAGGGTGCACCACGAGAAGGTGAGGATTGGACATTAGGTCAGAAGCCCTGGTCGGTTCTCTGCATTCCTTTAAAGGCTATGTGGAGGTCTCCTCTCAGTTATACAGCTTTGACCCTTAAGCACCCCATTTTACTTAATATTAGGAAAGTAAAAATTGATGTTTCAACCTCTGTATTGAAGTCATCAGAAATATACATATGTATAAAAAAACAAGCTACATCTATTGCACTTTACAAAGGTAAAATGAATCTAAGCCTAATTAATATTTTATCTAGCCTGACCTCTAGTGGGGAAAAAAAAATTATAATATAGAATAAAGTTTAAAAAAAAATGTAAATATAAAACAAAATTAAAAACAGAATAAACACTCCTAAGGTCCTCTCATGTTGTTATTATCATTACTCTGTCTGGCTTTCCTTTTTAGTTTGGAAAATAGAGTCTGCTCTGTTTCTTGGATGAGAGGATTAGTCTTTATCACGGGCACAGACTAATCCAGAGTTTTCTTACAATACGACTATTCAACCATCAAAGTCTGAATACTTATGTAAATAATAAACACTCCTAAGGTCCTATGGTATTGTGATTTCCTTCTGGGTTTGTTCCAGTTGTTATGGGGCTGTAGATGGGTCCTCCACATTCTTGGAATGATTAGTCCGTCATTTTTGTTCAGTTTTGGATTGAGTATTAACATTTCACAGGCTTCTTTAAATTTTCTCTTAAACCAGGTTTTGGTGCGGTGTAGGGATCTGGTGCCTTTCCAGTCAATTCTATGGTATGTCTCGAGTGCGTGTCAGATAGGCTGGTGTTTCCATAATGGAGGTATTTAATGTGTCGTTTGTGTTCGACTTTCCTGATTGGGATAGTGTGTCCTGTTCCCCTATGTAGGGTAGGTTACATGTACATTAGATTTTGTAAATCCCCTGAGTGGGCCAGGTGTGGAAGAGGATCTTTGGAAAAACTGAGTAAATTTCGTAATTTTGTCGGGGGTTTGAAGGTAGTCCTGATGTATTTATGTAGTGTTCTGTCTATTTTTTCCGAAATGCCTCTAACATATGGTATGGACATGGCATTCTTATAATCTTTTTTGTTTTTAGTGGTATTTTCACAGAGTATCTTCTGAACTTTTTTTTTATAGCCATTTTTTATAAATGTATGGTTGATGATCTCAAATTCTTGCTTTAGAGCTTGCTCATTTGAGCAAATAGTGCTCTGTGTTTGAGGGTGCTTATGACTTCTAGTTTTTGTGTAGGGTGGTGGTATCAATTTTTGTATATGTAGATTTGTGGTAGACCAAGCAGAGACAGCCTGAGGGAAGACGTGTGACGAGTACATCTAAAAAAGGAAGAGAGTTGTTGTTTTCATTTCAATGGTGAATTGGATACGTTTATGTTGTTTGTTCAGGTGGCTAAGGAATGTATTCAATGTTTTGTGGCAGTGGTGCTAAATGACGAAAATATCATCGACATATCTGAGCCAGACTTTGGGCTTTATGATGGCTGAATCTAGAGCGCATTGATCAAAGTCTTCCATGTAAAAGTTTGCTATTGAGGAGGAAAGTGGTGAGCCCATGACCATACCTTCTTTTTTGTAGGTAAAAACTGTTTTGCCACACGAAATACCCAGAGCGGAGTACGTGGTCCGTGATGTCGGGCAGAAATATGTTCTGTAGGAGAATAATAGTATCATTCATTGGGACATTGGTGAACAGGACTGCTATGTCAAAGCTGACTAATAAATCTTGGTCGTTGAATATGATGTTTTTAATTTTGTTTATAAAATGTTTTTGTATTATTTATGTAGGAGGGGGGGAATGACCTACAAACTCCTAGAGTGTGGCCACTAATTTCTGGGCTAAGTGGTAATTAGGGCTGTCGATTCCTTCAACTACCAGACGTAATAGTGTTTGTTTTGTTTTGTGTATTTTTGCATTCCCTTTATCTGCTTTTGTGATTATGATGTCTTTGTTATTTTTAAATTTGTTAAAGCAAGAATTCAAGATCATTTATAAAAAATGGCAATAATAAAAAAAAAAAAAACAGCTCACAAGATACTCCATAAAAATACCACTAAAAACAAAAACGATTATAAGAATGCCATAGTCATATGTTAGAGGCATTTCAGAAAAAATAGACAGAACACTACATAAACACAACATCAGGACTACCTTCAAACCCCCAACAAAAATTACGAAATTTACTCAGTTCTTCCAAAGATCCTCTTCCACACCTGGCCCACCCAGGAGTTTACAAAATCCAATGTACATGTAATCTACCCTACATGTACTATCCTACTACTATCCTAATCAGGAAAGCCGAACACAAACGACACATTAAATACCTCCATTATGGAAAAACCGGCCTATCAGACCAAGCACCCCAGACATACCATAGAATTGATTGGAAAGGCACCAAGTCCCTACACTGCACCAAAACCTGGTTTGAGAGAAAATTCAAAGTCTGTGAAATGTTAATACACAATCTAAACCTGAACAAAAATGACGGACTAATCATTCCAAGAACGTGAAGGACCCATCTACAACTCCCATAGCAACTGGAACAAGCCCAGAAGGAAATTGCAATACAAGAGGACCTTAGGAGTGTTCATTGTAGTTTTGTTTTCAATTTTATTTTATATTTACATGTTTTTTTTAAACTTTATTCTATATTATGATTTTTTTTCCCACTAGAGGTCAGGCAAGATAAAAGATTAATTAGCAGCTTAGATTAATTTTATCTTTGTAAAGTGCAATAGCATGTAGCTTGTTTTCTTATACATATGTATTTTTCTGATGATGACCTCAACACAGAGGTCAAAACGTCAATTGTTACTTTCCTAATATTAAGTAAAGTAATTTTTTTAATACGTGTTTTGTAGCCCTAAATTCTTAGTCATGAATGCTGACCACTGTGTAACCTTAAAAGAAACAATTGACTAACAATTTAGTCCAGATATGAACTAATCATATTTTTATACAATGGAATCACTACATTTTTAAATTTGCTGATTGATGTAATTTTCTCCATTGCAGAAATCCTCTCGGTTGTCAACACCACTGGAAAGTTTCCTGAAGCAGGACTCTGAATCTCTACCAAGATCCCCTGTCTCCTCTAAACTTACTCAAGTATAATCCCATCAATAACATACACAGTCTTCAATCACTGAATGTCCAAGTTTAAAACTTTGCACAGTCACATTAAATGATCAATTATATAAAAATATATTATACAAATTATATGAAATATATAAAACTAAGGTCAGAAAAGTAACGAGTATTGTGAGAAAAGCTAAAACGAAGTATGAAAAAAAATTGGCCATGCAAGCTAAAGGCATTCCAAAAGATTATGTTGGAGGTTTAATGGATTTTTTAGAACACTCAAAAAGAATTAAAATAGAATTTAATACTTCCTATATTTCGTCCTAGTCACTAGGACATCTAAGGGGATTACAAAAACAATTAATGTAACATGCACACAAAAACTTACAATACTAAGCCCAACCACGTGGGTGACACTAAAGTCCTGTCTAGGTGGAGCGCCCTCTAAGGGCGGTAGTAGGTGGCCTGGAATGTAAGGTGGGACTTCTGGTGATGAGTGTTTCCCAAATCTTCGGAAGCTTAATGCAACCGTATTTATTAAGATTTGGTTGGTTTCTGAGAGCTGCTGCTGCTTCTAAGAAAAGTCTCTCTTTCTTGAATATGCTGTGGTGGAGCATAGTGGTTTTCTTCCATGATACTCTGTGGGTGGTGTCCAAAACACGGTCAGCCAAGCCTGAATGGCCATAGTTGTGTTTAACGATGTACGACTTGTGTTCCTCCAGGCGGATGGATGCTGATCTGCCTGTCTGTCCAAAGTACGCAAGCTTACAGGAACAGGGTACTTTGTAAACTCCAGGCAGATAGAGAGGAGGGAGCTGATCTTTCGTAGAACGGATAAGGGTAGCGAGTTTGCGGTAGGGCTTATATGCTGTGCGTAGGTTATACTTTTTTAGTATCTTGGCTATTTTTTCCGAGGTGCCACGGATGTAGGGTATGGTGATGGCATTTTTAAAATCTTGTTGACGAGAGGGACGGGGAATGGGGGAGGAATTGATTATTTTTTTGATACTGTGTTCGCTGTAGCCATTGGAGAGGAAAGTTCTGTGTATGTGGTTAAGCTCAGTAGTGAGGGCGGTTCCACTGGAACAAAGATTGTGGGCTCTCTTGGTAAGAGTTTTGATGATGCCATATTGTTGTGAGGGATGGTGGTGGGAGAGTTTGTGAATGTATCTGCCTGTGTGTGGGGGTTTTCTGTATACAGTGAAGGCAAGTGTATCATTAGGCAGGCGTGTGACTAAGGTGTCTAGGAAGGGTAAACAATTGTTCTTTTCCTCTTCCATAGTAAACTGGATTCTTGGATGTAGGCTATTGAGATGACTGAGGAAGGAGTCTAACGTGTCTGGGCCATGAGGCCGAATAGAGAACACATCATCTACATATCTTAGCCAGATAGAAGGTTTGAGTGGGGCTGAGTCTATGGCTCATTTTTTGAAATCTTCCATATAGAAATTGGCAAGGGGGGGGGGTGAGAGGGGGGGAACCCATGGCGGTTTCCTCTATCTGCTTGTAGATTTTGTTCTTCCAGAGTTAATGGCAGAGAAATACCCAGAGTTAATGGCAAAGGAAAAGAGATCTAAGATGTCAGAGGGAAAAACGTTTTCTAAGAGAGATAAAGTGTCAGTTAAGGGAATATTGGTAAACAAAGACAAGATATCAAAGCTTACTAATATGTCTGTATTATTCAAGGTTAAATTTTCTGCGAGGGCTTTAAAGTGGGTCGAGTTTTTTATATAGGAAGCGGAATTTCCGGTGAGGGGGGACAGAGAGTTGGCCAGCTGTTTAGACAGTCTGTAACAAGGTGCATTGGTGGCATCTACTATAGGCCTGAGTGGGAATTGGATTTGTGGATTTTTGGTAAACCGTATATTCTGGGGGGATGGGAGCGGAAAGGTTTAAGTTTTTTCGTGACGTCAGGGGGCCAGGAAGGTTACTTTTTTAAGTAAGATTTTTAATTTCTTAACTTGTGTTTTTGTTGGGTCGTGTTCTAGCGGGATGTAGGTAGCGCGATCGCGGAGGATAATGTTCATTTTACGATTGTATTCGCTGGTATTAAGAACGACTGTGGCATTACCCTTATCCGCTCCGGTGATGACGATACTTTTTTCTTTGTGTAGTTTCAGGAGAGCCATGCGTTGGGCATACAATAAGTTACTTTTTGGAGGCGAATAGTGAGCGAGGATGTTGGCTACGTTGAGTCTGATGTTGTTGGCTACCTCCGACAGTAAGCGACCGATCCCCCGTTCGACGTTAACCATTACATCGAGCACCGGCACTTCTTTCGGGGCGACGGCAAAATTACGGCCGAGGCAAAGGGCGTTGACGGCATCATTGTTGAGCCTTTTGGAAGAGAGGTTTATTACTGTCTGGAGCGGTTGAATTTGTGGTTGTGGTTTGTCTTTAACCAGGTTGCTGTATTTCTTGACGTGTTTGTTTTTTATGTTTTGAAATTCTCTCTGTGCGGAAGAGTTACAGGTTCATGAAAATGAGGTTGAAGAGCTCTTGCATAACCTGGATAAGAATTTGTCAATAGGGACAGATGGAATATCTGCCCGTTTGTTAAAGGAATGTTCAGCTGAATTGGCTAGGCCTTTCACACATTTGTATAACTTGAGTCTCAGCTCAGGAATGATACCACAGGAATGGAAGAAATGTATGATAATTCCTTTCTTTTAGGCTTACACGGTGATCCGAATGCATTTTAAAAATTATGGAGACAACTACCATGTTTGAATAAAAACTTTAGTTTAATATAACTAAAATCTACATTCGACGTTTCGACCTTTATGTCAAGGTCATCTTGAAATAAAGGTGTAAGGAGCAGGTGCTTTTTCAATTGGAAAAGCCAAATCAACTGGAAAAGCACCGGCTCCTTACACCGCACAAAAACCTGGTACGAAAGGAAATTTAAGGAATCCTGCGAAGTCCTGATAAACCACCCAAATATCAACAAAGAAAATTCCAAGGATCTGGATGGCACACATTCAGCCTACCTAATATGAAAGATCCAGCATAAGTCAGGACTCTAGCAATCCTTAGCTAGTATTAGAAACCATTCCATACCAACTGGCTGGAATGATGTTAATATATGTATATAGTAGACAACACTAATAATAGGACTCTAGCGTTGATGTATAATTTTTATTTTATTTATTTTTTTTAATTTTATTTTTTTTATATTTTTTTATTTTATTTTATTATATATATATATATATTATTTATTTATTTATTTATTTTTCTCACCAGAGGTCAGGCCAACAATTGTTGTAGCGGTTGGTCAGTGTCTTTAACAAACCAGTTTGATTGTAGTATAGCTTGTTTCCTGTGTATAGTTGTATGCTCCAGAAGATGACCTTGACATAAAGGTTGAAACGTTGAATGTAGATTTTAATTATATTAAACTAAAGTTTTTATTCAAACACGGTAGTTGTCTCCATAATTTTCAAAAATGCATATGATAGTTCCATTGCACAAGGGTGGTGCAAAAACTGATGTGTCTAACTACCGACCTATTAGTATCTCTGGTGTGGTAGTGAAGATTTTAGAGAAGTTGGTAAGAACTTGCATACAGAAATGGGTAGACAAGCATTCTATACTATGCAGGGAACAGCATGGGTTTACTAAAGGAAGGTCATGTTTTAGCAATTTGCTCATATTTTATAACAATGTTACGGCTGAGTTGGATAAAGGGAAGGGATACACTATGATAATGTTGGATTTTTCTAAGGCATTTGATAGGATTCCACACGATAGGCTGTTGTGTAAACTAGACATTATTGGACTGGAACATAAACTATTGACTTGGATCAGGGGATAGTTGACAGACAGATATCAAAAAGTGGTATACAGCAGGTGTGAATCTGCCAGATTTAAGGTAACCAGTGGTGTATCTCAGGGTTCAGCCCTTGGGCCATTATTGTTCAATTTATACATTAATGACATCAAGCAGGGTCTATCATAAGATTTGCAATTGTTTGCTGATGAAGCGAAGATTGGCAGGGCAATCAGGGATGCCACTGATATTCAGAAATTACAAAATGATTTGAATAGACTGGAAATCTGGGCTAACGAAAATGGCTGTCAGTTTAACGTTAGTAAGTGTAAAGTTATGCACTTTGGCATGATTAGAGTTCCAGCGGCATATTATATTAGTGGGGTTATGCTACAGGAAACTGAAGAGGCAAGGGATCTTGGTGTATTGATGGATAAGAATTTAAAGTTCAAAGGTCACATAGCAAAAGTTGCAAATACAACTCAGAGGATAATTGGTATGTTGAAGTGAACCTTGACATGTAAGGATAAGGAAGTAATTTTGCCTCTTTATAAGGCTTTGATAAGACTGCACTTGGATTACTGTGCACAGATTTGGTCTCCCTGGTTCCAAGGGAATAAAGAAGCTGTGGAAAGGGTGCAAAGAAGAGTTACAAAAATTATATCTTTGTAACTCTTCTTTGCACCCTTTATTATCTAAAGATTATCTAATTAAATCCCATAATCAAGATTATATCTGGATTATGGGATTTAGATTATGAGGATAGATTGTGAGTATGTGGATTACAGACTCTGGTTAACAGGAGAAAGAGGGGTGATATGATAGAGGTCTATAAACTTTTGAATTTTATAGCATTTCAACAAGTGAAATTTTTTGTTATATGGAAGGCAGGGAGAGAACACGGGGGGCATCCATGGAAGTTAAGGTTGTTCTCAGTCAAGAAAGGATTAAGAGCTAGGTTTTTCTCCCAGAGAACAGTGAGTGAGTGGAATAATTTGCCCTTACAGGTAGTGAGTGCATCGAGTGTGAATGAATTCAAGGGTAGGTATGATAGCTGGGTTGGGTAATTTACAGCCTCCCTCAATGAGTCCTTGACTCCAAGGAGGTCTTAGATGATAATAATAATAACTTCCATTCATTTGTTCATTTTTTCCAGCCTATTTAAATCATCATTAAGAGCCATTACACTGTAATTTCCTAATCACTCATTCCAACTTTGCATCAACAACAACAAACTGAATATCTTAAATGAAATGCACAATCTCACTGACACAATGGTTACAGTACTGAGCAATGCAGACCTCCATAACTTTCCTTCCCATTTGCACTGCTTCCCCCTGCCCCAACATCCATACACAGGATAGTTATATTGGCTAACTGACAGAAATTTGAAATCTTTCAGGCAGCCTAATGCTAATCCAAGCCACTAGCTGATTATCTAACCAGTTTGCAATAACTTCAGTATAAACTGGCCACAGCCTGCCATGTTCTTGCAAAATCCAGAAAAAAAAAAAAAAAAATAAAATAAAATCACAGTATGCTCATTTTCCTTATCAACTACTCTCATTACTTTATTTAAAAAAATGTTAGTTATCTGTTAAAACAGGATTATAAAGAATATGCAAAAGGATCTGCCTAATTACATGAAGCCTTACTAATTTTTAAAAAAAAATTTTCTTCTAAAATCTCAATTATATTGAATAAATACATACCTATCAGTTCTTACTTTAATTAATCACCACAAATATCTCAAAAAAAAAAAAAAAAAAAAAACTGATCTTACCCACTTTAACTTTTTAAGAACTTTTTTTATTTGCAAGACTTATTAAATAATCAGAACAATTCAATGGCATATTATTTGAAATATACAGTGATCTTATCTGTTGTTAGCGCCTTACAGCCTTTCACAGTATTTAATATTCCAAAGATACCTATTCATACCTTTTTGAAATCTCTCTCTCTCCACATTTCCCATAACTTCTTCTTTCTCTGCAATTTCTATTCGATTTCTCTAAACATTTTTTCATTCCAAACTTATTATCTTTTCTTTCTTTTTTCTCACTCTAGATGTACTGTCATGGCAGTTACCAAATATTTGTTAACTACCATACACTGCTGATGACTCTGTCTTTTTTTCTCTCATCAAGTATTGCATTAAGCTAGCTTCTAAATCTGTCATAATCACCTGCCATCTGGAGAGACTTATGCATGCCTACTAATCCTCCAAGTCATTCTTCTCAGTGAACAGAGGCAAAGATAACATCTCATTCCTAATCACATCTTCTGATGCTATGGCCAAATCTAGTACTCTCGATTCTCATGTTACCTCACTACATGCTGCTATGGATATTTTCCGAAATTCCATTTCCTTATCACTATATATCAATCCCACTCACATGAGATTGTAAGCCTCATGTGAGTGGGATTGATTAAGGTTCTTCATGTCATCAATAGGATTTAAACCAACGTCTTATATCTGAAGGCGATTTCCAATTCTAAATGATTGAAGGTTCTTCTTTCAGTCGTCATTATCACAATAATCTCCAAATAATAATCATCTGCTTTTCAGTTGCTAAGCTGTATGTCTAAACATTTTATACTTATTACTCTCAACATTCCCAAGCATATAGTAACATCGTACTAAATACCCTGTGCTATCCACTCTATTTCACACTTTATGCTCTCAAAACCACTTCGCCATTTCTCTCCTAGTTCTGCCTTGAATAATTTGTCTCCTATCATAAGAAATATTACTCATAAGTAACATTACTCCATTCTGTTTCTCTCTTATGTCATCTAAAAATATGCTATAGCCTTCAATTTATATTCCTGATAGGATATTAATTTCTGTCAATCATATTTCATTAAGATTAATAAAGGCCATAGACTCATTCTTCACATTTTAATATTCTTGGCATTTATATAAAGACAAAGCTGTAAATGAAGAGTGGTATTTTGATTGGGCTTATCCCCATTATTTCTCTCTTGGTTCCTGCTCTGCTTTTGATATATGCTACAGAATCTCCTGTCACCAAAACTACATCTCCACATCTCTCTCTCTGTTATTTTTCACTCCAGAAACTAGTTTTCCTTATTCATTAATACCCATTCAAATACAATCCGTCTTTTATACAACTCTATTCTGTCACCAGAAAAACTCTAAACAATCATGTGATGAGTATGTTATGCTACATGTTCTTACCATTATGTCATTTATTATCACTGCTCATCTCAACTCTCCATGCATATACCTACATTGCTTTTTTTTTTTTTTTTTTTAAAGTAAAGAATTTATTTATCTTAAAAGTATAGATATGGATGGGGAATAATGTTTTGAATAAAGAAAAGGAATTCACTGCGTTTCATTTTCTACAAAGTTTACCACAATTCAAAACATTGTTGCCTGACAGAGTAGAAAAACTAGAAACTTACCAACATACTGTCCAACAGCAGAAAAACTGGAGAGATCCCATAAGGTAATTTGTCCACCACTAGTACCGGTTGCAAGGAGAATATTATTTGTAGAAAGGGATACACAACTTACACCAGTTTCATGGTCTAGTTCAGCCTATATAAAAATAAATATAATAAATTCATACAGATAGGTGTTCTTTCAGTATTCTGAATGGAATGAGTTCACAATAAAACAATCATTTTTGAGTTTATTATCATATTATGAACTGCATGTTATGTTTTGGCAAGCTCTTTCATTTCTAAATAGGTTTTTGGTTTAACATATTGGTTCTGCAATGATTTGGTCTTGTTATCTATCAAATTGCTCTCCTACTCATGAGCTTCCTGTAAGCTGGCTACCAGAATGATATTTAATTTGAACTCAAAAAAGGTTTATCACTGTTATGCATACTATTCACCAATTTTACTTTCTTAATATCTATTAAAGTTTAAATATACCAAGAATCAAAAATTCCGTGTAAGTGTTAATGTCACAAATGTAAATTTATAGTTCACTGGTGCATGAGATGACAACAAGCAAGGAGACAAGAGACTTTGGAGTGGTGGTGGACAAGGATCTGAAGTTCAGAGGCACAAGTGGTGAAGTCATCACATCGGATAACAGAAATGATACAGATGATTTAACATTCAGAAATAAAGAGGTGGTTTCATTGTATAAGGTCTTAATCAGGTCTCCTGGTTTTCATGGTAATGAGGATATATTGGAAAAGGTCCAGAGCGTGCACAGACTAAGTGGTAACTGTGGATGAAATTTTTCATAGCACTGGGGGGGGGGGATAGAACAAGGGGGGACATCCCCGGAAGCAGTATATAAGGAGCAATCCTTGTATTTAGGCTTATATGTTGATTCTCCAGCACTGTGTTATTTAAGGAAATTAATTATTATTATTACTATTGGACCTCCAGGGAGTCCAAAGACTCATCGAGGGAGGCACCTACTCTACAGCTCTGTCTCAACTAACTGCAACTACACCAACGCCATCTACCGCCTGACACCACCACTAGTATTTCCACACACACAATCACAAACATCCATGCCCACGGCAGGATTCAAAACCCCCAGCCTTTTGGATGGAGAGCAGACACACTAACTTCTCAGCCAACCAGGCCGACAAATTAACAATATTAATCCAAAGGGAATGACTCCAAGATCCTGCCTTCCAAAAACTTTTAATTTTGTCTTGTCAGCAATGGCAGTTAGTCCATTGATTTTGCTAAATTTATCCAAAAATGATTCATACTGAATCATTATCCCTTAAAGTGCCTATTATGTCAACTGCATACATTATTACTTTATTTTCCTTCATAGTAGGAAGAACTGTTATCCCTTGCACAGCATATGAATTATCAACTTCTTGCAAAAAAAAAAAAAGTCCCAGAACCAATACAAAGAAGGCAAAGAGACTAAGAGACTAAGAAGATGACCTTGATTGATTCCTTTTTGAATTTTGATCAGGTCTGAGAAAAACCCGTTAACTAGGATGTGGGTAATGATGGACAGCAGCCTCTTTCCAACCTCAATTTGCTAGAGGATTTAGAAAAGAAAGTGATGTCAGACATTACCAAATGCTTCAGTAAGATCCACTAAGAGTACTACTGTAACTAGCTGCTATTTCTTATTAATTAGGCAGAGAAGAAAACACATAGTAGAAACAGATTTTCTACTGCTTAGTCTGGAACTCTATACACCTGTGTGCTTTTGATTATGTATTGCATTCTTATTTTTGAGCCTGTTGTTGATAATACAAAAAAAGATCTTGTAGTTAGTCATAGACAGAGAAACAGGCCTCTAGCTGTTGATTAAAGTATGATCTCTATTAGTATTTTAAATAAAGATGATATGACTTTCTACAAATTCTCTTATATATGACCTGCAGAGAGAAAATAATTAAGGAGTATAACTAGAATGGGAAGAATAAAATCCCAGTCCTCTTGGTAAAGAAAGGATTATCCAAAGACTGTCAAGTTCTGGGAATTTTCTTGTCTGCATTCTTTACAGACTGTAATAACTTTAGCTGCTATAATGGGTCTGTTGAGTCAATCTTGAATATGAACAGGAAAGACATTAATGTAGGAGTTACAATTTCTCACAGTACTATTGTCATCAAACAGATGTTCATAGTGTTTCCGAAAGGAACCAGGATGTCTTGCATGGTGGACATGTCTTCACCAATACAGATTTGGGTTATATTCCTTTCATCAAGGATTTGGTGAACTGTCTATTGAAGAAGGCAGCTGAAGGGCTATCTGTTAAGTGCTGCTGTATTCTTATTTTAAAATTTCTTTCTTTCTTTCTTTCACTTGTTTCTGATTAATGTTGCTGCATTGATTATCTGTTGGGAAGAAGACGAGCTTCATCCCACTAGATATTGTGTTTAGTGTCAACACTATGTTGTGCAGATCAGACTTTTGAATACATGAAAACTCAAAAGTATAGTTTGACACTAAACACAGTATCTGGTGGGATGAAGCTCGTCTTCTCCATAGGAGTAGTTTTAAATATGAGCACATTTTCAAAGAAGTTGTGAACCCTTTTACGTCAGCCAAATCTGAATTGGAACGATTCTCTTTCTCTCCCTCCCCCGAAAGTTTGGGAGATTCTCATTTTATGTAACCATCAAAAATAGTTTTTAATAATATTATTTATTAATATTATTTTCTAGCACACAGCAACAGTTTTTAATTGGAAAACCTCCGATTGTTGCATGTACCTTGTATTTCCATTTCTTTGATTTGCTTATTTCTTGCACTAATGATGTACTGTCATTTTAGGTATGAAATATGTGTACTTTCATTTCATTAAAGTTAATTGCTGTGGTTATCGTGAAATTTGTTGTTTATAGTCATGCCACAGGTACATTTAAAGATTAAATTGTCAAGGCATATTTTTAACTGCATATGTTTCACTTTTCCAGTTCTGTGATAACCTCCCATCTTGACTAATGTGAGGTTTGCAATATAGTTGCAATCTCAAGCTGCTAGGATGTAGTGGGCACTGGAAAAGTATGGTCATAATTCCTGGAAGAATCTTTGCATATATTTGTAAAGCACATTTGTAAACCTTATTACACATCTATGGTATTTCCAGTCTGTGGTCAACATTTGCTCTTCTGCCTTCTTTTGGATATTACAGAATGACTTAAGGAGGGGGTGGAGGGGCACAAAAAAGAACAATCACTAAAGCCTTAGATCTCCCAAATCTCCAATAAGACAGAAGGAGATATCTATCTGTTCAGGTTTTTATATCTGAAGAAGTATGCTTCCCAGAGAAATAACAACAACCCAATATTATGGTGTAGCATAAGTTTCCATATAGCTTCTTGTTTAAGTGAACTGTGGAATCCTTGTATATTTAATGAAGTAATGCAGAAGGAAGGTGATATGATTCATGAAGTGTAACTGGAAAGTCTTTAACTCCTAGATTTTGGATGGATCTGATGAGGTCTTCAACATGTGAAGGAGAAATGTATCTTGCTTCTTGTAAAATCTTTTCCAGCTTTTTTGCAATTGCTTGCTATTGCAAAAAATTTGCAATAGGAATTTGCTATTATTACAGTTTTATGACTACTGTTTCTGATTTGGAAGATGGTTATTTTCTTGTCATGTCAATAATGATCACAGTGAGAGAACTTTGTGGCATTTGCACAAAACTTATCTTATATCATCTGCATATAGGGCTACTGTTGTGGCAACTGTTCAGGCAATATCAGCCAAATACTTATAGCTGGCAAAGAGCAGGAATGATAGCAAGGAGCCCTGTGGGACACCTGCTGTGATTTTGCCTCCAGATTATCTAATTTCCAGCAGCTTCGATTGGAATTTGCAATCAATGAGGTACAATTTGGCCAGTCCTAGTGGGAATTTTGCCAGCAGAGCTTGAAAAGAAGCCCTTTGTGCCGTATTTTGTTGAATGCTTCTTTGGCAACAACTGGGAAGATTGCCTCTGCATGGTGCTTTCAGTTGAGTCTTATGCTGATGTTTTCCATGACTCTGAGAACTTGTTGTTCAGTGAAATATTATAGTTCATCAGGAATACAAATTTCTCACTGGGGTGAAATTTAATACTTCAGTTACTTTCTGCACTCTTATTAATATTATCCTCTTGGTTATTTTTTTTCTAGGCAGGAAAGCAGGCTGATTAATGGATAGTTTTGGGGAAGGTGTGCTGCTTTTCCTGATTTTTGGATTAAGATTATATTGGCTACTTTCCATTGTGCAGGGAAGCTAAGATATCTTAATATTGTATTAATAATAGCAACAACAAGCATAGCAGCATTATGTGGCAGGCATTTGATGAATTTGTTAGAAATTCCATCTGGAAATGTTTAATTTTTTGCCGTTATTTTATTTAGATTAAGTAATCTCCCAATGATGCTGTTAGTCATATAAGACAGCAAAATGTAGAGGAAATATATTTAGTATAAATAAACAATTGTATGCCAGTTAAAAACTGGTTATTATCAATCAAACAAATCTACTTGTAGTGAATCACAAAACAGTTAATGTTATTCAAAGAAGGGACACAGATTCATCAGATAACTGAAAGGTCTGTAAAGATCATGACAATAAGGGAACTAACCAAGCTTGAAAACAAATACTAATTAAATAACTCAGTTCAGTGAGCAGCTCATACTCTTGTCAGATATGGATAGTTCCTAAGATAAGATTGAGAATAACTCCACTTAAATGTGAATATTTCTTATAATGGTCCTATGTTCACTATGAGTAGTTCACTTCAGTTCAGAAATGCTATCAATTACTGACATACAAAATCACACATACTCATGCTCATAATGCTCATTACTTGGTCTATACCTAAAAGAATGGAGAAGAAGTAAGAAATATATCTCAGTAAGTACATATCTACTAATTGTGGTCCTGCACTCCAGCCAGTATTATCTAGTCACCTGATCTCACTTCTTCCAGTTATCTGGTAATATAACCTTTTAAAATTTAAGCATGCATATGTGGTCTTCTATATATGAGAACATACAATGTAAATAGCATACATTGTATGCTATTTGTAAAACAGACTGACAACAAAAATAAAGAGTGTAAATTAATATTTACAGTAATAAAGAATAAACTGGATCCAGTAAATGCTAGATCATAAAAGAAAAGCATAGCATATATTCATAAAGGAAGATACCTGTATCTTCCTTTTCTGGGTGTATGAAAAAAGAAGATACAGGGATTATGGCAAATACGAGTGCTGAGAATCCAGGAGCTTGGTTTCCCAAACTGAGGGAAGGCATGCCAATGTACTGCATAGAGATATCAGAATTCATGACTATACTTTCAAGAAATTTTAAAAGAGCATAATCAATAAACATAACTTGTTTCACCTGATATAGAAAATATGGTTATTGCTACAGATTTAAGTAACTAGTCTTTTCTTGTTGGAAGTGTTTTTCTTTTTCCAACTTCCAAACCTCCAACATCTTTCTCTAAATCCAGAGTAATTTAACCACACTACCGGCCATGACGTCTATAGACGTCAAGGTTATTATCATGGATGCGAAGTGCATGTTAAAATTGTAATACCATTGATATTACAGTGGTATCTCGCTAGTCCGAACCCTCCAGTAATCCGAACTCCGGTTTGAAAGAAAAAAAAGTGTTATTTATTACGTATTATTATTTTTATTTAATAATTATTATTTGAACTATTATTATTTATTTTATTATTATTACAGTACAGTATTTTTTTTTGTACTGTCGATTATACGGTTATACTGGAGGCCTATTTTGATGTATTGTGTGTTCACATTTGCTTTTTTTTTTTATACTGTACAGTACGTACTGTATTGTCAGCATGAATCACAAATATACACAAAAAGAGGAAATTCAAAACGTGCATAATCTGGATAAAAATATAAATCCAGATGATGAAATTTCACAAACAGATGTTAAGGAATGGATTACAGGTAGAATAGAACCGAAAGCGAAATTGAAATCAAATCAGATGCTTAAATTATAAATATGACGCTACATATTTATGAAGTATTATGTAGAATCATCGTCATCATCATCTTTTAATGAAGATGATGATAACGATGAAGAACTCGAAGAAAAAAAAAAGTAAGACATGAAGAGGCAGCTGACGGTTTTAATGTGTGTATAGAATGTGCTAAGGCAGAATGATACGCTATTCCACAAAATTTTGTTGCTAATTCAGTTCCGAGAAGAAGCATTTGAAAAAAGTTTAGCTTCGAAGAAACAAAAGAAAATCAGTGACAAAGAAATAAAAACCTTTTGTTGTGTGTTATTTTGTGAAACTTTTTTTTTGTGTTGTGTACAAGAAAGTGATATTTTTACACAAATTAAGTTACATACTGAACTATGCAATTTTATTAAATCAGAATCATCAACAAAACAGGTACAAGAAATTAAATTTTTTACTAAAATAAATTTGTGTTCTGTATTATTTTTTGTTTTACATTACAGTACAGTAGCTTTTTTTCTATCGGTTTCTATCATTGATGTACCATTAGAACCTGATTATTTTTGTCTTAAACGCTAGTTATTGTTATCTCTTGGGGGTAAATTTGTGAATCCGAACTTTTTGCTAATCCGAATGAGCATGGTTTTTATTAGTTCGGATTAGCGAGATACCATTGTACATTGAAATATATGATGGATACGGAGTGTATGAGGATGCATATTTGATCCATAATGGCCGGTAAGGTGGTTAATAATAAGGTGAGACACCTTTTGGCAACTCATATAGGTGAATATGACTTCTCCATTACTTCCACCTTAGTATCCCCACCTCTGGGTCGGGCTCCCACTGATGAGACCTCAATAAAGGTCGAAACCTGTCTGGATAGTGGCCCTTCTCTTAATACACAGCATCATACATGTCCACAAGGAGATGTGCTTTGCATTATGGGAGATACTAAGACAAGTGATGAGAGCTTGGTCCACCTTTACTACAAGTTGCCTCAGTCCTGAAGATCCTTCAGGTGCAAACTTTGTTTGCTTACACTTGGATAAAGGATTAAGCTAAATTTATTATAGTCTTTTCTTGATGTCTACGTGATTTTCTTTACTAATATCTCAGGTCTAATATTATCGTAAGGAGGTGTCAATACAGTAAATATAATATTCTTCTCCCTTCTATGTGTTAGACCTACTGGCCTGTTATAAAGCTATCTTAAGCCCTTATAAGTCATCCCGAGGATAAGGTGACTAGCCCTATGCCTCCCGGTATATTCTATGGCAGTAGCTTCATGTGGTCATGAGGCCGGTTTTCCTGTTTGCAGGAAGAAAAACCCCAGATAAACCCTGCTGTCCACGCCCAAGACCGGCTAACTTGGTTATGGCTGAGAGAGAGATCCTTAAGCTCCTCACATTGGCGATGGGAATTGAACCCAGGACACTCCTTTCCTAGGCACATGGTTGCAAAGTGCATACCCACTAGGCTAACCATGTGAACTAAATATAATATTATATTTGCCATATGATCTTAGCTCATCAAATGTCACAGCGTAAAGAATCATGAAGTTGCAAAATTTATGATTTACAATTATTAAATTGTATATGTAAATAGTGGAGCCTCCGTAGCCAGTCAGTATAGATGAAGCCCTCTGGTCGGAAGGACCTGGGATCGATTCTTGTCAGTGATGTGAGGAACCTTTATCTGGTCTCTTTCGACTAGAGGTGAATTAGCTGGTCTCATACGGTGGTGGAGGGTCCCCCTAGTAACACGGGTTTTTCATCCCTCAAAACAGGCAAACCAGTCCCATGAACACACACGGCTACAGTCATAAAATACATGTACTATGGCAAGGAAGACAATAGGAAACCACCTTGCTCATAATCATCTCCCTAGTATGGTAGCATATGGCTGCTCACACCAACCATATGGCTGAGGAAATAGGATAGGATGTAAATAGTGAATAATACAAAAATATAGTATATGAAATGAAATTATATTTTAAAAACTTTCTAAAAGAATTAAGATATAAATATATCTGCTATAAATTTTGCATACCAGTAATCCAGCAGTTGACAGTGATCTTGAGCATGAATGTTTTTTATATCGCCATACCTGTAAATAGTAAAAAATGTCGCTTATAATAATAGAGACACCACACCATTCTTACTTTGCAATTTTTAATAATAAAGCCAACCTCAATTACAACCTTTTCAATGACCACTAATGTTGTATTATACATGAGCTAATGTTATTTAAGTGGACATAAGTAATAGAGTAAGTTCAAAGCATATTTAATTTGCACATGAGTAACAACAAAATCAATATCTTAAATTTTGATATCATGTTAATAATTGATTTACGTAATCTAGATTACGTAAATCAATTATTAACAATTATACCTCAAGGGCTCACTTTAGTGAGTACGGGCATGGCGAACCCGGGGTACCAGATGCTGGACCATGCCTTACTTCATGTAACATACATCTGTTATATTATTCTGTAGACTGATCCCTCCTCTTCTTTCTTTGCTTCTTTCTCCTCTCCTTGCTCCTTCCCCCTGATGCTATTAGAGTATTCGAGGGCTAGGGGTGAGTCTTTCCTATCTTGCTAAGTCATTTCGTCTTATGCAGCCATCGAAGGAGGCAAGCTAGCCTCAATAGGTGCTGGTCCCAAGCCCAGATAAATGGCGAGGGTTGATGTCAGGAAGGGCATCCGGTCGTAAAACTTCAATGCCAGCTCAAACTATGATATGAGTCAAAGAGAAAATGATATAAGGGCTAGGGCGTACCCCTTAAGCGATGTGCAGCCACATTGCCCTACAGCTGCAAGAACTGGACAAGGGCTACCACATCAAGGGCGGGTGTGGTTAAAGAAGCAAGCCCAGCAGGTGGAGAGGATGTTGTGAGTGGGAACACTGAATGTTGGAAGCATGACTGGAAGGGGAAGAGAGGTGGCAGACATGATGAGGAAGAGGAAGTTGGACATTTTATGTGTGCAGGAGACAAGGTGGAAGGGGGGAAACGCAAAGGAACTGGGAGATGGATATAAATTGTTCTACTCTGGAGCGAATAACGAGGGAAGAAATGGTGTAGGAATTGTGGTGTGTGGCAGAATGAAGGGCGAAGTACTGGAAGTGGGTAGAAGGAACGACAGGATCATGCAAATGAAATTGGGTCTAGGAGAAGAGCGGGTGGTCGTATTATGTGTATAAGCCCCGCAAGTTGGTTGTACAGCAGAGGAGAAAGATGAGTTCTGGAACGTGTCAGATGAAGAAATGAGGGAACTGGAAGAAAATGAGATGGTGATTGTCGGAGGAGACTTGAATGGACACATAGGGAGACAGAATAGAGACTATGAAAGGGTGCATGGTGGCCATGGAGTGGGAATGATGAACCAGGAAGGAGAGAGGGTTGTGGACTTTGCAGTAGCGTTTGATCTGGCAATTGTGAACTCATTTTTCTACAAGAGGGAAGAACATTTGATAACATTTAGGAGTGGTAACAACAGTTCGCAAATTGACTACATTTTGATTAGAAGAAAACATTTTAAGGTTGTGACAAATTGTAAAGTAATTCCAACAGATCAAGTAGCACAGCAACACTGACTGCTGTGCGCAGACTTTAAAATAAGATCGAAGATAAGAACCACTGGATGCCATGGGATGAAGACAATTAAGTGGTTTCGCTTAAAAGAGGAGAGTGTGAGGAATCATTTTAGGGAGAGGGTGTTAGACAGGATTTCGGATGGACTGGAAAGTGTACAAGACTGGTGGAAACATAATTCAAAAGTAATCCTGAGCAGTGCAATCGAGGTGCTTGGTGAGACATCTGGAAAGATTAGAGAGCAGGAGGAGGGTTGGTGTGGAATAATAATGTACAAGTGGCAGTGACAGCTAAGAGGAAGGCAAAGCAGAAGTGGGATGAGTCAAGAGTGGAAGAGGACAGAGAGGTGTACAGAGAGAGAAAGCAAGAAGCCAAGAGAGTTGTGGCACAGGCGAAGACATATCAAGATCTGTATGATCAATTAGAAACAAAGGAAGGACAGAGAAAAATTTACCAACTAGCGAAATGTAGAAATAAAGCAGCAAAGGACATCTTACATGTGAGGCAGATCAAAGATGCTGAAGGAAGAGTATTATGGAGGGATGTGGACATAAGAAACAGATGGAAAATATACTTTGAGGGACTTTTGAATGAGGAAAATGCAAGGACTCACAGAGAAGATGGGCAGCCTTCTGAGGGGATGGTGCAGAGTGAAAGTGACGGAGGCCATGAAGAGGATGAGGAATGGAAAATCAGTGGGCCCCGACAGAATTCCAGTGGAGGCATGGAAGGCACTGGGGGGAAGAGTTTCATGTTCATGAAAGTTTGCCAACAGAAAAATATACCCAAGGAATGGAGGGAGAGTACTCTTGTCCCCATCTACAAGGGTAAAGGGGATGCACAAGACTGTAAAAATTACAGAGGAATAAAGTTGATGTCCCACACAATGAAAATCCTAGAAAGGGTTCTTGATGGTAGACTGAGGAAGGAGGTGGAGATTACAAAGGAACAATTTGGCTTTATGCCTGGTAGATCAACAACAGATGCTATCTTTGGGTTATGGCAGATGATGGAAAAGTATCCAGAGAAACAAAGGGAGCTACATCTGGCATTTATTGAGCTGGAGAAAGCATATGATAGAGTGCCAAGGCAAGAAGTCTGGAGGTGTCTGAGGGAAAAGAAGGTTCCGGAGAAATATGTCAGATTGTTCCGGGAAATGTACAGAAATGTGAAGACAAGTGTTCGGACCTATCTGGGAGAGACAGAAAGTTTTCAAGTAACAGTTGGCTTGCATCAAGGGTCAGCATTAAGTCCGTTTCTGTTTAATATTGTGATGCAGGTGGTAGCAGAGGAGGTGAGAGAAGATGCGCCTTGGACAATATTGTATGCAGATGACATCTTGCTGTGTGCAGATTCAAGAGAAGAAGCGGGAACTAAACTGGAAAGATGGAAAAAAGTACTGGAAGAGAGAGGTATGAGACTGAGCAGAAGTAAGACAGAGTATATGTGTTGCACAGTGGGTGGCGGACAGGAGACAGATCTGGAGCTGCAAGGAAATGTCATCACGAAGGTGAGAGACTTTAGATACTTAGGTTCAACAGTGGAAGAAGATGGAGGAGCTGAGAAGGAAGTGGGATGCAGGATACAAGCAGGTTGGAGGAACTGGAGGGAGATGGCTGGAGTGTTATGTGATAAGAGGGTGCCAATCAATCTGAAAGGCAAAATCTATAGGACAGTAGTGAGGCCAGCTATGACATATGCTACAGAAACTGTGGCCCTGAGGAAAAATAACATCAGCAGGATGAAAGTAGCAGAGATGAGAATGCTTAGGTGGATGTGCGGTGTGACCAGAAAGGATCGTCTGAGAAATGACTATGTCAGGGGAACAGTAAAAGTTACGAACTTAGGAGTGAAAATACAGGAGGCAAGGTTGAGATGGTTTGGTCATGTGATGAGGAGAGAGGACGAATATGTGGGAAGAAGGGTCATGCAGATGGATGTGCAAGGAAGGCGGAAGCGTGGGTGGCCAAAGAAGAGATGGAGGGAGCCGGTAGAAGAGGACTTGAGAATGAAGAACTTGGATGTGGTGACAGCCTAAGACAGGAAGGTGTGGAGGAGACTCATTATCAACAGTGACCCCACTTAAGTAGGAGAAGCTGCAGAAAAAGAAGAAGAAGATTCTTTCTTTTGATTCAAAACTGTTAATGAGTAGTACTTCATTCCACCCTCATATCATTTGCTCAACTGATTGTAACTGATGTTGGAAGTTTAGTTTAATCCTTTATCCAAGTGTAAGCAAACAAAGTTTGTACCTGAAAATATCTTCAGGACTGGAGTAAGGTAGTGCAACACAAGGCAACTCCGAGCAAAGATGGAACAAGCTTTCATCACTCCTTGTCTCAGTATCTCCCATAATGCAAAGCACATCTCCTTACAGACATGTATACTGCTATGCATTAAGGGAAGGGACACTACCCAGACCGGTTTCAACCTTTATTGAGGTCTCGTCAGTGGGAGGCAGACCCAAAACACTGGAGACACTAAGGCAGAAGCAATAGGAGAGGTTATATTTACCTATAGGAGTTGCCAACAAGTATACCATGTTATTATTGAATTACTCTGGATTTAGAGAAAGATGTTGGAAGTTTATTTTTCACTTGGTTAGACTATAATAAATTTAGTTTAATCCTTTATCCAAGTGTAAGCAAACAAAGTTTGCGCCTGAAAATTTCTTCAGGACTGGGGTAAGGTAGTGCAACACCAGGAAACTCTGAACAAAGGTGGAACACCTGTTGGCAACTCCTATAGGTAAATATCACCTATCCTATTGCTTCTGCCTTAGTGTCTCCACGTTTGGATCTGCCTCCCACGGACAAGACCTCAATAAAGGTTGAAACCGGTCTGGGTAGTGGAGACCTCAATAAAGGTTAAATCCGGTCTGGGTAGTGGCCCTTCCCTTAATGCATAGCAGTATACATGTCCACAAGGAGATGTGCTTTGCATTATGGGAGATACTGAGACAAGGAGTGATGAGAGCTTGTTCCACCTTTGCTCAGAGTTGCCTGATGTTGCACTACCTTACCCAAGTCCTGAAGATATTTTCAGGTGCAAACTTTGTTTGCTTACACTTGGATAAAGGATTAAACTAAATTTATTATATGATTGTAACTGAGTAGAACATTATAGTGCAATTACCTATAAACATCAATCATTCCAGAGTGATCTGTACTTGGTATTAATAATTATGAATTCATTAAACTTCCCAAGATATGGTCAACAAGTAAATCCTTGCTTCAACAGCTAAGGCTGCTGAGCAGCACCGAAAGAAGACAACCTACTCAAAATTCTAAGCCTTATGTTATACACTTTTCATCTGCATATGCTATAGTCCTATATGTTGATGATGTCTGAAATCTGTAATCAGTTATTAAACCAGTGTTTATTTTCAGTTCTCAATGCTGAAAACCCATTCCATGAAATGAAAGATGAACATTAACCAACATTCGAGCCTACACATTTTAAATGAAATTCAAAATCCGTGTGTTGAGGTTAAGTGCTGTGAAGAATTCATGTTGGAGGTTTAATGGAATATTATCAGCACTGAGAAAGGATTAAAACAAATTTTAAATAAAATTTATTTTACTCCTTTCTCAGTGCTGATAATATTCCATTAAACCTCCAATATGAAATTCAAAATCAGTAGAAAGAATAAACAAACACTCCAAAAATGACATTTATCTACTAAAACAAACACATATATATTCATTTAAAACACACACACACACACACACACACACACACACACACACACACACACACACACACACACACACACACACACACACAGTGTGTGTGTGTGTGTGGAAATTTATAGCTGCCTCTTGTAATGAATATTTTTGATTTCTCTTTTTGTGTTATGCACCTGATGAAGTTTTCTAAGACAAAGAAAACTAATTGGGCACTCAAATAATAAACAGTATTTTTTCTCTTTTGGTATCTCTCGGCTACTAGTCATTAAATTTATTTAATCATGTCATATAGCTCAGAAAAATCTATTGCATCAAAAAAATGAATTAAACTTAGTCATCAGTCCATTAGAGAGTTTAACAGCATACTGACACCCAATCCCAGAGCAAAGATAGTACGATATTCCAGAAAAACTCCCATGTATTTTACCCTGAGGAGACATAATGAGTTCCTGCTGTTTCCTCAGATATGCTGGCAGTGGGTTCCTGCCATTGAGCATCCTGTTCCACTACACCTCAAAAATGCTCAGTGGTATTCAGAGTAGGTGGCCAGTTGGATGGTAAGATAATCTTAAGTTACTATTATGTTTCTGTATGATGATGATGTGTATGTATATGTATGCAGTACATCATTCCACTAGAAGTCTCTATCACATGCAGGATAAATGCTCAACACAAATGAGCATACTTGGTTGGTAAAGCTGTTCCATATAAGCTGCACTACTCGTTGCTAGTATCATGGGTCTAAGGAGTGCCAGAAAAAGCACTTTTCTACTTAACCCAGTCAATTCAAGATAACTTCCAGATAAAACCTACCAAATCCAACATTGAAGCTTTTATAGATTTTAGCAGTGCCTTTGACAAGGTGTGGAGGCAGAAACTCTTTTCCAAACTTTGTCATATTGGAATAGAAGGGAAAGTTCTAAACTGGATTTATGACTTTCTAAGAAATAGAACAATTCGAGTTAGAATAATGCTGCCTTAAGGGACTCACTTAAGGCAGCATTTTGAGCCAACTCCTTTTTTCCATCTACTTAAATGACTTAGATAAAAATATAAATAGAGAAACAAATATAGCTATGTTTGCTGATGATTTGATCCTATTCTCAGCTCACAATAACTTAGAAACAGCAGAAGGTCACTTAAGCAAAGCCAGTGAAAGTTTATCTACATACAGTGAAAACCAAAAAAATCAAAATTAATCTTACTAAATCAGAAATTTGTGTATACCATTAATACCCACCTCAGAAAGTGGAGACCAAAGATTAAGCCAAACAATGAACTAATTAAAACTCCAAATACCTTGGAGCTACTCTGGATCCATCACTAAGCTTCAATAAACATATCAACAATGTTGCAGTCAGAGCAAAAAGGACTAAATATCATGAGAAGTATCTCTGGTAGAGAGTGGGAAGCCACTGCTAAAACCTTAAAAGTCACATATACCTCTATTATCCGACCTAATGAAATATGCTATGCCCATCTGGATTATATTCTTATATATTTTATCTGTATAAAATTTTCACCCCCAGTATCAAGGGCATCTTCAGTATAATTATCAAATTAAACAACAAGAACAGAAACTGGTAGATCCAGCAATGAAGTGTGCAGGTATATGATGAAGAGTGACATCTGCTAATTAATTATCATATCTTACATTCCTATTTGTCAAGTTATTAAGAATATAATTTCTTGTCAAGTAATAATTTACTGTTCAATGCTGATGTTCCTTCACATATCTTAACCACAACTGCTTGTTTTTTTTTGCTGGTCAGCTGGTGTACTCAAATAGTTACTTGCTGTTATAGCCATTTTGGAGGTGCATTCTCTCACATCAATTAGTCAGCTGTTTCTGACCAAACATACATACAATGCTGATTTGATGTTTTCTATTTATCATGCTATTCTCAGTACACTTGAGATCCTATGAAGGCAAAAATTTATAAGATATTCTTACTGGGCTAGTTTGCTCCAATGCTCTTATTATTGCAAACACACTTAAAAGCAGACACAGATTGTTACAGGCATTTTATTGCCTATTTACATCCGGTGCCTGTCATATTTTTTTAGTTGTCTGTTACTGGTGGATTCCATTTCACATGGGATATCTCTAATATTTTGGCCACTGAGTGAATAAGCAAGCACTGCAGGCTGTATAGCAACAGACCAACTTTTACTAAATATCATAGTAGACAGAATATCACCTTTGTAGCATGTAACAAAGTTATTAGACAATAAGCACAAGTATGGAATACTAAGTAAACCCATTCGTGTGGAAGAGATTTTAGTTAAGCATAGATAATCAATCACAACATTTCAATTTCTAGTTTATAGCATATAATTGTTGGAAAGGAATTAATTTTTTAACATTAACTAACTTTTTGTGTTATGGATATCTCCAAGGAGTCAGATGACTCATTGTGGGAGACCTACACTAACCTTTATAAACACAATACCTATCTTACCTCTCCTTAAACTCACTTCACTGTCAGGGAACTACTTCTGGAAATTCATTCCACTCCAACACCCTCCAAGAAAAAAAAAAAAAAAAATCTAGTTTACACTCTTACAAAACTTCTACAGTGACCATTAGTTCTCTTTCTATTTGTTTCCATATACTGAAAAATTTCTTTTGTGTCAATCTTATACAACTCCTTTAGTAACTTATAAGTTTCTATCAACTAAACCCACACACATTTTTGATCTACCTTTATAGGGAGCATTCTTTAGCCTCTGTCACCAGCTTGGTCATTCATCTCTAGATCATCTCCACCACTTCCTGAATCCAAGACCAAGGTGACCAAATCTGTGCATAATAGTCAAGATGGGACAGAATCATGACCTTATAAAGAGGTATAATAGTCTCCCTGTCTTTACTTGTTAGGAAGGTTATTATCTCATAATCAAAAATCATGGCATTTAAAGGCAAATATCCAAGTAATCTTTTGATCTTTTTTGCCAACTTTTGCAATATTCCCTTTGAACTGTAACTTTATTTTCCATTACCCCAAAATCCCTAGCCTTACCAATTTCCTGCAATCAAGTGCCATCAACATGATACACAGTATGCAAACAGTTCAACCTGAAGTGCATAATCTTGCATTTTGCAACATTAAGCTGACAACCATTACCCTTTGCTTGCAATGGCAATTTATTTAAATCATCCTCTATTGACTACTGCCCAACTGAGTTTTACATCATCAGTAAACTGAATATCTCCACTTTATATCCTTATGTCATTAATATACAAATGAAGGAGTAATGGACCTAATACAAAGCCTTGACAGTACACAGTAGTACAAAGTCCTTCACTGTGTACTACTTGCTGGTGTTTGTCTGTCAGCTGTCCTGTATCCATGCCACCAGCTTCATGTGCATTCCCATTTGCTCCAACTTATGTAATGGTTCTGTGGCATTCTGTTAAATGCCTTTGCTTAGTCCAGAAGTAGCATAATCTGGCCATTTCCCTATCTAATTCTGCCGCCATTCTATTATAAAATGTGAGTAAATTACAAAAGTAGGACCTACCTTTTACAAAGCTCCTCCCCTGTCCTGAAGAATATCATATTTCCATCAACATGCTATTATTAGGTAACAAAATTTCAAATAATGATCAAATCAACCTAAATTTCTATTTTTTGAGGGTGCTGAGTATTCTCATGGAAAGATTGGAGAAAAAATTATGTGTATATATATGCATGTAGACTATTATTATTATTATATGGGCACTTCCATGGAGTCCAAAGACTCATTATGGGAGACTCAATCTATCATACCTCTCCTTGAACCCATTGACAGACAAAGTACTCACAATTGACTCTGCCAACTCATTCCATTCATTCACAACTCTCCAAGCAAAAAATCTAGTCCTCACACCCCTACTAACCACACCTTTATTCAACTTCCAGGGATGACCCCAAGTTCTGGTTCCTCTAGCCAAGTGCTGAAACATTTTCCCTGCACCTATCCTATAAAACCCTTTAAGCAACTTAAATGTTTCTATCATATCCCCTCTTTTTCTCCTATCAACCAACTTCTGCAATCCATACACCTTCAACCTATCCTCATAGGGAACATTCCACGGGCCACTCACCATGACTATGCTGCAAAAAATATTTGAACACCCTATTTTCCTGAAATTTTGCATACCATAACAGTAACAAATCACACCTCACAGCATGGAAATTCATAATAAATGTAGTATATAATGATGTGAAATGCAATGCAAGTTCAGCACAATTAAAGCATATTGTGCTTTAATTAAAGATGGAAATGTGATGTGAGAAGAAATCCAAGAAACATATAGACAGAACAAATGATATTGATGATGGTTAAGGATGTGAGAGAGAGACTGTTGAGAAGGGTGCTGAGCACTAATGGACTCGGTTTTTATCAAATACCTATTTGTACAAACCTAACATCATCCCACATAATGCTTGGGTTTGAGTTGTATGATTAGACCTCACTGAAACTAGAAAGCATATAGACTGTTTTGAAAGCTGTAGTATGGGGTGACAAATCATGATATACGATTTCAGTTCTTGTATATGGTAGCTGTCAAAGAGTGTTACTTATCAGTGTATCTTCCCATCTGTTAAGCATGGTGGAAGTGGTATTACCATGTAGAGAAGAATTTCCCAGGTTTAGATATAGATCAGCTGTCTTAATGGCCAAAAAAAAAATGAACTCCCCAAACATTACACTGGCATTGTGAACCATTCTATGTGACATCATAATGTATCAAGTTATATTTCAAAGTCTATGGTGATATAGTTTGTTGAGGAAATGGGAATACAAAGGTTACACTGACCAAAGTATTGATCTTATCTCCTCTACAGTGCACCTTCGGAGACATTTAGAAACCACTCACCTTTAACAGTTCTTCCAAGGTATACTGAAACATTTTCAATGTTATTTATCAGGCTGCACTATGCATGCATGCAAGTGTGCACACACACACACAGTTCTGTGCTGGGACACTTCATTCCCAGAATTTACCTCTAATCTCTGTTGTGTGTATCTTATTTTGTTTTTATCATCCTGTGACCATTATTATTATTATTATTTTTGTTGGATTTATACTGAGTTCATATTCAATAATAATACATGTTCCATCCTAAAAGCTTTAAACCCTGCTTATTCTCAGCTAATACAATTATACAGAAATCTAACCTTCAAAACAACAATAATTCATTTAACTAATCTCTTGTATATCATCACCAGCATGCTAAATGCCTCAGTAGCGCAATTGGAAGAACGACGGTACATTGCGCCCTTCGATTGGAATAGGCCTAAGTTCGATTCTCGTCGCGACGGGAGGAATCTTTATCTGGTCGATTTCAATCGATGGTGAGTTAGCCGATCTCATACGGAGGTAGCAGGGTTTTTTCTCCCGGAAACTCGGGTTTTTCATCCCGCATACATACAAATCGGCCCTTCAGAACACACGAAATTTACAGACAAAAATTACTAGTTGTGGTGGTGTTGGAGGTGGGCGGTAGATGGCGTTGATTCGTAGTAGAGGTAAGGTGTAGAGACAGTTGAAGATGTCCTCCCGCGATGAGTCTTCGGACTCCTTGGAGGTATCAGGAATAATAATAATAAACTAGTGAATGTGTGAAAAAAAAAATAAATAAATAAAATAAATTTTTCACATTAAATGAATGTTTATCTATAACTGATGGTCAAAATTTATTTATAAAAGTCAAAAGAAGTATTAAAGTGGTAATAATTGCAGCAGCAAATTCCAAAATTTGAAGGCACTGATTTTTAATTCAAGAATAAAACTGATTTTTTGCTCGCCCAAAATGTAGCCAAATCCAAATTCACTAATTTAGAATGGTGGCAATGATATGTTCAACTGACTCTGGTGCACAATGCAACTGTAACTTTATTTATCCGACTCTTCAACTATCAACATAGCCAACTGCCTTCCCACTGTGGTTGGATAAATGGTAGATTACTGTGTGCGTGTGTGTATGCACATGCATATATTACATCATCAGCAACACATCACATGTATTTGCACTACATTTACTCTCTTCATTTCTCTTTTTACTACTTTCATTATATTCTCCATATACAGATTGAAAAGTAAGGGTGATAGTGCACAACCTTGTCTTAACTTTTGAAGCTGCTTCATTTTCCTGCATTCTTATAATTAATTTCTGGTTGGCATACAATTTCTTAAAAGTCTTATATCGTCCAATCGATTCCAGTTTTTTTTTTTCTCCCTCCCACTCTTTCAGAGGGCTTGTACATTAATCTATTTATTTCTATTTTTCTGCCTATTATTGTTCTATTATTCCCTTTCATTTCATATCATTCCAGAATCAGCCTGATAAGTAACACTCAGTTTTTGATCTGAAGCTTTGTTTCACTATATTTAGCAAAATCTGAAACATAATTGGGTAAGCTTAGTGTCTGACAATTTTACAGTTTGCTGAAATTCTTTTCTTGCATATTGTTACCACTAGACTTTCAGAGAAATTATTTATTTCCTTTCCCTCTTGATAATTGATTAATTACCTTAAACAATAGTTCTTTTATTACATCTAGAGGTTTTTTTTTTTTTTTGTATAATGAGACCTATGGAGTATCCATAATTATAGAATCACACATGAACCACAGTAAAAATTAAATTTATTATGCAGATATTTTGTTGTATATATCGTAAGACATCATCAGTACAAACAGCAAACAACAATAACGATATGAATAAAGGAATAGCAGAGTGCCTGCGTTAAATTGGAATCCCTCATGTATACAGTTGGGTGTTCAGGGTTAAAACTATTGGGCTGAAAATAAAAATAAATTAGTTAAAAATAAATATAAGAGATTACAAATCTATTTAATACAGTTAAGGATAACAATTTCCCACTTTTGGAATAGCTAGGCAGTCATTAGGATTGAAGTTAGGGCGATGAAGCAAGTTTTCAGCTTTCTTTGTATAAACGTTCATGTTATTATTACATGTTATTACATGACACCTCCAGGGAGTCTAAGGGTTCATCGCAAGAGGGCACTCTGCTTTATTAAATACATCTCACCCTCTGCACTACTACTTAATTCTCATGCTGCTACACTACTATCATCAACATCATCACCAACAACAGTATTTTTTTGGCCTGTAAATTGCGTGTGCTCTAAAAGCCAATTTGTCTGTACATGGGATGAAAAACCCGAGTTTGGAGAAAGAAACCTGCTGCTATTGTATGAGATTGTTTAACTCACCTTCAATTGAAAATGCCCATTAAAGGATTCTCCTCGTCACTATGAGAATCGAATCAAGGTTTTTTCTGATCAAAAGGGGCACAATGTTTCACTGTTCTTCCAACTGCGCTACAAGGAACATATGCTTATATATGGATCTATGCAGCAGCTTGGTGTTTTCCCATTGGATCCTATAGCTAGTGTTTTCCATTTCAAGTTGTGCCAGGCCAGATTTGTGAGGTAGTGATGAGTTTATATTTTTTCATGATTTTTGCTGCACATTCAGAGATGCCCTTAATATTTAATATACACCATAGGAATTATGTGGGCTTCTTCTTGTCTTGTTGCTCTAGCGGAGAGTTGTCAATTATTTTTTGAGTTATTCTAGGATAGCCATTTAGTAAAGCTGTTTCTTTGACAGTTTCCAGTTTTTATATCTGCATAATAAATTTAATTTTATTGTGGTACAGGTGTAATTCTATAGCTATAGATCTAGATGTTTTCAAATTTCAGCTGGTACTCAACTGTGTTTAGTTTTTTTTTATGGTTAAAAAATTTATCAATTGCTCTTTTAATTTGTTTATTCAGTAACTATGATGAAAGGCTTCTTCCAATTTAAATGTCATATTCAGGCTCAATAATTTCACTATTCACATTCCTTATATGTGTTCAATATCTTGAAGGCTTATATAATAAAGAATATCTTGAATATATTCCTGCCATCTCTCTGTTTTCTTTTATTAGGAGTAAGTAACTTTCAAAATTTTGCAAAATAAGCAGGAGAAGACTTACATTAAAATATTCAATTCTGTTGAAGATATAATTGGGTACTATCTATGAAGAGTACAGTAAAAAACACGTATGAGTATGGTCTGAAAAGTTCTCGGCCTCACCCATAGATTGCAACGCTATCAGCAAGTTTTTTTTTTTTTTTTAAATTGGTACATCTATCATAAGCATCCATGTGAAATTGCAAGTTATTCTATCGCGTAGTTTTTGAATAAAGGATTAAACTAAATTTATTATAGTCTAACCAAGTGAAAAATAAACTTTCAACATCTTTCTCTAAATCCAGAGTAATTTAATAAAAAAGTGGCACACCGTTTGGCAACTCCTATAGGTAGAGATGACCTTGCTAATGCTTCTGCCTGTTATCTCCACTTGGGCCTGGCTCCCACTGAAGAGATCTCAATAAAGGTCGAAACTAGTCTTGGTAGTGGCCCTTCTCTTAATGCATAACATCATACATATCTGCAAAGAGATGCGTTTTGCATTATGGGAGATACTGAGATAGGAGTGATGTTAGCTTGCTCCACCTTTGCAACGAGTTTCCAGGTGTTGTACCACCTTACCCCAGTCCTGAAGATACTTTCAGGCACGAACTTTGTTTGCTCACACTTGGATAAAGGATTAAACTAAATTTGTTATATCAAGTAGTTTGTTTTATACAGCTGTCTGAAACAAAACTGTATCCTCTGTATCCCTGTTTATCCCTCGAAATGGATAAAATTGAGCATTGTGTGGTTATAAAATTCTTTGTAAAAGAAGGTTTAACGGCAAAAGAAATTCATTCAAAGTTCATAGGCACTCTTTTCCTTCATTTTCAACAATTAAGAAATGGGCTGTGCTGGGTATAAACGTGGTCATACCGGCCTTGAAGTTGATCCACATGAAGAATGTCCAAAAAGTGTAACAACACCAGATATCATTGATCAAATGCACGATATAGTATTGGATAACTGGCAAGTCAAAGTGTGAAACTGCTGAGACTATAGGCATTTCAAAAAAACATGTAGGATATATTTTGCATGAAGAATTGCAAATGAAAAAGCTTTGTGCAAGATGGCGTGCTTGTTCACAGCAGATCAAAACACACTCGTATGAAAATCTCTGAACAGTGCTTGGAGTGTTTTAACCTCCCAAACGTCCAGCTAAATCTGGATATGATTCAGCCCACCTGTTGAAAGGACAGGGATAAGAAGTGCAATTTGACCGTCATGTCCATTAGAAGGTGTGATAAACCCTCAAGCTGAAGAGAACGGTTAATCGGATTATCTTACGTTTGTAGCTGCCTCTCAGTTGCCATATAACAAGAAACCCACTTCCTTGTTCTATGCTGGGTAACTGGATCTTAGTTATATAGGATAGACTAAAAATAGAGAAATTATTTATATTTTTGTTTTCTCTTTTTATTGTACAATCCAATTTTAATGTCTGGGCAAAATAAAGATCCTTGCATAATTTCTTCACTTAAATATAGCCTTACCTTGGAGAACTAATTTTATTCTTAATTTTTTTCCTAATTGCTTACTGGAATAATTAGTAAGTATACCCAAGACACAATTCATTTACGAGATGGCAAGCAGCAGTAACATTCAGGGTAAACAAAGGAAACTTCGTGCGATGCAGAAAAGTTGGAGCCGTCGCATTCAGCAGCTATCATTCTACTCTGTTATGAGGAAACAGCATAAAAAATATTACAAAAAAGTGTTTGAACATATATCGGATTTTGTTATTTGGAACAGTTTCCTCCTGCACAAGAAAAAATGTTTGTCTACCATAACATATCTAGAATACAGAATAGAAATTTCAAAAGCAATGCTGCATGCACATGCGCCTTCTTCAGCAAGCAGAGAAACAGGCAATCCTGCCAAACATCTGAGGTTGAACGCTGCTAACTCCAACCATTATCTCGAAAATCTACCACCAATGGCTAATAAAAAAAAAACCTGCACAAAAATGTTATATATGTAATAAAAAAAAATCAGAAGGGAAACAAAAATCTGGTGCCCTGATTGTAAAACTGCTTTGTGTGTTTATCCTTGCTTTAGGGTGTTCCACACTGTTCAAGAATTTTAAATTCTGAACAGTATGAAATAAAAAATGTTTCTTTTCAGGACTACAAATATTGATGGAGAGATACGTGAATGTACTGTTTCCTTTTCATCTTGAAGGCGAATTTTTAAGTTATTTTTATAACACAGAATTATACTTTCATATTTTCGAAGGAATAAAATATAAGAGGAACTGGAATACTCTTTCCAGTTCCTATTGAACTGGAAAGAGTATACCAGGTAAATTATTTCACCAAAAAAATAAAAAAATAAATAAATAAAATTAATTTGGATCCCATATTATAACACTCAACAGTGATGTGATATGGGATCCAAATTTCTTGTTTTGGAGATTTATATATATTACAAAGTTTTGTAATAAAAATTTCTGCTACAATGAAGTTTGACAGAATCAACAATATTATTACTACCTTATTTCTGTTTCTTGTGTGGGAGGAAAATGATAAAATGTCACTCTTATAATTATATCAGATGTTATAATGGCAAAAATAGTAAGAAAAAAATCATTTGCACTTTCTCTTCAAAACACAAAGAAAGAACATTGTAAATTCACCCAGTGGAAAAGAAAATACTACATATTTTTCTTCTGTTATCTGATATTTTTTTTTCTTTTAGTACAAAGAAGAAATCACTGCATATAACATGGAGTATGCAGGAGGGTTAAAATCAGGAAATTGGTTGCATTATAACAAATAGGGAAATCATGTCAGAAAAAATTATTCACGTAACATTCTAATATCAGCAGACATAACATTTTCTTCTAGGTTAGATATCTAAAGTAACTAAACCTTTGCTACTATTTTACACTAAAATGAATGGGTATGTTTCCCAAGTGATTTACGTTTGTAACAGTTGTCTTGCGAACGATTTTGAAATAAATTCTCTGAAATATCTACAAATTGAAAAGGTCTATACCCCCCCCCCCTTGCAAAAAAAAACAAGATTATGAAATGCATATGCACCTTTTCTTTTAAAATAATTCAAATCCTCTTTTTCAAGATAAGTGTATGAAATAATTTATAATTTTTCGATAATAAACGCGAAACTGATCATTATAAATTAAGAAATTATTTTGGCATAAATAATGTATCAGCATGTAAAAGAAATGTCAGTATTTCTGTTAGGATATCTGTAATCAACAATCAAAAAGGAAACAACATTCTTGATGTATTCTGCACTACAGCTTGAGGAACTTTAATAAATTTAGTTTAATATACAGAATAAAATATACAGTTGGGTGCTGCTATAGACCAGGTGATGGAATAGATGGTGGAGATAGTATGCATAGGGAAATTGATGAAATGAGTGGAAGGAAGGTAATTATTATGGGGGATTTCAACTATGGTAACATTGATTGGAAGGAGGAGAGGACACATGTGAGGAAGGAAAAGGATTTTATTCAATTATTAAGGGATAACTATCTGAGACAGCATGTAATTGAAAATACAAGGGGTGTGAGAGTGCTTGACCTGGTAATAGCATCTGAGAATTTGACTGTAATGAATATGACCATGTTGCCACCTATTGGTGAGAGTGATCATAAGGTCTTGACCTGGGAGGTGGCTAAAGGTGTGGAATTTTCGATTAAGACAGGGTATATGTGGAATTACCGTGCTGGCAAGTATGACAAGCTTAGGAGATTGCTTGGATCAGTGCCATGGCATGTACAACTGCAAGGGCTGGACGTCGATAGGGCATGGGAAGTGGTCAAGGAGCATTTACAGGAGATTATGGCTGATTGTATACCTAGGGTCCGAATAGTAAAACAAGTAGGGGTTAAATGGATGAATAACACCATTAAGCTTGAGCTGCAAAAAAAGAAACAACTGTGGAGGGAATTTAAAGAAAGGGGTGACCTGCAGGCACACGAACGGTATAAAGTGCAGGCCAGAAAGGTAACGAGTGTGGTAAAAAAAGCAAAAGCGGATTATGAAAGGAAACTAGCTATGCAAGCAAAAGAGAATCCCTAACAGTTCTTTCAATATGCTGCAAGTAAGGAAAAAACTGTACACGGCAAAATGATTTTAAGGAATGACGATGGTAAGGAGGTCACTGAACCAGTCGATATAGTGGAGTTACTGAGCGTGCACTTTGCAAAAGCATATCATCCAGGTGGTGACATTGAAAAAATGAAGGAACCATTAGCTTATATGGGAATAGTGATGAATGAAGTGGAGGTGACTAGTCTATTACAGAACCTTAATGTGAACACATCTGTGGGAGTGGATGGTATACTGACACGGGTCTTACGTGAAGCGGCTAAGGAATTATCACTGCCCTTGACCATGTTGTTTAATCTGAGTCTCAGGTCTGGTTTAGTCCCGAAGGTGTGGAAAGAGGGGAAAATAGTTTCACTGCATAAATGAGGATCCAAGACTACGGTTGCAAATTACCGACCGATCAGCATATCAGGAGTCGTCAAGGTCTTGGAGAAAGTAGTCAAGCGAAAAATACAGGAATGGATTGATGAAAACGAGATACTGTACAGGGGACAGCATGGCTTTGTGAAGGGTAGATCATGCTTCAGTAACTTGCTCAAGTTTTATAACAAGGTGACGGCTGAACTGGATAAGGGAAATGGGTTTACAGTGATACTGCTGGACCTGGCAAAGGCGTTTGACAGGATACCACATGGAATACTAATCCGTAAACTACAACATATGGGAATGGATATAGGGTTGGTGAGATGGATAGGTAGTTGGTTGATGGAGAGATATCAAAGAGTAGTTTATTCAGGAGTGGAGTCCAAAAGACGGCCTGTGACTAGTGGTGTGCCGCAGGGTTCTGTTCTTGGACCACTGCTGTTTAATCTGTTCATTAACGATATAGGGAAGGATCTAAGTAGAACAACTGATTTGTTCGCTGATGATGCAAAGTTGGGTAAGGTAATAGTGAATGCAGAAGATGTCAAAGTCTTGCAGGATGACTTAGATAGATTGGAGTTCTGGGCTAAGGAGAATGGATGTCAATTTAATGTGACAAAATGTAAGGTTATGCATTTTGGGGTGAAAAGATTAGCAGCAGTATACCACATTGGTGGAACTGTACTCCAAGAGATTGATGAGGCCAGGGACTTGGGAGTGTTGGTGGATAGGGAGATGAAGTTTAGGGGGCACATTGCAAAAGTAGCTAAATCAGCTCATCAACTCACTTGGTCGTTGAAAAATACCTTGACGAGCAGAGACAAGCAAGTTATTGTACCTCTGTACCGAGCCTTGATAAGACCTCATCTCGACTACTGTGCCCAGATTTGGACACCTCAGTTCCTTCTTGATGGGGAGGAGGTGGAGAGGATTCAGAGGCGAGTGACTAAGAGGATAACAGGTCTATGGAATGAACCATATGAGAACAGGTTGAAGATTTGTGGGTTGCAGAAACTAGTTGATAGGCGGAAAAGGGGAGATATGATTGAGACATTCAAATTGCTAAAGGGATTCTATAGGATTAATTCAGAGGATATTTTTGAGATCAGGACTGGTGGTGGGAGAACTAGGGGACACCTATGGAAGCTGGGCAAGAGTGTGGTTAGCAGGGGTGTTAGAGCTGGGTTATTTACTTTTAGAGTTGTAAATGAGTGGAATAAGCTGCCAGAGTCTGTTGTGGGTGCTATGACGGTGAACGAGTTCAAGGCAAGGTATGATAGATACTGTGAGAATGTAATCGCATAGTTGTGTGGACATGATGTTTAAGGCCTCCCTCGATGAGTCTAAGGACTCCTGGAGTCGCCTGAAATAATAATAATAATAATCCTTTATCCAAGTGTGAGCATACAAAGTTTGCGCCTGAAAGTATCTTCAGGACTGGGTTAAGGTGGTACAACACCAGGACAACTCGTTGCAAAGGTGGAGCAAGCTACCAACACTCCTATCTCAGTATCTCCTATAATGCAAAACACATCTCCTTGCGGATATGTGTAATGTTATGCATTAAGGGTTGCAACGAGTTGCCCTGGTGTTGTACCACCTAACTCAGTCCTGAAGATACTTTCAGGTGCAAACTTTGTTTGTTCACACTTGGATAAAGGATTAAACTAAATTTATTATACTCTAACCAAGTGAAAAATAAACTTTCAACATTTTCTCTAAATCCAGAGTAAATTATTAAAAAAAGGGTGGCACACCAATTAGCAATTCCTATAGGTAGAGATGACCTGCTAATGCTTCTGCCTGATATCTCCACTTGGGCCTGGCTCCCACTGAAGAGACCTCAATAAAGGTCAAAACTAGTCTGGGTAGTGGCCCTTCCCTTAATGCATAACATTAGACATATCCGCAAGGAGATGTGTTTTGCATTATAGGAGATAGTGAGATAGGAGTGTTAGTAGCTTGCTCCACCTTTGCAACGAGTTGCCCTGGTTGTACCACCTTAACCCAGTCCTGAAGATACTTTCAGGCACAAACTTTGTTTGCTCACACTTGGATAAAGGATTAAACTAAATTTATTATACTCTAACCAAGTGAAAAATAAACTTTCAGCAGCTTGAGGAACTTTAGTGTTCTCTCTTTCCTTTCTCAATAGCACTGAGAGTAATAAGCCTTTATGCTTTTCTTCCGGCTAAGATAATCTTATCAAGTATTTCTAAGACATAGATTATTTCAGAAATAGCAACCAGCAGCAGAAGTAGTAATATTTAGATTTTTTTAAAGAAAACCAAACAAAAATAATACTACTGAACTTTCTTTTGTGTAGTATGCATAAACAGTTTTATATATTGAAAATATAGCATAGTATTTCTAAATCTTAGAATAATTTCAGCAGACCGCTGAACAGCTGTTTTCAGATGCAAAGAAAGAGTACAGAATTAGAAGCTTCGAATATACAACAATATTATTGCTTTATTTCTTTGGTCAAACTGAAATAAGAGATTTTGAATACCGTCTGAAAGCTTTCAAACCAGTAGGAATTTAAAGTTGTTATGTAACTGAGTTCCAGGACAAGAGAGGGGGGGGGGGAGTGGCAGTAAATAAATCTTAAAAATGAGCATAAATTTTGAATCATTCCATACAGGATATCTTTCCTATTATATTTTCAAAATATCTATGGTGGTTAAGCACCGTATGTTACAGTAATGTGCAGCCTACAAAAAAAAAAAATCTGTTGCAATTTTAAGCAAAAGAAGAAGGCTAAGAGTCTCTGATAAAATATCATTAGGTATAAATTTTTTATACTAAAAAATACACAATATCGGAAACCGAGTAATGCAGTTTATAATCATTTGTTGCTCATAAAAAAAAAAAAATCGTTCCTAAAAGTGGTATTCAATATCCACTTAATTTTGAATATTGAAATATGACTATCTATATACAGGTATTTTGCAAAGAAAGAAAGCAAAATGTCATATTTATTTCACTAAATGTTATTTAAATATAAAAATATTTAACAAAATATTTTAAATGCAAACAAACATTTGAAAATTCGTAAAAAAGAATCTATATTGTCAGTAAATGAAGGAAATTTACTATTACTAAAATATATTCATTGCAAAAAAATCTGTGGTCATTTCAGGATTATTTATTTCCGCAGATGTAAAACTTCTAGTTTTGGAAAGAGACACAATAAATTGTGCAGGAAAAAAAAAAAAAAAAACAACGATCGAATATCCTAGTACAGTAAAGCAAATTCCAAGTACCAGAGTACATGTAAAGACAAGTGACTCAAAAGTCCTCCACCACAGTTAATCCGCTAATGGCTCTAAAATCGCCGTTAAGGGATTAACAGCAGAGGAGGGTAAATACTTGATAAAAGATAGAATGCCGATGAAGTTTTGATCCATGAAAAATTCTGAGGTAGTCTGGCTATTTCATCCACCTCAGCCGGTAGGAGGGTTAACAAGAATAAAACTGATTTTCTGCATCGATTTATTACTATGCATGAGACTTCGATTCACCATTACACACCAGAATCCAAACAGTCGACAGAAGCCGGTTGTTCAGCGCCAAAAAAGACAAAGTCGTTTCCATCAGCAGGAAAGGTCATGGCATTGGTGTTTTGGGATTGTTTATTAATTATCTTGAAAAGGGTAAAACAATAACCGGGGAATATTATTCTGATTTTTTAACCAGACTAGACAAAAAAATTCATGAGAAAAGACCTGGTTCACAGAATTAAAAATCATCTTTCATAAGTACAATGCACCTGCCTACATTGATAATGTGAAAATTAAGGGATCTGCACTATGAATTGTTGGAACATCCACCCTATTCCCTAGATTTGGCTCCCTCTGACTTCTATCTCTTCCCAAAACTAAAACTCTTCCATGCTGGTCAGTGTTTTTCTTCGAATCAAGAGGTGATTGTAGCTGTAGAGGGGTATTTTGCAGATCTTACTGAGAACCACTACAGGGACAGGATAATGGCGCTGGAGCATCAATGGAATAAATGTATTAATCGTAAGGGAGATTATGTTGAAAAATAAAAATAATTTTGAAAGTATAAGTTCGTTTTTTCATTGTTAGGCTGAGAACTTTCAGACCACCCTCATATATTAGTTATATACATTGTTTTTTTACAAATTTTGCATTAAAGTTTATTTATTTTTATTCATTTATTTTTAATGTATTTAAATGCTGTAGTTGTAACAAATGGATTTTTTTTTCTTCTTTATACTGATAACAGTTGAGTTGTCTTAGCTTATATCCTTGAAGCTTTTATTAAGCTTACCTTTGATAGCTGTGTTGGAAGTAGTTTGATGAATGATAGAACTGATATTTCCCACAACTGTAGGATAAGAAATTCACACACATGCACAAACACACAATAATTAGGAATGCAATGAGGCATTACTGAACTGAATATCCTGATTGAACTAATATATTGCATCTCATTAAGTCTGTAAGGTATGTAGGGTGCATATTTCTCATTCACAGTGAGTCCTTAGGGTCTTTTTAGGCTATTGTAGTTTGTAAGGTTTCTGTTTTCAAAATGTTCTTTGTTTAGAATATTTGGAATGTAGAAGTTCCAAGTAGCCTTTCCCTCATGATTATTATATTTAATTATAATTAGTTGTCTAATGTCCTTTTATATAGTATGCATTTCAGGTATCTTGCAGTTGGTATCAAAGTAATATTTTAGCATACTGAGTAGTGATGGAAGTGTTTTGTTGTCAGTATTTTTTTTAATAATAACTAATTACATTGTTTAAGTATCTTAAACCATCATCAATGCATGGAAAATTAAAACAACAACAATCAAACTGCATGGTGAAAATAAATAAAAAAAAAAAAAAAGTAATACTACCATTATTGATAACAATAATGGTATTATTTAATTGATCTTTAAATGTAGAATATTTGGCCATATATCACTCCCCCCCACACACACACAAAGCAGGGTCGTCTCTATCGACGGTGCAACATTTGCATGAGGTGGCAAGATTGGCCTAAACTATACAAAAAATAAATCATACAAAACGTTATTTATTTGTTCTCTGTTGAAAGCAGACTTCAGGATGTTGTTAGTTAAATTTTTACATAATAAAACTTCATTGCACTGTATATGTTTTAAAAATCATAATCATTTGAAACAATGTCATATTATGTTCAGTGTCGCCGATTTAGCTCTTTTGGAGCTAGATCTAGCTTTTTTTTTTCCTTCCCTAGCTCCAAAAATTTTAATCTAGCACCTAACTCCAAATCCAGCTCCTTCAGAACTAGTTTCAGCCTCTTTTTAGTTGTTTTTATAACTTACTGTTAAAGAAATTGTTTTGAATGTTTTCCAGATGTTTGCATTTGACAAGGAATTGTATTGTACGTTTGGTGTGAGCATCGTACACATTTCAAATGCATGATGACGTCATTCAGTGTCACGTGGCCCAACAATCTGCTATTTTGTTGCCTCAAAGTTGAAAGCACTGCTACAAATTAGTCTTTGCACAGTGTTCTGGTTGGTAGTTACAAGAGCAAGTGGGAAGTTTTCAAAGACTGATCATCATTTGTTGCAGTAAAGAGTTGTATACCCTTCTTCAAAAATGAGGAAAGAGAAAAATAAAGCTTACAAGCAAATATTTAGAAGGGAGTGGTTGCAAATGGGAATGTTTAGTAAATGGTTGTGTGAAGTTCCTGGTGACGCTACAAAAGGCAACTAAATTTTGCAGATGTGATATAGCTGCTAAATATTGTCAGCTTGTAAAGCATAGCAAAACTAAGAAACATCTTGCTGCAGTTCCATATAAGGCTGTTCATATTACAAATATGCTTGTGAAAAAAGTCTGATGAGACCGCTAACTTTGAAGGTAGGTTAGCATTATTTCTTTGTTGTCAATCATCATTCAACAGTTGCGATCATCTAGTAGATCTTTGCAAAAATATCATCCCAGACAGTCAAATTATGCCAAAGGTAAAAATGCACCGAACTAAGTGCTCTGCAATTGTAAAGAATATTCTAAGTGAGCATTTTGAAGAATATCTGATTGCGGACATTGGAGATGAACATTTCAGCTTGCTAATAGACGAATCAAATGATATCACAGTGAATAAGATTTTAGGAATGGACATCATTTATTATAGCAAGAAATTCATCAACATTATGCATACATTTCTGAGCATGGTGGTTCTAGAAAAGTGTGACGCTAGTGGTATTGTGGCTCCACTGAAAAAAGAACTCTCGACAAAGAAACTGGACATTAAAATCTCATTGCAATTGGTACAGACAACGCCAGCATTATGGTTGGTATCAATAATAGCGTTTATGAACAACTAAAGGCATATATTCCCTCCTTAATTTTAATTAGATGTGTATGCCATTCATTAAAACTGGCAATGTTTCACACTTGTGCAGAATCTCTCCCAAGAAAATTAGAATTTTTAGTTGCTGAAATGTATAAGTGGTTTTCACATTCTTCTTCACGATTCTTCTTTAAGCAGCATACAAAGAGCTGTATCAAACTATCAATGAAAATGATGCTCCTCTGAAAATTGTAAGCAATTGTGCAACAAAGTGGCTCTCCATTGAACCTGCAGTAGACAGAATTCTCAGCCAGTGGTTGGAATTAAAAACTCACTTCAAAGTTGTGAGTGTGACTGAGAAATGTTACAAAGCTCACATTTTGTGGGAGATGTACAAAGATGAAAGGAATCTGTTGTACCTTTTATTTTTGCATCCTGTTCCAACAAAATTTTTGAATCTAACAGTGCAAATAAGATGAGATTGTTTGAAGACCTTTCATGTTTGATTCGCTCTATTGCTAATCTGTTAGTGCTGCCATCATCCACAGTTAATCCTCTAGAGTCAGAGATTGATGACTATTTGGATCCCAATCCAAATTTTGGTTATAGATTTTTGAAAGAAAATTTTCAGAGTTGATGATACAAAAGAAAATAATGCAAAATGATGAGCGAAATCTTAGAAGTACAGCAAGTCAGTTTCTTCTTGGTCTCTTCAAGCAGCTTAAGCAAAAGTTGCCTGAAAACTTGAATATTTTAAGAATGATGTCTTCTTTTTCTGTTGACAAAACCCTAAAACACATAAAATAACCCATTACTCACATCTTAGAAATAATGCTGAAAACAGAAAAAGATGTTGCTGCTGCTGAATACCAGTACAATACTATCCACTTAAATAAATGTACAAATATAGAAAACGCTGAACTATTCTGGACTGAAGTATGAGAATATAAAGATGCATTTGGAATGAATCCAATTAAAGAAATTGCTCAGTGTGCAATAAATTTATTAATACTGCCAAATTCTGACAATGCAGACAGCTATTTTGTCACTCAAGTATGACCTCAGGCATAACAACAAGTGTTGTACAGACTATTATTTACCAGCATCTACACTGAATAATATTGGAACGATGGCCATATATAATAAAGCTGAAAATCTAAGTGAAAATGTGGGTGAATTAAGCACAGAAGACCACATGGAAGATGTATTTAGCCACTTATATGCAAGTATCACTTCAACTTGAATAAAGTAAGTAACTTAAAAGTATCAGCGACTACTTTTAAAATTTTAGCTTCCATTTTTTATTTTTAACTCCTTTTTAGCTCTTTTTAGTAATTTCATTTGTCAACACTAATTATGTTGCATTTAATATTGCACTGTCAGTACTAATATCAGACGATGTCAAAATAGCAGAACACCTATCTTGCATTTATTTCCGATTCCACTGTTGGCCGTGAGTTGACCTTGACTTGAGGTTAAAATACGTGCATATTTATCAAAATTGCTTAATGAAAATACTGTAACGTATTCTTAATGAATATAGAATTACAAATTTTATGACGAGCAAAAGGTTCAATTCGCCGACGTGAAATTATTTCAGTTAAGGGATATTACATCCCATGTTGTTTCATAGCAGAATAAGAAACTCAAAGAATTTCATGCCGAATATAGAAACTATATAAAGTTTGGTGAGTCCAAGCGTAAGCAAATACCTGGATAGTGCAACACTGAGGCAACTCATAGTAAGGGTGGAGCAAGCCCCGTTCACTATTCTTGGTATTTACCCATAATGTGAAACCCAGCTCCTAGGAGCTGTATTGCTGTTCTACATTATGTTCTACACTACCCAGACTGGTTTCAACCTTTATTAAGGTCTCATCAGTGAGTAGGTAGACCTAGTTAATACCAAGTTTGTAGTGAACAGAACTTACATACCCTACTATAAGAATTGCCAAGAAGGTGTCCTAATAAATTACTAATTATATGAAGGGCCAAAGGCTTCAATTCAGCGATATGAAATTATTTAAGTTAAGGGATATTACATCCCATATTGTTTCATAGCCAAATAAGAAACTCAAAGAATTTCATGCTGAATATAGAAACTATATAAAGTTCGGCCAGTCCGAACTTTATAAAGGTTGAAACCGGTCTGGGTAGTGACCTTCTCTCATAATGTAGAACAGCAATACAGCTCCTAGGAGCTGGGTTTCACATTATGGGTAAATACCAAGAATAGTAAACGGAGCTAGCTCCACCCTTACTATGAGTTGCCTCAGTGTTGCACTACCAAATGGGTTAGGTGTTGCACTATCCAGGTATTTGCTTACGCTTGGACTCGTCGACTTTATATAGTTTCTATATTCGGCATGAAACTCTTTGAGTTTCTTATTCGGCTATGAAACAATATGGGATGTAATATCCCTTAACTTAAATAGAATTATAAGATTGTATTATATATAAAATTTCAGAATGGTTAAATTAATTTGAAATTTTGTATGATGTGACCATGGTCATTATTCTGTTTTCCATATGCGATTTCTGTTGTTTCTTATTTGTAAGTGAGAACCTGACCAGTCCGCAGTGCAGTGCTAACGCTGATGTGATGACTATGTCTTTTTGTGTTTTACATTTGGGTGAGCCCAGGGAAAGCCTAATCATGAAGTAATCTTCAACGATACTTTTAATGCGAACGCTTTCAAAACTAAGGGTTATTATAATTTACATACTACAATGGCTGAAACTTGATTGGAAGGTATTGCCATGATAATCGAACATGAAATTGGTCAGAAATTAGACACTGGCCTTATTTGTGATTTTGCAAATATGAAAGCAAGAAAAGTTTCATTTTAAACAGTAGATTTACATTTTAACAGTGAAAACGTAAATTAACTTATGTTAAGACATGACACCTGTTCTAAAATCTAAAAAAATTATATTTACATAGTTACATGTTTGTGATTTAGCAGTTCTTCATTCAACATGGCACGATGAGCATTTTTTTCTTCTTTTCTTTCTTTTAACCCTTTAACGGTGTTTTGACGAGTATACTAGTCATGTGAAAAAATAAATACCCTATGTGACAAAAATTAAAAAATATATTTCTCTTATTATTATAACGGAATCTAATGATCAATGATTTTTTGCGTTGTTTATGAAAATAATGTTGTATGCGAAGCAAATAAAATACCATTGCATGCAAATCAAATAATTTCTTGTGAAAACTGTGCCTAATTTTCCCCAGAAAATAATGAAAACTCTAGGAAAAACATTTTAAAAATATCACGCAACACACTCCTAATTTGTTGTGTTTTTTAGCAAGTTGAATCCGATTTTTTATAAACTATAATTGTACCGTAAACTGCTATACTTTTTTTCTACGTTCGTGGATTTTTCATGGTTTTTAAAAAACAATATTTTTTTAGGTTGTGTTGATAGTATTTGTGATATTAATGAATTTCGGAGCAATAAAATTACTGATTTTTCAAATAAACTAACTTTTAATAATTGCCACTTTGTTATAATTTAATTAAAATTTACAGCAGGTGCATTTACTCTGCATTTGACGAGTATACTTGTCTTCGCTTAATTTTAATTACCCATGCAAATGCACATTTTCAGAACAAAATCTCACAGTTAAAGGGTTAATTCTCTCTCTCTCTCTTTCTGTAAAAAAATATAGTTTATGATCATTTTTCATTAATTTATGAATTTTCAATAGCTAATGCTACTATTTAGAATTTATGATCAGACATGTTGAAGCCTAGCTTAAAATCACAGCTTTTAAGACATCATTCTTTTAGGGGAAAAGGAAGGCAAAATATGCTATTGCATAGGGTGATAAAAGTCCTAAGACCGGCCCTGCACGCATGAACGTGTGCGCACGCACGCACGCAAAACAAACAAACAAAACAACCAACTAACAGAAAGATTCCAAAACAGCTTTAGTAACAGAATTACAATTCCTAATGTGTAAGGTTGCCTAGGTTATTTCCACCTGCTGCTAGATGTTTGTTAATTTACCATGCACTTTTTGTAGAGTGTTTCTGTTAATCTGGTTTTTTATGTTTTTTTTGGGGTAATGAGGATGTCTGTGATACATGGGCAAAAATTCTACTTAAATACTTCATTTTAGCATGATGTCTTCTGCTCTTTATTTTGAAGATCAGTCTACTTGCATTTCTATTTTAAAACAGACATGTAGCAATTACTCAAAATGTCTTATCAGCTCCTGCTGTTCTTAATTTATATTCACCTTTCATTCAGCATTCCTTTGCTGTTTTGTAGTCTCTGAAACTGTTTCATTTTAAGGGGTCATATTGAGGTTTTCGAGATCGAAGTAGTGGTCTCATTCCTGATAAAAGGAATAAACACTGTTTTGATTTTATATTCTCTATGAATTTTTGCAGTTTTACAGCTAATACAGAAGACAGAGGAGTATTAGAGTAATATACATATATATATATTTTTTTCCCAACAGATATTAGACAATGAATATCTTAAGGAATGGAGTAGTGTTGTTACTGTCTGTCAGAAAATAAAATTTGGTTTCTGATTATCATACTGAAAAAGACAATGCCGGTCATTTTAAACTGCAAATTAAAGATACCAAACAATTATGTACTTGTTGTTTTAAGGATACTTGCGACATAAGACTGAATGATATATTTTTAAACTGTTCTTGTAATACCACCGACGATGGTCTGCTATTTCCAGACCGAAATATTTGGTTAAATAAATATCTTTCTTGTGATTACGTGATTATATCATTCAATTATGTACTTGGTTTAATCCTTTATCCAAGTGTAAGCAAAGTTTGTGCCTGAAGTACTTTCAGGACTGGGGCAACTCATATATAAAAGCTAATTATGAACTTCACATCACTTGCTTTAGTATCCAATAATGCAAAGTATATATCCTTGCAGACCCTTCCCATAATGCTACATAATGTGAAGGGTCATTACCCAGACTAGCTTTAACCTTTATTGAGGTGAAAAAGTAAGGGCTTGCTCATCATAGGCCTAGAGTAGTTAGTATAGGGGTGCAAGAGAGTCATAGTATTAGGAGAAAGAAAAGACAGATAGATGGTATGAAAGATAGAGAAAAAGCCTGAGCTCTTTTATATATCATCATATAACCAAAGGCTATCACTTTTCGTTTTTCACCAATCTCATACAGATGAACAACCAAAAGACCAATTGAAACTAAAGCGCAAAGATGACTGATACCCAGGTGGTAGACTGATCTGGGTTAAATGCCCTGAGTTGGCCTTCTCTGCCTGAGATTGCTCTCCAGTCATCCCTGCAATTACCTATAAGACCACATTGAATTAAGAGGATGGAACTATTTAAAAAACCTCTCATAGCAAGAATAGACAGAATTTAATCTCCCCTGGTGAAAAATCGTCTGACTGAACAATAAAATTTCCACAGTACAATATTACAAAGCATTTGGATGTCGTATTGCTGGTTTTCAAATCCATGTTCGTTTCTAACCTTCCATAAATGGCATTTTAATTCATTAATTATAAAAATCAAAATTCTCTTCCAATTGCTAACAGGTGGTGGGTATTGTAAAAAAATAACTTGTTCTGTTTTAAGTAACGGAATGCCCAATACATAACATAATCTGTTCCAAATATGCAGGGCAAGAGGGCAGCTGTACTGTTTCCAATCAGTAACAGATGTCACAGATTGGATCTCTGATGTTAAAGTACCTCCATTTGATACTATTGACTGGAAGGCAGCCATATGCAATTCTCCAAGCAAGATCCCTTCTGTTAGGGTATCCTGGGAACTTCAAGTTATGAAACAAAATATTGTTGTCAGTACCCAGTACTTCATTATGAAAGAGACTGAAGATTCTTTATACCAAATTTACTTTTTTTAAAAATTTTTTAGTGGAAATAATGTCAATTAAAGTGTGTTTTACAGTCTTAGAGTTAAGGACAGAGTGTTGTAGTATTCAGGAACAATCTCAGCTTTTGGACCTGTATAATCATTAACTCCAAACGGAAGAAGATGAAAATCCCCCGTTTGGAGATCTTCTTTGGTACTACTTGTACCGGAGATCTGCACGTGTGATTATTCTGCAATATTTTATGGATGTTGGAAGCTATATTGCTTAAATAGCAGAATTTAAAGACTGGAAGTCCAAACCCTCTATGCTTTTTTGATAGTTGAAGAAATTCCTTTTTAACTTCTTGGTATCAGCTAGACCAAAAAAATTGCAGAGGTTTACTATATAACTGCTTTTCCTTCAGCTTCTGTGATGTCTGTAATATTTATTATGTACAACTGAGCAGGAAAGATTATGGTTTTGAGTACTGTGGCTTCAGAAGAAAAGGAGAGTGGTCCTATTTTCCAGTCTTCTAACATTTCAAAGTTCTCATATATAAGTTCTTGGACTGGTAATATTGAGTAAATGGAGAAAGGAATTCCAAGTATAATAAGGGGTTCTCTCTTAGGGTTAGTCAAAAAGGAATGCCTCCAAGATCCCACGTTCTATAAACTTTTAATTTTGTCTTGTCTGCATTAATAATTCATCCACTGCTTTTGTTGAATTTTTCCAAAATACCAAAAAATATATATATGGAATCATTACCCTTCAAAGTTCCCACTACATCATTGGCATATGCTAATACCTTATTTTCCTTTATAGTTGAAACAATTGTTATTCCTTGCACAGCATGCGTATTGTTGATTTCCTGTAAGAAAGGTTCAACAACCAATGCAAAGAGCAGTGGACCGAGAGAGGGCAACCTTGCTTGACTCCTTTTACCGGGTCAGACAGGAACCCATTAACTAGGAGGCGGGTAGCTGAATTGGCATAGGCTTCTCTGATAATGGATAGCAGCTTTTTACCTACACCAATTTGCTGGAGGATGTGGAACAGAAAGGGATGCTGGACATTATCAAATGTTTGATTAAGATCTATTGATAGCACTGTCATCGATTGCTTTTTCATGTTAACTAAGCAGATTAGATCATGTAGCAGAAATAGATTAAATTCTACTGCTCAACCTGGTCAAGCAGTAGAATTTAATTTAAATTCTAAAATTTAAATTAAATTCTGCTGATTAAGGTGTGATCTCTATTAGGTTTAGGAATGAGGACAGTATGGCTTGCTACAAATTCACTTGCTCTGTGTCCTGATGAAAGAAAGGAATTAAATAGTGTAACTAGAATGGGAAGAATAAAATCCCAGGCCTCACGATCAAGTTCTATATTATAGGCTGTGGTAACTTCAGATGCTGTAATGGGTCTGTCAAGCCTATCTTTGATATGAATAGGAAAGCCATTAATGTTCCAAGAGTTATCAACACAGATTTGAGTGATAGTTCTTTCTTTGCGAAATTTTGTGAATTGTCTATTGAAGAATGCAGCTGAAAGGCTATCTGCTATGTGCTGCTGTATTCTTATCTTAAAATTTCTTTCTTCTACTTGTTTCAACTTTTCCACTTCTATCTCTATGTTAATGTTTCTAGTGATGTTGCTACATTCTATACCATTATGTTGGTATGTTACGAACCAGCTTTTCTCTTTATTTTGAATTTATTTAGTTTGAATTTTAACAATATATCACAATTCCAGGTAACATTATTCCAGTTTGAACAGAGGTCTGGAATTTAGTTGAAAAGCTCAATGGAAAATTTGGTGGAAGTCTCCATGATCCAGAAGAGATCTCTACTTTTTCCATGCAGTGGAACTTAAGCAGAACTGGATTATGATCTGACATGTTGATGTCAAGATGGTTTATCTGAATTATCCTATTTATAAGGAAAGAAGAGATATAAATTTGATCAATACGATCAATACCTCGATTCATGTATGTGTATAACTGGAGATTAGAATTGCGAATCCTCCATATGTCTACTAGTTGAGCATTGTCAAGACATGTTTTTAACTGTGCATATCCCACTTCTCCACTCCTGGGGTGTCCTGCTATTTTTTCTAATGTGGGGTTTTCAATACAATTCTACTCTCCAGCTGCTATGATGTAGTGGGCACCATATAAGTATGGCTCCGATTCCTGGAAGAATTTTTGTCTAACTGTTCCAGTGGATGGAGCATAAACATTTATAAACCACATTACACACAGGGCTGCCCCTAGGATTTTGCTGCCCCATGCAGTAGCATATTTTAGCACCCCCTTCTCCCTTATTTTTTGAATAGTTTATGCTAACTTTGCCACCCCATGCAAATGCACATCTTGAACCATCAGTAGAGCCAGTCCTGATTACACATCCACAGTATTTCCAATCTACTGTCGAGATTCTCCCTTCTGCATCCCTTTGGATATTACAGAATGACCCAAGGAAGGGGGGGGGGGCAAGAATAAGAACTCCTACTTCAGCCCTGTTAAATCTTCCAAAGCTTCAAAATAAGAAAGAAATGGATATCTATCTGTTAAACTTTTTATATCTTTGTATCTGCAGAAGTATGTTCCTTGGAGAAACAAAAACCTGATATTATGGTGTAGCATAAGTTTCCATATAGTTTCTTGTTTAATTTGCCGGTGGAATCCACGTACATTAAATGAGGCAATGCAGAAAGGAGATGCTATGATTAATAAAGTAAGTCTTTAACTTCTAAATTTTGGATGAACTTGATGAGGTCTTCAATCTGCTTCTTGTAAACTGTTTACCGGTTTTTTTAGAGTTGCTTTCCATTATTTCAATTTCATGCCTATTATTCCTGATTTGGAAGCTAGTTATTTTCTTTTCATGTAGATGATAACTGTACTGAAAAAACTTTGAAATCAGTAAACTTTATTATATTTTCTTTAATTTCATCTCTTTCTCTTTATTAGCATGAGTTAGTTCTTCATAATCCATAAACTCTTTTGAGCTTGAAGAATTTCATTTGATGATTCACAGCCTTCTCCATCTTTAGATTTTTTATTACTTCTTTTTCTTTTAGATGTGGTTCCTTTTTTAAATATTTTTTGTTTATCTTCAATTTTTTTTTATTAATTCATCTTTCCTTTTTGATGATCTTGTCTGCATATTAAAAGTTTTTTCAGTTGTCTTACTTGCTTTTCTGTTTCTTCTCCAGTTTCTTCTTGTAGAACAGTTGCATGTTTTTGCATTTCATTTTGTACCTGTTCAGGTGTTATATTAGGTTCATTATTGGTAATTTCAACTGATGTTCCATCAGTATTTGACCAGGAAAGTTGCTCCTGTAGATATGGAATTTTGGGGCTAATTTCTAGCTGATTTGGTTGCACGGCTTTTATGATTTTACCAAGTGTACTTTGTTTAAAAGTGTCGTCTTTACTAGACTGAATCAGAAGATCCGAGAACTCTTCATTATGCCCCTCTGATATATATGGTGTTCTAATTGGTTCTACCGGTGCTTCCAGTTTCCACGAAAGTTCTAAAAGGACAGGTGTTATTCAGAACTTTTGCATTTCTGACAGGGTTTGAGGCATTGATTAGTGATATGTCTGATCACCATGCAGTTTTGAAACATTTAGATTTAGGGAAGTTACCACCCAAGTGATCGTAAACCACAATGCAGGCATTGTCCTCTGGGATAGATTACCATAACTCGAGTTGTACCAATGTTGACATAATTTGGTACAGGCGTCTTCATATCCATTGTGAATGTGACATCACCAGAAAACCAACTTGGATCTTTACCTGATAAATCCTTTCGTTACCCAATTTTGAAAAGGTCTATATATGAATTTAATCGCTGTTCTCTTTATATTCCATTGGAAATCTTTCAATTTTTACTGTTTTTACCTGGCTCCCAACCATTACAGAAATAATTGTGAAATGCCTTCGAAAGAAAAACCCTGTAATAGTTTGTCCCTTGTTTCCACATCTTTAACTACAGTTAAATATTTCTATCTGCCATAAGGGGTGAAAGAATAAATCTTGTTTGCACTGACTATCTCTTTTAAAACCTTAATTACTCATCTCACTTCTTCACATCTGGGAATTTCAATTCCTAGAGTTTGCACCCTTGGAAGAATTGGTGCCATTATCTAAAGTGGGAAAAAGACTATAACCTCTGTGTTTGATTTTGTAAGAAAAAATAAATAAAAACTTTCAGTCATAAGACTGAGAATTAAATAATCCCACAATATAGAAATAACTCTACACCACCAGCAAATGCTTCATTTGAGCCACTATAAAATGGCGGCCATGATACCGCTAATAGTAATCCCATAATGAAGATATTAACTGCACTACCAGCAATCTTAATATTTATTAAAAAAACCAGTGCTAGTGGGAACAAAACAACCAATAGCACCAGTAAAATAAAATCAAAGTGAAAAACAAACGAAAGAAAACCAAAGTACTTATCTTGTCGAAAACCCGAGATCTCGTCAGTGGGAGCCAGACTCAGAGTTCAACCTTTACTGAGATTGAACTCTGGGTCTGATCTCATCAGTGGAAGCCAGACAGAGAGGTGATACTAAGGTTGAAGTAGTGCAGATGTCATATTTTCATATATGAGTAGCCAAAAGGTGTCACACCTTATCAATAAAATACTCTGGATTAGAGACAATTGATGGAATTTTTTCCACTTGGTTATACTAAATTAAAGATATCAAGAAATTATGTACTTGGTTTAATCCTTTATCCAAGTGTAAGCAAACACAGTTTGTGCCTGAAGTATTTTCATGACTGGGACAACTCATACATAGAAGCTTATGACTTCGCATCACTTGCCTTAGTATCCCATAAGGCAAAGCACATATCATTGTGGATATGTATAATGCTATGCATTACAGGAAGGGGTCACTACCCAAACCGGTAGTGACCCTTCTTTAATTTTATGGTGTTACGTCGTGGTTCTTCTTTAAATCTATGTTACTATTATCCCCCTCTTGTGCCAACTAAGAATGAGATCTCTAGTTTATCTCTCTGGGACCGTCTCCTTTTCGAACTCTGACAAATTCGTTTGTTCCAGCTGCACCAGTCAGAGTCCTAGGATTGAAGAATTCTTGCTCAGAGAAACGTTCCTAGAGTTCTAACAGCTACCTAAATTCGTTAAATATATACAACGCCTGTAGAGATCTCAGTTTGCAGTCATGGCCTTATCCTTTCTAATTTATTCTTTACCTCCCCCTATGCATAGGTTCAAACTTTTATGAGTGGTAAATTAGTCTCATGCTCAAGCAAAACTCAGGCTTACATAGTAAAACATGTTATTAAAGATCTAATGAGTTTACAATTAAGTTTAAACATATCAAAAGCTTATGACACTTCTTCTTCTTCTGCAGCTTCTCCCACTTAAGTGGGGTCACTGTTGATGATGAGTCTCCTCCACATCCTCCTGTCTTGGGCTGTCACCACATCCAAGTTCTTCATCCTCAAGTCCTCTTCTACCAGCTTCCTCCATCTCTTCTTTGGCCGCCCAGGCTTCCTCCTTACTTGCCAATCCATCTGCATGACTCTTCTTCCCACATATTCGTTCTCCTTCCTCATCACATGACCCAACCATCTCAACCTTGCCTCATGTATCTTCGCTCCTAAGTTCGTAACGTTCACTGTTCCCCTTACATAGTCATTTCTCAGACGATCCTTTCTGGTCAGACCACACATCTACCTAAGCATTCTCACCTCTGCTACTTCCATCCTGCTGATGTTTTTTCCCTCAGGGCCACAGTTTCTATAGCATACATCATAGCTGGCCTCATTACTGTCCTATAGATTTTGCCTTTCAGATTGATCGGCACCCTCTTATCGCATAACACTCCAGCCATCTCCCTCCAGTTCCTCCAACCCGCTTGTATCCTGCATCCCACTTCCTTCTCAGCTCCTCCATCTTCTTCCACTGTTGAACTTAAATATCTAAAGTCCCTCACCTTCCTGATGACGTTTCCTTGCAGCTCCAGATCTGTCTTCTGGCCACTGCCCACTGTGCAACAAATATACTTTGTCTTACTTCTGCTCAGTCTCATACTAAATCTAAATATACTACCTATACCAAATCAACTGACAATCATAAATGAACACTCTAGTTAATGAACATATAACTCATACCCTCTGGTCAATTAAAACACACTCAGCATGGGAAAATACAAGTTTACAATTTTAACTTGAAATGCTAACACAGACCCCACCACATTAATTAGGTCTCACACAAGAATTTAAGTCTTCCAATTACCAGTCCAATGGAGCTGACAAGTTACAATGCATATAAGTCATTCAAAAAATTGTCTAGTCCATTTTTCTTCCAACTAGAAATTGATTCACCCTTTTCCTCTAATGCTAATTGTTAATAAAATAAGAAAATTCTGTACATTACCACCGGCGCATGAGGTTACCGTGTCCCCTTTGTCCGTCCTTTACTGTTAGATACTTTACTGCTTCAGTGGATTGCATCCATGTGGAGGTCACTTCGCTCGTCACGTTCAACCATTTTCTGCACTCTGCTGGGCAAACGCTCATCTCGCTGGTCACCCTCATCAGACTGCCCGTCTCCCTGGAGGAACTTTCCACTGTCTCATTCCGGTAGCACTTCTACCAATGGCTCGAGTCGGTGGATGCTGTCATCTCACGTACAGCTCGCCAGTCAGCAATGGGGAGAAACTTGCCGTCCGATGCTGCAGAATTCCCTTCTGCTGGTCAGCATCGTGGGTCTGAATGAAATCAGGAACCGAAAAAAACGGGGCTCGAAACCTGCATTTATTATCTCTTGTTGTGCCCTCTTTTTGCTGCAGAAGTTTTCTCATGGCGCCTTCCTATTGGTCCTTAAGTAGTTTAGTCACAATTCTTCTCCTCAAGAGCGCTCTTTTTGGGAATGCGAGTTCAATTCGCTTTCCACAAATGCCTTCGCTTCGGGCATTACGCTTATCATGGGTAACCCACATGCAACCTTTGGACTTTTGTTTGCATTGACATACATTTTGCATAGAGTATTTTTTTTACTAGTGTTTTCAAACAACAATATTTCTATCTAGACAGACAAATTCCTCCTTTTTTGTACTTCATTTTAAGGTAGTCCAATTATGTTCTCTATTAACAATTTGTTTCTTTACTAACAGTACAAGTATTTCTTGGTTATTACTGTATTCTTGTTAAATCTTGAATGAATGATCCTTTTGATGAAATGGTCCTTATTCAAGATCTAACAATGGTAATCTTTAAGTTAAGGGATATTATATTATATCCCATGTTGTTTCTTAGCCGAATATAGAAACTATATAAAGTTTGGCGATTCTAAGTATAAGCAAATACCTGGATAGTGCAATACCTGACCCATTTGGTAGTGCAAACTGAGGCAACTCATAGTAAGGGTGGAGCAAGCTCCGACCACTATTCTTGGTATTTGCTCCACCCTTACTATGAGTTGCCTCAATTTGCACTACCAAATGGGTCAGGTATTGCACTATCCAGGTATTTGCTTATGCTTAGAATCGCCAAACTTTATATAGTTTCTATATTCAGCATGAAATTATTCGGCTAAGAAACAATATGGGATATAACATAATATCCCTTAAGTTAAATAAGTTCATGTCACCGAATTGAAGCCTTTGGCTCTTCATATAATTGGTAATCTTTAATTTATAGTATCTTCTTCTTGAGTATTCTGCAATTGTGCAGGTTCTTCTTTTAGTAGCAGAAACTTTCCTTCCACTTTCTTCTGTTCTGAGCCTTCTCTTTCAAGGTTGTGTACCTGTCTCCATTCAGCATGCCATCTAGCATCATTTTCCTCACTCTTCCTCTGGGTCTTTTTCTGTCTATTTTTCCTTCGATGGCATCTCTGATGATTCCATTCCCTCTCAGAATATGTCCTATCCAGTTTCCCTTGCTTCTTTTTATCCTCCTTAACAGACTTCATTCTTCTTCTACTCTTTTTACGACCTCTTCATTATTTATTTTATCAGTCCATTTGGTTTTTTCCATCCTTCTCCAAATCCACATCTCAAAGCTTTCCAAAATCTTAATTTCTTCTTTCTTCAATGTCCAATTTTCAGCTGCATAGAGGGCAACACTCCACACATAACATTTTATTAGTCTTTTCTTTAGGTTTCTATCCATTTTACTTCTGAATAAATTCCATTTTCTATTAAAGGCATCTCTTCCCATCACTATTCTTGCTTTTATGTCCTTTTACACCTTCCATCACTGCTAATAACACTTCCTAGATATTTAGATGTCCTTACTTGATTCAAATTTTTCCCATTTATTCTGATATCCATATTTGCCTCTTTCCTTGCTATTTTTATTACCTTTGATTTTCTGATGTTAATTTTCATTACATAATTGATACAGGATTCCAGTAATCTGTTGAGCAGGTGTTGTAGTCCTGTTTCAGTATTTGATAATAATGCCTTGTCATCTGCGTATCTTATTGCAAATATCTGCTTACCTCCACTATTTATTTCTTCTTCCGAATTCTCCAGTGCTTCTTTAAACATTGCTTCAGAATACATTTTTAAACAAAATTGGTGACAGGGAACAGCCTTGTCTTACTCCTCATCCAATGATACCTGGTTCGTTCTGTTGTACCATATATGTCTCACCATGGCAGTTTGTCCCATATATAGTGAAACATTAGCCTTCTGTCTTTCCAATCTATACCAATCTTTTCCATTACTTCCACCATCTTATTCCATTTTACAAAGTCAAAAGCTTTTTCAAAATCTATATAACAGATATTAACTTCTTTATTCACTTCCAGACTTCTTTCACTTATAGTTCGCCCACCGATTTGAGGTCCCTCGATACTTCTGCGCATGTCAGAAAAAGGAGAATCCATTCCGATAATAGGGTAATCAGTCTGTCTTCTGGAATGTAATAATAAACAAACTGAGTTTGTTTATTATTACAGGTCGGAAAATTTAGCTTTTCTTTTACGAACATTGCTGTTTTTAAAGTGTAACTATTTTGCTTATATAACAGTTGAAAAAATGTATGTAGAGTGTTAATACGTGCAAATACTGCGTTCTACATAAAACAATGTCACTTCGCTCCATGATAAGTTTCCTTTTATTCTGGGACTTTTTAAAACAAAATCCGATTTAATGAAGTATTTTCCTTAAAGTTTCTCTTTTCCAAGGAAAATTAATTTTTTCTTTAAGCACAGGAATCAATTTCGGAACAGTTGGCACTCTTTTCTCGACCACGTAAAATTCGTGAATAGTTCTTCGTATAACGTCTACATCAAAATCATTCAAAGCTACGGTTTCGATGGTTTTCTTTCTCTGGCGCTTTTTTTTAGGAGATTTAAATATTGGCTTACCTTCACCTTTTGATTCCCTACGAATTCTTTTAACAGTCGACCCCGATACGCCCGCAATTGCACTTGCACGTTTTATGACTTCAGAAAGGGGAACAAGAAGACGGCCTTCTTACGATTCTTTTTCGCATAATGTCAGCACATTATTCAATATTCTTTTGCAAGAGCTACTGAAACGTGTAACAATAGAACTTGTTGACTGTACTGGATCCATCATCCAAATTAATAATAAAAAAATAATGCAAAAAGAGAACAACAAAAATCAAGCTAGTACTAGTACAGCGACAGATGATTTCGCATGTTGGCGACCAATTCGTACATCCTTCATTTCTTTCTCCCCTTCAGCATGAATCGGCCATTCTTGGCACCAAGCCAAGAAGGGATCTAGAAATGGTAGGCGAACTATACTACTCTTAACAGTCTGATCGCATCTCTTGTTCCCCTACCCTTCCTGAAACCAAACTGATCTTCTCCAAGAAATTCTTCCACTTTAGATGCAATTCTTCATGTTAAGATTTTCATACGTATTTTTGATGTATGGGAAATGAAGCTTATTGTTCTAAAATCCTTGCAGTTCACTGCATTACTTTTCTTTCGTATAGGTATAAATATTAAGGTCATAAAATCTTTTGGTAGTTCTCCTTTGTTATAAATTAAATTTATTATTTTGGTTACTTCTTCAGTTTCTTTCATTTGAAGTTGTTTCAGGAATTCTACACGTATTTCATCTATTCCTTCTGCCTTTCCACATTTTAGTTCTTTAATGGCCATTTCTACTTCTTTCTTCAAAATCTCTAGGCCTAGATCATCTTCATTTACCTTCTTTATATCTTCTAATGGCAACTAATTTGGTCTATTTACCTTGTCATATAGATCTTCAACGTATTCCTTCCATCTCATTAGGATTTTATCTTCTTCGGTTATGATTTCTCCATTCTTATTTTCTATGCCTCTAGCTCAAATTCCATTTCTCTTGGGATTCATGCTTCTTGCTTTTTCATATAAAAGATCATATCTTCCCACTTTCTCATAATTTTCCATTTCTTCACATTGTTTTTTAAGCCAATCTTCTCTACTTCTTTATGCTTCCCTTCTCAATTTGTCATTCAGGGTTCTATATTGTATTTTCCCTTCTGGGACGTCTTTGTTTTTCAATTTTCTTCTTTCTTCCATTAGAGAAATTATCTCATTAGTTTTTGAAGGTTTTTTTATTCTTTTAGCTCTTACATATCCAATGTCTTCTTCTGGCTGCAGTCTTCTTTATTTTCTCTTTAACTTGTTCCCATTTCTTTTCTGGATCTTCAGTTTTGACAAAACTTGTTTTCTCTAATCTATATCCAAATTTCTTGGTATTTTTTAATTTCTCTAAGTTCCATTTTTTCCTTTTCATAGTTTCTTTTATTTTCTTTAGTTTCACATTTATTTCTATGAATAGTAGGTTGTGGTCAGAGTAAATATCAGTTCCAGGATATGTGCATGCATTTTTTACACTATTCTTGTATCTTTGCTTTACTATAATGTAATCAATTTGATACCTTTCCATATCTCCTGGTCTTTTCCATGTGTATAGTCTTCACTTAGATTTTTTTTAAACCAAGTATTCGTAATTTTTAGCTTATTTTCTTTACAGAATTCCACTAACCTTTCCCCTCTCTCATTTCTATTACCTAGCCGGTATCTTCCTACCATACTTCCATCCTCTTCTTCTCCTACAACTCCATTCCAGTCTCCCATTATAATCATATAGTCTTTACTTTTTTCTTCCTTAATTAGTTCAGTTCTTGTAGTTGTTCGTACATTTCCTCATCTGAATGGTCACTTGTTGGCATATATATATATATATATACCCGCATTATTGTTATGTCCACCTGTTCAGCCTTCAATTTTACCACCATAATCCTGTCATTCAGACAGTTTATGCTAATGATGTTCTTTTATTAAAATCAAATGCAACTCCTTTTTCCTTTTTATCTCCAGTGAGTAAATTACTCCTATTTCGTCACTATAAAAATCACCCATTCCTTCCCATCTGACTTCACAGAGCCCTATGATATCAATTTTTCCTTTGTCCATTTCTTGTTTGAGATTTTCTAATTTTCCATATCTGTTCATTGTTCTCACATTCCATGTTGCAATTTTGATTCTCTGATGATCTTTCATTTTCAGTTTGTTTATAGCTTATTTTAAGTCACTTTTAGAGGTTTGATTGGGAGGAACATCAGTCCTTGAACGACAGTCTATTCAAGCAATGAATAGAACTTATAAGAGTGGAGCAGGTGCTTATTTCCTGATATTGTATCCATTCCAATGTGCACCTTCATTTCCTCTCTGTGCCAAGAGACACCACCTTGGTTTGCCAGGCTGGTAGCTGCCCCCTTCTTATAAGTTCTATTCATTGCTACTAAACTTTTCTAGGGATATTAATGGAGTGGTTTCCTGTTGTCTTCTCCACTGCAGTGCTCCAGTAAGTACTAGCAGAGCTGCTGCCCCTCTACCAGCCAGAGTAGAAGTTGGAAAAAAGGAGGGACATCTGCAGGCCTCGAGTACCCTAATACCCTCGGGGTCGAAGTAAGCAAGAGTCAGCCAAGTGAGGCCATATAGGAAAGAATACAGAAGGAACTTGACACAAGTAAGCGGAAGCAATGTCAGGCTCAGCTCGGTACCCCCGTGGTCGCTAACCAAATAATCCCAAGATGGGAGCCCCTGGGGATAATTTATAGTATAACCAAGTGGAAAAACTTCCGAAAACAATCTCTAATCCAGAATATTTTATTAATAAGGTGTGACACCTTTGGGTCTGGTGTCACACCTTATTAATCTGGTGTCTCTGACCCAGACACTAGACATGTCCCTGGTGTCTGGGTCAGGGCCAGCTGGAGGTTTTGCAGGGCCCCGGGAAAGTTATTAGTGAGGCCCCAAGATATTTGCAAAAAAAAAAATCATATAATCATATAATTATAAAATATAAAAATCATAAAAATATAATCAAGAAAAATCATATAATTAATTGATGCGAATATAAACTTGTTTTGAGACTTGTTTTATCAGTTATTTGCGACAGCGCTACACGATACTTACGTGTGGTGTTATATCAGTTTTAAATTACCTTTGTCTTTTTATTTACATTTTCCAAGAGCTATCTGAATGTCCCTCGTATTTGCTGGTGCCTTTTATCATTGCTGGTACTGGGTACCGGCAATGATAGATGGACAAAGAATCAACATAAATTTAATCAAAATATTTCCTGTATCAATACATCTCTGAAACATCAAAAATTCTATTATCAAATTTTCTTAGAAATTTGAAAGTGCAGGGCTTCGGTCTGAGGCCCAAAAACTCGATGCCTGAGTCGGCCCTGCTTGGTAGTGACCCTTTCCATAATGCACAGCATTATATGTCTGCAAGGATATGTGTTTTACATTATGGGATACTAAGGCAAGTGATGTGAAGTCATAAGCTTCTATATATGAGTTGCCCGAGTCTGGAAAATAATTCAGGTGCAAACTTTGTTTGCTTACACTTGGATAAAGGATTAAACCAAGTACATAATTTCTTAACATCTTTAATTTATATTATAATCTAGTGGAAAAACTTCCAACATTTTAAACTGCATTTTGATCATTTATGATAGTTAAATTCTCAAATTTGCCATCACCTGCCATCAATTTCAATAATATGAGATTATGTGTATGGAGTATAAATGACAGCATAATGTATAGTTTTTATTTATCATTCAGCACATCAGTAAGCAAAAATGAGACGTGCAACATTTAAGCAAAGACAAAAAGCGGCTATTATTCATTGTCTAGAAAATCTTTACAAAACAAAAAACAATGTTAATGGATTAACAACAGACATAATTTACAACATTATGAATTATGTTTCTTTTCTTGGAGGAAAAAATAACTTTCTAAAAGAAAGATCCTCAATACCTTATACCAACTACCTAATTATCAATAATAATGACTCAGAAATTCCCTCTCAACTCCTTAATGGCACCTGAACCCAATTATTTCCAACAAAATAAATGAAATAAAGATGACATGAAAACTGAAGATAAGGATATCCTATTGAAAGTTTATTTTTCACTTGGTTAGACTATAATAAATTTAGTTTAATCCTTTATCCAAGTATGAGCAAACAAAGTTTGCGCCTGAAAATATCTTCAGGACTGAGGTAAGGTAGTACAACACCAGGCAACTCGCAGCAAAGGTGGATCAAGCTCTCAACTCCTTGTCTCAATATCTCCCATAATGCACAGCATATATCCTTGCAGACATATGTACTGCTTTGCATTAAGGGGGAGGGAGGCACTGCCCATACCGGTTTCGACCTTTATTTAGGTCTCATCAGTGGGAACCAGGCCCAGAGTGGAGATACTAAGGCAGAAGCAATAGGAAAGTTCATCCTTATCTATAGGAGTTGCCAAAAGGTATGCCACCCTATTATTAAATTACTCTGGATTTAGAGAAAGATGTTGAAAGTTTATTTTTCACTTGGTTAGACAATAATAAATTTAGCTTAATCCTTTATCCAAGTGTGAGCAAACAAAGTTTGCGCCTGAAAATATCTTCAGGACTGAGGTAAGGTAAGGTAGTACAACACCGGGAAACTTGCAGCAAAGGTGGATCAAGCTCTCAACTGCTTGTCTCAGTATCTCCCATAATGCACAGCATATCTCCTTGCTTTTGTGAATGTTCGTTTCATCAACATCATCATCAAATTCCTGCCATGTACCCTTAAAGGAGTGTACAGGATATGATAGTACTAAATAAAAAAAATTACATCATTACTAACTTCTTATTTACAATTTTCCTCCAAATCAGTCAGTTACTTGTCAAGACTCCAACATTATCAGATTTTATATTTCTATAGTCTAAGGCACTTTGTACCATATAAATCCACCATTATCTTGGTCTTCCTCTGGGTCGTTTTCCTGCCAGAGAACACTTGTTTTGCTAATTTTTCTTCACCCATTCTATTTAAGTGACTATTCCACCTGAGATTAGCTCTGCTAACGCATTCTGGATGCTGACAATGTCAAGTTCTTTCCTAATATCCTCATTTTTAATATGATATTGGCATTGATGCCATCTGTTCATGCCTATAATCCTTCTCAGGACTCTCATATCTGCGGTCTCTAGTCTTTGGTGAAGTGTTTTACTTCTAACCCAGTTCTCAGATCCATAAGTTAAAATTGGTTTGAACACTGTCTTGTATACAGCTAATTTAGTGTTCCAACTAATTTCTCTCTTATTCCATATGAATTTATTCAATTGACTTCCCACCATACTAGCTTTGCTGATTCTGTTGTCTATTTCTATATTTAATTTACCATCTTCACTAAAAATCGTGCCTAAGTAGCTGAAATGTTTTACTTGTTCCACAGGTTCTCCATTCAAAACACAGTTGACATTTCCAATGAATCTGCCTATTTTCATTGTCTTTGTCTTTTTATTGCTGACCTTCATACCATACCTATTACAACAGTTATTCAATTTAGTCAGAGAATCTTGCGACTTGTAGCAGATTTATTTAGAAGTATAACATCATCCGCATAAAGCAAAGAGCTGACATTAACATCTCCAATTTTGATATCATGTTTAATAGTACGTTCCTTCATAATATGATCCATATAGATAATGAATAACACAGGAGATAATGTACATCCTTGTCTCACACCAGATTTAACATAAACTATCTTACTGTATTTCCTTCAATTCTAACTGCTGACTTACAACTCAAATAAAGACTAAGTATTGCTTGATATAATGCCCCATTGACACCATATAACTGTAGGGTATTGAATAGCCTCTCTCTTGGCACCTCGTCATATGCCTTTTCCAAATCGACAAAACTTAAATACAGATCTTTGTTATATTTCCATGCTTTCTCGACTATTTGTCGTAAAGTGAAGATCTGATCCTGACAGTCTCTATTTGGCCTGAATCCAGCTTGTACTTCACCAAGCTTTTCTTCCAAAATTCGTCTCAACCATTTCTTACCACTTGCATAGATCTTGCCAGGAACACTCAGTAGCGAAATACCTCTGTAATTCTCACATTCAGTTTTATTTCCCTTTTTATATATGGGTACTATGAGACTTTTACTCCAATCATTGGCAATTCGTCCCTCTGTCCAGGCTTTCTGAACTATGCAGTGCAGCCACTGTAAGACTCTTATACCACCATACTTCAGCATTTCTGGTCGAATATCATCTACTCCTGCTGCTTTTCCACATTTCAAGCCTTTGATGGCTTTTTCTACTTCAAGTATGGATATGTATTCCTGACTGCATGCCTGGTCAGTGTTTTTTACCTCTGTGCTGTCATCACTTGTTTCATTTAGCAGTTTTTCAAAGTAATTACTCCATACTTCAAGAATATCTTTTTCTCCCGTTTTTCATGTCACCTTTATCATCTCTAACTCCTTTTACAGCACTCTTTCCTCCATTCCTAAGCTTCTTCAACAACCTCCAGAATATTTTGCCACCTTTTTGATATTTATTTTCTATATTCTTGCCAAAGTCCTCCCATGACTTTCGTTTAGCATTCTTGCATTTGTCTTTGTATGTAAGAGCACAAGATGACTTATTTGCCAGGAATTTTTTATATGCTTTCTTCTTTTCCTTCACTGCCTCTTTAACTTCCTGTGTCCACCATGGAGTTCTAATTTTTCTATCCTTGCAGACAACTTCACCACATGCCTCTCTAGCTGAATCAATCAGGGCTTTCTTCAAGGCTTGCCAATGAATCTCCAAGGTTTGATTCCTGTTCTCACTCTTTAATTTTTTCTTCAATAATCTTTGTGTATTTTATTCTACAGTTCACATCTGAGAGCTGCTCAACTTTTATTCGCTTTAAAACTTTCTTACATGTTATTCTTTTCAGTATGAAATTCAATTTTATCCTGCTCAAGACTAAATAGTGATCACTTCCAATTTCAAATCCTCTGTACACTCTGGTGTCCTGCACCAGGGAGAAAACATCACTATCAACAATAAAATAGTCAATTGTTTCAGCATTGCAATTATCTTTTGAGTTGTATTTGTAATCTTTGCCACGTGGCCCCTAAACTTCAAATTCCTATCTATTAGCACTCCAAGATCCCTAGCCTCATCAATTTATCCATGCTAATATTGTATAACACAAACCCATTTTCTCCAATTTATGCAATAGTCCGCCATGCTATATTCTCTTAAAAGCCTTAGCAAAATCCAAAAGTATCATGGCGTATCCATTCCCCTTGTCTAGTTCAATGGTAACATTGTTATAGAATGTGAACAGTTGCTAAAACATGACCTTCCTTTAGTAAACTCATGTTGTTCATTGCAAAGTAGATATTCATTGTCAACCCATTTCTGAATGTGGGTCCTAACTAATTTTTCCAAAATCTTCACTACCACTTCTAAGATACTAACTAGTCGATAGTTGGATACATCGGTCTTTTCACCACCCTAAATAAATAAATTTTTTTTTTCACATTTGACATCCGTAAACACCGTATGGTCAATGCCACACTTCACATGGTTTGGCAATGATGTCTTCTGCTAGAATATGTAGTAGGGTCGCAGATTTCCTTTCCACACAAAGTTTGTAGGACAATCACAAACATCCATGCTCATGGCAGGATTCGAACCCATGGCCTCTTGGTTGGAGAGCAAACATTCTAACCACTCGGCCAACACCAGGCCGGCAATTCCAAACTACCCCACCCTTTTTTGGACATACACTTCAGCCACACTAAACGAAATGATGCAATACTTTTCCAATAAATCCACAACTCTCCATCACAGAAAAGACCAATAAATTTGATGTTTAATGACAGATGGGATAACCTGACAACAAACACACTTAATAGCATCTAGATCAGGATGGCAATGAAATTTCTTTTACTTGAATGCAACATCATTCAGTATACTAAAGGAGACATCAAAAGAGCCAACTAAGCTTGACGATTCAGCTCATGAAAAAGTGAAACATTCGCGAAGTGTGTTTCTACAATTTTCCGTCACTTATTTTTTCATTTCTCACTGGTAAGACCTGGCAAGTCTATGAGTAACAAACATAATAAAGTAACAATGTAAATCACATAAGTGAATAACACTCAAAAAATTTCCAACAAGTGCTAGTTTGCAAGACTCATCGGTTGTTTGTTTTCCCCCTGACCGAAATCAGAAACAAACCATTATCTGAACTCCTCGTTGCAGTCACATAATACCCAATGTGCAATGGAATTACCATACATTCCTTCCATTCCTGCAGAATTTCCCTGTTCTTCTGAGACTCATATTGAACATCCTGGTCAAAGGAATGGCCAGTTCAGCTGAACACTCTTTTAGCACACGTGCTGATATTCCATCATCATAAATATGGAGGTATAAAAGTTTTGCAGCGGCTATACTACATAATTCAGACATTCAAATTCCAGATGACTGGGGTAGAGCTGTCATAATTCTCATCAAAAAAAAAAAAAAAAAGGGAATAAAGCTGAATGTGAGAATTATAGATAGAGAAATTTCTCTACTGAGTGTTCCAGGTAAGATTCATGCAAGAAATGCTTGAAAAGAGGTTGAGAAAGACAGTCGAAGAGAAACTTGAAAAGAACAAGTTGGGTTCAGGACAAATAGAGGTTGTCAAGATTGAGAAATCATGGGAATATAACAAGAATCTATACTTTCACATATCCTAATACACGTTTTGTAGATCTGGAAAGCCCAGGTATAAATGTTTCAAAACACTACAAATATATGGGATAAATTGATGTTATACAGATCAATGCATAGTCTATATTTAAATTGTAAGTTGTTAGAATTCAGTTAGAAATGAAGGAAATACAGGAAAATGGTTTGATGTAAAATCAGGTGGAAGACATGGATGCATTATCTCCACTTTTATTCATCATCATCTACATAGTTCATAATGTGATCTATGTAGATGTAAAATGGTATTAATCCTGAATGCAAGTAATGAAACATAAGTATCAAACTTGGCTATTTGCTTTATGCAGATGATGATGTTGTACTGCTAAACACATCCAGTGCAAAGATACAGAATTCCCTAATAAAACTGAATAACAGCTGTAACAAATTTGCCATGAAAATTAGCAATAACAAGACCAAACTACGAAAATACGCAGGAACATGGAAACTGCAGCTGCATTCTGAATGGACAGCCTATAGAACAAGTAAAACATTTCAACTATTTAGGCATAGTTTTCAGTGAAGATGGCAAAATTAAATTTGGAAATAGACAACAGAATAAGCAAAACTGGTATGGTGGGGAGCCAGTTGAATAAATTTATATGGAATAAGAGAGAAATTAGCCAAAATACTAAACTAACAGTATACAAAACAGTGTTCAAACCAATTTTAAATTATAGATCTGAGAGTTGGGTTAGAAACAAAGCACTTGATCAAAGATTAGAGACCACAATATGAGAGTTCTTAGAAAAATGAGCTAACTATAGAATAACAAGTATGACACAGTAAAATAAATTTAAAATTTTTATTATGTAAATATTTTGTCTTACGTGTCATAAGACATTCAATTATTATTGTTGTTTGATAATTGTACCGATAATGTCTATTTTTACATAATAAAAAATTAAAATTTATTTTACTGTGGCATACGTGTTATTCTCTAGTTATGGACACTCCACAGGTGTCATTACACAAGAAAATACAAAAAATTAGTGGCCTGAACAGATGGCATCAATAGCAGAATCATATTAAAAATGAAGACATTAGGAAGGAACTTGACATTGCTTGCATTCAAGAATGTGTGAGCAGGTCTAGTCTAAGGGTGGTATGGTCACTTAAACAGAATGGGAGAGGAAAAGTTAGCAAAACAAGTGTTTGATGTCATAATAGCAGAAAAAATACCCAGAGGAAGAGCAAGGTCTAGGTGGACTGATTCAAGTCAGAAGTGCCTTAGAAGAATAAAAATGCTAGATATAACAATATTGGAGTGCTGACAAGTAATGGACTAATTTGAGGGAAAATTGTCGAAAAGAGATTAATAATGTAAACTTATTCATGTACTGCTGTCATAGTAGCCTGAACCTCTTGAGGGAAAGTGACAATGATGAATATATATAATAAATGGAACTTTTGCTTGATGGATGGAAGCAAGTCATCACACATATATGATAATATACGAATCCATAAAGCAGAATCTGTCAAATGACTTCTAAACCAATAAAACTGAGAAAGTTAGAGTAATCTTCTTAACTCAATTAACAGGAGACTGTGGGATTTAATCTTATCAGCAATTCCAGAGAACAGTCAATAACAATGACACCCTCCAAGAGACCTAGGGTTTTGATTTCCATTGTAACAGAGATGAATATTAAACTTTTCAACTAACGGTGAATTAGCCAGTCTCATATGGTCCAAAAACATCATGTTTTACATCCACCAGATGCAAATTAGCCAGTAAACCACATTTACAGATATAATATAATAGAGAATCCAGTAAATAAATGAAAATAAAATACAATTCTAGACACTACTTTTTTTTGCCCATTTTTATATATTGTGGAGGTAAGTTATAAGTGCTCTAAAAGTTTACTTGTCTGATTTTTGGGGAGGGGGAAAAAAATGAAATTTTCAGTATGCAAACTATACCGTCATTACTGAGAGAGACCAACAGAGGTTTTTAGTTTAGAACATGTTAAAATTTACTTTACATAAATAATGAAAGACAAGAAGATCTATGTTTAAAACTGATAATGATCTAATTCAAATTAATAACTATTAATGAAATGGATGTAATTTTCAGTTACTTTAAATATTTATGAAATTAAATATAAGAATGATCTACCTTTGCTGTAGAATCCCAGGATGCTGTTGCAAGCAAACCATTGTTCCAGCATATGGCAGTAACTAGTTAAAAAAATAACACGATAAAAAAATATTGCAGGCCATATCAAAAACAAAAAAAAGCAAAACCTAAAAAACTTCCTATAAAAAGTTGATAAACATTTATTTGTTAGTGGTTGAATCAGTGGATAAGTATACATGTTCTTGAATCCCACTATGTGCATGAAATGAATATATTTCATCATCATCATCAAATTCCTGCCATGTACCCTCAAAGGGTGTACAGGATATGATAGTACTACATGAAAAAAATTACTTTATTACTAACTTCCTATCTACAATTTTCCTCCAAATCAGTCTGTTACTTGTCAAGACTCCAACATTATAAGATCTTATATTTCTATCATCTAAGGCACTTTGTACCGTATCAATCCACTTACATCTTGGTCTTCCCCTGGGTCGTTTTGCAGCCAACCTGACAGAGAACACTTGTTTTGCTACTCTTACTTCGCCCATTCTGTTTAAGTGACCATACCACCTGAGATTAGCTCTCCTAACGCATTCCTGGATGCTGACAATGTCAAGTTCTTTCCTAATATCCTCGTTTTTAATATGATATTGCCATTGATGCCATCTGTTCACGCCTATAATCTTTCTCAGGGATCTCATATCTGCGGTCTCTAGTCTTTGGTCAAGTGTTTTGCTTCTGGCCCAGCTCTCAGATCCATAAGTTAAAACCGGTTTGAACACTGTCTTGTATACAGCTAATTTAGTGTTCCAACTAATTTCTCTTATTCCATATGAATTTATTCAATTGACTTCCCACCATACTAGCTTTGCTGATTCTGTTGTGTATTTCTATATTTAATTTACCATCTTTACTAAAAATCGTGCCTAAGTAGCTGAAATGTTTTACTTGTTCCACAGGTTCTCCATTCACAACACAGTGGACATTTTCAATGATTCTACCTATTTTCATTTTCATTGTCTTTTTATTGCTGACCTTCATACCATATCTGTTACAACAGTTATTCAATTTGTGAACGAATCAAAGACTAGTAGGTGATTTATTTAGAAGTATAATATCATCCACATAAAACAAAGAGCTGACATTAATATCTCCAATTTTGATATCATGTTTAATAGTACTTTCCTTCATAACATGATCCATATAGATAATGAATAACACAGGAGATAATGTACATCCTTGTCACACACCAGATTTAACATTAAACCATCTTCCTGTACTCCCTTCAATCCTAACTGCTGACTTACAACTCAAATAAAGACTAAGTATTGCTTGATATAATGCCCCATTCACACCATATAACTGTAGCGTATTGAATAGCTTCTCTCTTGACACCTTGTCATATGCCTATTCCAAATCGACAAAACTTAAATACAGATCTTTGTTATATTTCCATGCTTTCTCGACTATTTGTCGTAAAGTGAAGATCTGATCCAGACAGCCTCTATTTGGCCTGAATCCAGCTTGTTCTTCACCAAGCTTTTCTTCCACAATTCTTCTCAACCGTTTCTCAAGTATACTTGTATAGATCTTGCCAGGAACACTCAGTAGGGAAATACCTCTGTAATTCTCACATTCAGTTTTATTTCCCTTTTTATATATGGGTATTATGAGAGCTCTACTCCAATCATTGGGAATTAGTCCCTTTGTCCAGGCTTTCTTAACTATGCAGTGCAGCCACTGTAAGACTCTTATACCACCATACTTCAGCATTTCTGGTCGAATATCATCTACTCCTGCTGCCTTTCCACATTTCAAGCCTTTGATGGCTTTTTCTACTTCAAGTATGGATATGTATATCTGACTGCATGCCTGGTAAGTGTTTTTTTACCACTGGGCTGTCATCACCACTTATTTCATTTAGCAGTTTTTCAAAGTAATTACTCCATACTTCAAGGATATCTTTTTCTCCCATTTTCATGTCGCATTTATCATCTCTAACTCCTTTTACAACATTCTTTCCTCCATTCCTAAGTTTCTTCAACAACCTCCAGAATATTTTGCCACCTTCTTGATATTTATTTTCTATATTCTTGCCAAAGTCCTCCCATGACTTTTGTTTAGCTAGTTTTACACAGTGTTTAGCATTCTTGCATTTGTCTTTGTATTATCTAAGAGCACAAGCTGACTTATTTGCCAGGAACTTTTGATATGCTTTCTTCTTTTCCTTCACTGCCTCTTTAACTTCCTGTGTCCACCATGGAGTTCTAATTTTTCTATCCTTGCAGACAACTTCACCACATGCCTCTCTAGCTGAATCAATCAGGGCTTTCTTCAAGGCTTGCCACCGAATCTCCAAGGTTTGTTTCCTGTTCTCAAACTCTTTCATTTTTCTTCAATAATCTTTGTGTATTTTAGTCTACAGTTCACATCTGAGAGCTGTTCAACTTTTATTCGCTTTATAACTTTCTTATATGTTCTTCTTTTCAACATGAAATTCAATTTTATCCTGCTCAAGACTAAATAGTGATCACTTCCAATTTCAAATCCTCTATACACTCTGGTGTCCTGCACCAGGAAGAAAACATCACTATCAACAATAACATAGTCAATGAGACTTTTCTTATTTCCTTGCCTCCTCTTTCCATGTGAATTTGTGCACATTTTTATGTTAAAACATGGTGTTAGTAATAACCAGTCCATGTCCTGAGCAGAAATCCAACAGATATTTGCCATTATTATTAGCTTTGTTCTTTTCTCAAAATTTTCCCAAAATATTTTTGTATGTCTCACAATCATTTCCTACTCTGCTATTTAGATCCCCAACAAGGACTAACTTTTCCTTTTTCATTGTGTCAGTTGCTTTTTCTAAAGCCTCAAAAAATCCCTCCACTTCTGTGGGACCAGAGGCGCAAATAAATCTCATTGTCTAGTTCCCCATTCTCGTATTTGCCAACATTACTCTACTTGAGACTGACTGCCATTCAAGAAGATTAGCTTCGTATTTTGTGTTGAATACCTACGGCTACTCCTTCTTTTCCTTGATTGTCATTGCCTGAATATAACATTTTGTATTTAATGATCAGAAAGATCTCACCAAGTTTTGTTTTTTTTCTTTCAGTCATCCCTATTATGTTGATCTGGTACTTATCTAATTCCTGAGCTAGCTCCATTTCTTTGCCATTCAGGCTTCTTATGTTGATAGTACTGATCTTTAACTCTGGTGATGTTGAGTTGGGGTGTGTTTTCAGATTTGTTCCTAATATTCATACAAAATATGAATATATTTTGTAAATGTTTTTAGTTCAGAGAAAATTTTCATTGCCAGGTATGAGACCAGCATATCTGAAATGGCTTGAAAAAGTTCCCTGTTTAGTTTCTGGAGCAGGATTCTGGCTTATCTAATCCTAATCTATAGGATTTGCCCATAGTACTAATATTAACATATTCAATTATCTTGGTTCAACCAGGATCATTACTGCAGAGCAGTGGCAGCTGGTGAAAATTTTAAGTGGAGGGTGCTGCATATACCAAATAAGAAAAATAATTAATTTTTTCCTAATCAGTAGCCAATTTATTAATAAATATATTAAAAGTAATATTAAAAAAAATTGCTTTATTAAAATATTTTTTCATCCTCACCATGAACACACACCAATAATAAAAGTTTTGTACACAGAAATAACGCACACAAGCATATAATTTATCTGTAGCGATACTGCTCAACAAGCAGTGTCGGACTCGCTTGTTACATGCAATGACCAATGCAAACAAATATCGGCGAGTGTAGCTGCAACTGATCGAATGTGGTAATTCCAACACTGTGTTAGATTGCAGTGCATTTGTTTCATGTAACGATAATTGAGAAAATATAATTCTTTTCATATTTTCAACAGTGACACTCATCATAATTCAACTTTGTATCTATAATAAATAAATAATTATATGTTATGGATATTATTTCTGGGAAAACTTCCATGTTACTTCTCTTAACAAACTATTATATTTATGGCTATTTTGCCTGTTTCTGTTTAGGAGTGCCCCTGTTTAAATGTCATTGGCTTTTTACTCATGGATTCTTAGGGCATAGTAGATGTATATTTACCAATAAATATATGTAGCATAAAGGAAGAGAAATTTACACATACCTTTTTCTGGGTGTTGTGGCTTTTCTTCTTTCTGCGATGTGCAAACTACTGTGTGTGTGGGGGGGGGTTAGGCAATGTGGGAGAATTAAAATAGAAAATGGGAAAAACTCGGGTTTTTTTTGTATAATATATATATATATATATATACACACATATATTACATTATTAGGGATGGGCAGAGCGTTTTTTTATATAGGGTGAGAAAGAGTGAAAGGGATTGAAAACAGCAACTTGATATTTAGAGGGGGGGGAATGCCAATGACATTTAAACAGGGGCACTCCTAAACAGAAGCAGGCAAAATAGCCATAAATATAATAATTATATGTTATTTTAACAGAATAAAATAAGATTTACGAAAAATATTTCACCCTCACCACAAACACACACCAATAATAAAAGTTTCATGCACACAAGCATACAATTTATCTGTAGTGACAGATTAATATATTAAAAGTAATATTAAAATTTAATCGTGTCGGATTCACTTGTTACGTACAGTGACAAGTGCAAACGAATATTGGCGATCTAGCCGCCATTGGCCGAATGTGATAATTCCAACACTGTGTTAGATCTCAGTACATTTGTTTCATAATCTAAAGCATTAATTGAACAATTCCAATTTTCTGACTCAATTAATTCAGTCAATCGACTGATCCATTCAAATCAATCAAAATTCAGTCAATGTCGAAACATCAGCTGTAACCTTTAACATGTTGTATTGCATTTATATAATGTTGTAAACATTGTCATTATTTATAAACATGAACAAAATGCAATTTTTTTATTTCTTCCTTGGGGATGTTGCAGTGTCGCAGTGCTTATGTACAAGCTGCCACTGGTGCCATGTCAAAGATAATCATGGGGATTTGATGCTACAGCCTACTACAAAGAAGGGACAGAACGAAACTGTTTAAAGTCATTTCCTGATATCTAATATATAACATACATAACAAAATATATACATAACAAAAATTTGTGCAATCTCAAACCTTAGCTTGTTAAAATCAACAAGTAATTCCCTAATACCTTTTTCTACACCTGTCATCAAGTCTAAATGAGGCCATCAATGAGGTGTTACAAAATCTGGATCTTTTGATAATATGCTTAATTCATCACTAGTAAAACATTTGTTAGTGAAATTTATGATCCATTTGTCATTCTACAATTCTATTTTGACCAACTTTTTCAAGTGCTTTCACCATCTTGAGATACTGGTTGGTCTATAATTTTTTACTGCAGTCTTTAGAGCCTCCTTTATGCAAAGGAATTATTTTTCCCTCCCCCTTTTATTCCCTCAGGAGTTTGATGGAGCTGAGACTTAAATTAAACAGCTTAGTCAAAGACATTGCCAGTTCCCTTGCACACTCTTGTAAAAAAAAGTGAGCTGATATCCAACCTAATATGAGAGCTGTATTTGTATTGATATTTTGCAATGTCCTAAGTATACTCCCTAATTCAGCAATCTCTATTCTCACATCAGTTGCTGTCACATCAATATCCTCACTTGGATGATATACTCTTGCAAAGTGGTCCCTCAGTAATTCTCACTTCACTACCATCAGCATTCATTCAGTCATCCTTCCTCATACCACATAACAAAAGAGCTCTTTAGGATTTTCTTTGGCCTGTTTGACTAACTTTTTTTCTCGTAATCTGAGTTTGCATTCTTTATCATGCTGGTCATCATCTTTGCCTGACTCTTGTACTGTTCATGAACTGGCTAGTCACCTTTCTCCTTATATCATTTTCTTTTTTTCCCCCCTAACTCCTGCTTAATGATACTATTCACCCGTCTAACTCCTACCCTAATTTTATCATCCTGGTCTTGTGTATCCAGTTTGATATTGCTTCCTCCAGATACTGCTTGATTATCCTATGTGCTGCTAATATCCTTCCCTTGCAGATTTTTATGCCATGTCACTGCTTAAAGCTGCCTCCTATGCTTGTCATAATCACCTGCCTTGTAGCTCACATATGTACCTTCTTAACTGAAAATTCCAAGTTTTCAACCTACCAAGACATCATGATCACTCGCTTCAATTGAATGCAATGTGACTATTTCGATTATGGACAGCTCTTCTAATCCTATGACCAGATCCACTCTCATAGCCCAAGTCTCTTCCATTACATGCTGTTTCAAGTAATTATCTCTCAGTATGTATATTTCCATTTTCTTCCTGTCATGTAATCTTTCTTCCTTTCAATCTATGCTTCCACTGTTGAAGCCCCCCCCCCCCCAAATAATTACTCGACACCTTCCACATCATCCCTGGAACCCTCCTGGCCTATAGCAGCAACAAATTATATATTCTGTTCACTTGGTCTCACACCATATTGTCTCAAAAGAACTGCCATCTGCTTGCCTGTCTCCTATTATTTTTGGCTGCAGTTTATCTGCCATCATCAGCAATAACCCTCCCACTGTGCTGTCTTCCCTATCCCTCCTGAAAATAATATACCCTTCAAGTTTTATCCCTGCAACTACATCATCTGCTATTAACGAAGTCTCACTAATGCCTATAGCTCTGGCAATGTTGCACTAACCAATGCCAAAAAAATCCTTTCCCCGTAGTCCTGATACTACTAGAATTAGTATACAGAAACTGTAGCATCCCCCTTTAGCCCTGAACCATCTATACATCCCAAGCTGACTACCCCATTTGATAATATTGTTGCTTGAGAGACTAGATTCTGCATTTTTGGTCAGTCAGTAACTCGCTCATGGTTGCTTGCATGCATTCACCACAATCCACCCTAACTGCTTTATTTTTTGACTTTGCATTTCCACAGCTGATAATATTAGTAAAGAATTTAACTGCTTTAGCATGCTGACATGACTAGAGAGAGAGAGAAAGTGCATTACAGGTTATCTTCTAATCACAAAAAAGAAAGGTAATGCACTCACTCTCCAACATTATTAGCTCACTAAAGCAGATACTTAAAACCTCATTTTAGCATATAGAAGGGAACCAAGGATTAGGAGATTTAAAGGTGTATCAAGTATTGCTTGGGTTAGTTGTTAATAAGGTTGTGTGAATGGATGACATATCACCACATATTTTTAAAGAATGTACAATGCAAAAGAGTTAGCCATGCTCCTGACCTAGTAATTTGGTGAATCTTGTATTGGGGAAAATTCCTAAGGAGTGAAAAGAAGGCAAAATAATACCATTCCACAAGCATGGTTCTAGGACAGAAGTTTCCAATTATAGACTGGTCTGTATATCTACAGTTGTGGTCAAAATGGTAGAAAAATTGGTTATGAATAGAATGAAGGATTGGGTTGATGGACATAAGATTCACTATGATGGTCAGCAAGGATTTGTGAAGGGTAAGGGCTTGCAATCTACTCACATTTTATGATAAGGTGACAAATGTGTTTGTGATTTTCTTGGACTTTGCAAAGGCATTTGATAGATTAGCACATAATGGAATGGAATGGTATATAAGCTGCAGAAGATGAGATTAAATAACAGAGACTGATTAGATGGATTGAAGATTGACTTTCTGAAAGATATCAGCAAGTTGTGTATGATAGAGCAGTGTCTCAGAAAAGGAAGGTAACCTTAGGGATTTGCTCTTGGGCCCCTACTGTTTAACTTATTTGTTAATGATATTTCATGTGGATTGACTATTGTTGATGATCAAATGTCTGCTGATGATGCAAAGGTAGGTAGAATTATCACGAGGAAGATCTGAATTGACTTTTAGCCTGGACAGATAAGTGGGGGTTATAGTTTTAATATTAATAAATGCAAGGTGTTACACTTTGGAATACAGAGATATAAGACTTGTAGTCTTATATCTCTGTATTCTCATCCACTTACTGAAGTGGATGAGAATAGGGATCTTGTGGTGATGGTAAACAGTGGACGAAAGTTCTGAAGAGACATGGTAAGTGCTGTATAGACTGCACATCGTATAGGTGGTATGATTAAAAGTACATTGACATGTAGGGATAAGGAAGTGGTGGTGCTTCTATATAAGGCATTGATCCAAACATACATGAATTACTGTGCTCAGATTTGGTTGCATGGTTTTCATTTTCATTGTGATGTGGAAATATTAGAGAGGGTCCAAAGATGAATAACCAAAGTGACATCAGGATTCTGGAGTGTTAGTTATGAAGAGATTTGAGGGAATGTGAATTACAGACTTTGGTGGATAGGAGGAAAAGAGAAGATATGATAAAGACTGTTAAGTTAGTTAAGGGATTCTATGAGATTAATATAGAAGAAATTATAAAAAGAGTGGATGTTAAGATGGGAAGAATGAAGGCCCACTCCTGGAAGTTGTATAAAGATATGGTGAAGAAAGGGTGTGAGGAGAAGATATTTTACATGGAGAGTTGTTGGTGAGTGGAATACATTGAAGGAGTGTACTGTAAATGCAGGGAGCATAAATAACTTCAAAGTGGTTGAGAGTTAACAGACTGCAGTGATGTTGTAACATCTAATTCCAAGGTGTTAGGTGGATTAGTTAATCAGTATTAAGCTTAGAAACAAAGTTATAATTATAGTCATAATTTATTATTCTTAAGATCTTAAGAGAGAGAGAGGCATATGCAGCTAGATCAAGGCTTCACACGAGGGAACCATAACCTCTTGGCTTGTACATGTCAAGGCCCTCCTCATCGATGTCATAACCTGTTGTGATGTTCTTACAATTTTAGCAGTGTGTGACTCCTAAACATCAAGTCTCTGTCCAATATCACTCCTAGATCTCTAATTTCTTCCATCTACTTTAGAATTTCTCCATTAATTGTATACTCTGCATCACCAAATTTCAAGACTCTGTACTTTGCAACATTAAACTGATAGCTCCGCTCACTTTCTCACTCACATAGTCTATTAAGATCCTTTTGCAAAGTTATATCTGCTCTACTCCTCATAGTTCTTCCAGATGAAGGACAATAATTTTTTTTCTCCCTAAGTAGGTAAATTGATGCTTGCCCAGCAGTAGTTTACAGAGATCATACAACTTTAATATAGACTGTTCCAGTATAATGTCTTGCATAAAAGAGAAAATCTTTAAACAATCAATATACTGTAGCTTATATTAATGTCTTTAATTAAGAATTTCTGTGACCCAAGAGTGTCTGTCAAAGGTTTTCTCAAAATTCCTTTGGCCTTTTCCAAGTGGAAAAGGCCAAAATACCTTACAGTAGGTCTTGTCGAAATATGCATTTTATAAGTGTGCCTCAACTGAAACAGAAATTGTAACTTTTAAAAGAAGGAAAAGCTCCATTTTGAAAATTAAATTATTTTATTCATCACATTCTACTTTCCGCTCTGTAAAATATTTACTCTGCACTATTTCTTAACAACAACGCATCATCATCATCAGCGATACTATGCTTCGGCCGAGCCTTGCCCTCTCTCAGAATTTGCCAGAACATATTCAATCCATATCTTTAAGTATTTCCTATCTGTATCTTTAACTACATCATTATCAATACCCTTATACAACCCAGAGATGGCACTGGAATTCTCCCCTATTGCTTTCTGCTCTATGTATAATCCCTTTCATATTAATTCTGTAAAAGTTGCTCACCAATTTGAATATCTCTTAATCCTACCATTCAACAAAGCAATTTACATTTTCTTAATTTCTCCCTACAAACCAACATCCCAAAGTTTTGATGCTGCCTTAATTATTCATTTTAGATTTTTTGCAGAATTTCCTTATTATAAGTAAAACAAAGTTAGCAAATCTGTACACAGCCATCTTTTTCTCTTTACCAATCATCAGTGTTCTCATCATAGCAATAATACAATGTTCAGTATTTACAATGCTTGCAGCATGCACTCTGAATTTCCAGGCCTCTGCTGACTATCAATTCCAGCACTCCTAGAGCTTCCAACAATATCATACCTTTGCATTCCAAAGTGGAATGCTTTGCACTTATCAATATTAAAAAAACAAATTGTAATTCAAATCACAAAATGTCCACAGCATTTAATATAATTTAGAGTAATTTAATAGAGTCATATGATATATAAAATGCAATTACCTGCATCATCATGTGCCATTGTAGTTTCAAGAAGCTTTCCATATTCAATATTATACATATATCTGAAAGAAGTTTGTAAGGTAACATAAACAAAGTGTAATAAAGTATAAAAGACGTAATAAATTTATTTCATGTGCATTTCATATTACTAACTGCTTTTAATTAAAAGAAAATAAAAAAATAAAATGATCCAATAACCAGTTTTCTAATTGCTTCAAAACACAGAGTTAGTTTTAAAGTAAAAAGTTGCCTTAAATGATGAGAGAGGTACAACACAAAGTATCAAATCTGAAATGTTTTGGAGTTTTGGGGCTTCTGGTTTTCTCCAGAAGTTTTTAGACAATACAGCAAATCATGTAATACTAAAACTTCATGACTATAAATCTCAGTTAACCAAAATCTAAATCAATGTTTTTAATAACTGGTACGTGGGTGGACTGAAAAGTTCTCAGCCTAACAATGAAAAAACGAATTTATAATTTCGAAATAATTTTTATATTTCAACATAATCTCCCTTAAGACTAATACATTTATTCCAGTGATGCTCCAGTGCCATTATCCCATCGCTGTAGTGGTTCTCAGTAAGATCTGTAAAATGCCCCTCTACAGTTGCAATCACCTCTTGATTCAGAGTTTTAGTTTTGGGAAGAGACAGAAGTCAGAGGGAGCCAAATCTGGGGAATAGGGTGGATGTTCCAACAATTCATTGTGCACATCCCTTAATTTTCTCATTGCCAAAACACCTTTGTAGGCAGGTGCATTGTCCTGATGAAAGATGATTTTTTCTTCTGCAAACCAGGTCTTTCACAGTATGTTTTTTGTCTAGTCTGGTTAAAAGATCAGAATAATATTCCCTGGTTATTGTTTTACCTTTTCAAGATAATTAATAAACAAAATGGCTTTGGCATTCCAAAACACTGAAGCCATGACCATGTCTTCTTTGGCACTGAACAACTGGCTTCTGTCTACTGTTTGGATTCTGGTGTGTACTGGTGAATCCAAGTCTCATCCATAGTAATAAATCGATGCACAAAATCAGTTTTCTTCTTGTTAAAATACTCCAAGCACTGTTCAGAGATTTTCATGAGAGTGCATTTTTGATCTGCACTGTACCCATCTTGCACAAAGCTTTTTCATTTGCAATTCTTCATGCAAAATATATCCTACATGTTCTTTTGAAATGGCTATAGTCTCAGAAGTTTCATGCCCTTTGACTCGCTGGTCATCCAATACCATATCGTGCACTGATTAATGATTTCTGGTGTTGTTACATTTTTTGGATGTCCTTCATGTGGATCATCTTCAAGGCTGGTATGGACACATTTAAACTTGGAATATATCCTACACGTTCTTTTGAAATGGCTATAGTCTCAGAAGTTTCATGCCCTTTGACTCGCTGGTCATCCAATACCATATCGTGCACTGATTAATGATTTCTGGTGTTGTTACATTTTTTGGATGTCCTTCATGTGGATCAACTTCAAGGCTGGTATGGACATGTTTAAACTTGGAAGCCCATTTCTTAATTGTTGAAAACAAAGGAGAAGAGTGCCCATAAACTTTTATGAACTTGAAATGAATTTCTTTTGGCGTTAAACCTTCATTTACAAAGAATTTTTTAACCGCACAATATTCAATTTTATCCATTTCAAGAGATACAGACAACACTTTTGTTTCAGACAGCTGTATAAAAAAATTACTTGATAGAATGACTTGCAATTTCACATTGATGCTTATGACAGATGTACCAACATAAAAAAAAAAAAATCTTGCCGATAGTGTTGCCATTTATGGTTGAGGCCTGAGAACTTTTCAAACCACTCATGCACATAACTATCTGGTTTGTAGTTGTTTAGAACGATAACTACATCTTCTTTTACTTTATTCTTAAATAATTTTTTTGTTTGAGAAACACTGTCTTTGTATTCACATTATTCTTATTATAATGATCATTGTCAGAACTCCACTATTATTAATTAGTACTATTCTGCAAAAGTACAATATTCTAATCTTCACACTTGATTAACATGCCAGATCATAAAGAATGAAACTTGATCTCATGGTTTTATTTGTAATAGCTATATATACATAAACATGTAAAACTGTATGAAAACAGCTGAGTAATAACATTATACATTATATAACTATCACTATCTCACATTACAACTACATGAAAACTAATGTTTTTATTTTTGTCACTGAAAACTGAAATTTTCGGAACTTCTAGTCGAACATTATGCTATAATTTAGAAGAATTTTAAGTAAAAGGTAGCTGAGAGAGAGAGAGAGAGAAAGAGATGAAATATTGGAAAAGGCCAGAAGATAAAATTTAGGATGGCAGAAGGATGGGTATTCAAAGGGAAGAATAGTGACAAGATACTGATAGCAGGTGCAGATATTGAAGGAGAATTCTCCCCTTACCCAAATGCTTTCCATTACTTTTTCTTTTATCTCACCACCCATTTTTCTATTTTCTGACTTTTTTTTTTTAATCTTCATCCTACTCTTGTTCTTTCTTGTAACAATATAAATGTAAAACATTTTTGCTTACAGATGGAATCATTCCCTGATCCTATGTAAAATAGTGGATTTTTATAATAGAAAATGCTACGTTTGAGGAGGGGGAATAAAGCTGAAATTTTTCCTATATGGTAGGGAAGGGATGACAAACTATTAATGGCAAAAAATAAATAATAAACATAAAAAGTTACAATAATGAAAGATTTTAAAATAAAAAAAAATGGCAAACAACACTGTAAAGCTAGTGCTTTTGTATCACTGTTGTATTTAATCTGTTGTTTTGTTAATGAATCAGACATCTGCAATGGCAGAGAAAAACAATATTATAAAGCCAATTTTCACTATACCTGAAAGAAGTTAAAAGACTCAAGCAAAGAACCCACCCACTTTTTTTTTTTATAAAGCTCTTCTATAAAAAGAATTTTAATGGCTGACATTCACTATTCTCTCTCTAAATGGTCATAAGTCAGAGTTTATACAAAGAATTTTAAAGAACTACAAGTCCACCTCAATGCTGTCCTCACTGTCCATTCCCCAAACCAACAGGCTGTAGGTTTGGACAACAGGTACAAAATTAAAATAAAAAAAAAAAATAAAAAAAAATTCTACATGTCAAGAGAATATCCAATGTATTTCCACTCTTTATGTTTTTGGCAAACATAAAGTAAAATAACAAAATCAAAGCAGATCATCAGAGAAACGACGCAGGAATTACAAAAAAGTCAAGAGGCATTTAAATGAGCATAGAGAGAAAATGAAAATTAAACAGCAAAATAAGAAACAACAAAGTACGGAAATCAGGTAAGTGATATTGTTAGTAAAAAGAAAGAAGTTATTTGGTATTGTGACTCTATAATAAAACATGCTATTGATGAACGAGTTATAACTTCGAGTTTTCCTACAGCAAAAATTAAGAACATAAAGGAAGCAATTCAAAAACAGAAAAGTAAATGAGATTGTAATTATAGTAGGTACTAAAGACTTAACTAGCAAGAAGTTCAGTATGAGAAAGGACACGAAAGGGTTGTTGGAAGAGGCGAGAGCAAAGAGTGATAAAGAGAAAATCATCACTATTTTACCTCGATATGATAAAAATTAATTAAGAAGAAGGCTATGATGGCAAATAATTCAGTGCGTAGGCTGTGTAGAGTGAGTTTGAGGAAAGATTGGATTTGTATAAGAGGGACGGCCTACACCTGAATGCATTTGATATCAAGAGTCTAGAAAAACTATTAAGTGGTACGAGACCTAACACAGAGAGTCAGGGAAACTAAATTATAAAGGGAGGAATGGTAAGAATGCGAGTGTAAGAGCGACAATGTCATATTAATCTGTTAATGATGGGAATGGGCTTTGTCATGAAAATGCTGACAAGGAGAGAAAGACTTAGACTTTGTGTTCATCCGGTCCGGACCAATCAAAAGTGTGCAAAGACATCTACATGTAAGACACTAGAAAAGAATAGAGATCTGCAAGTTGTTCAACTGTGTCATGCAGACTGCAGACAAGAGTATACATAAGAACATGTAGGTAGATTATGTCTGTACATGAATGCTAGGAGTATCAGAAACAAAGGGGTAGAGTTTGTTGCCTTAGTCAATATGTTCGGATCTCAGATTATAGGAATTAGTGACACCTGGCTATCAGAATCAGACATACTAACTGGTATTGAGTGCAAAGGGTACACTATTTTTAGGAAGGATAGAGGGGATAGGGGAGGAGGAGGAGCCATGCTGCTAATGGTATCAGATGACTTGAATCCAGTTAGAGTTGAGACCTATGATTGTAGTACTACTAACAGTATTTCATGTGGCAGTGAGTTTGAAGCCATCTGGTGCGAGGTGGAATCTAACAAGATCAATTACATAGTAGGGTGTTGTTACAGACCTAGTGGATAGGTTGCTAGTGACGAAGAAATGCATCACCAAATAGACAAGATGAACACGAAAAGAGCAATCATAATGGAAGCCTTTAATTATCCAAATATTGATTGGGTAGCAACAGAATCTCATGAGAAGAATGAAAATGCATTTATTGAGCTGTTACAGGACAACTTCCTCAAGCAGCATATGACAGAAAGAACTTGAGATGAAAGGGTGTTAGATATGATTATAGTGTCAGGGGCATTTAATTAATAAAAGATGTAACTATTCTGCCTCCAGTTGGTGACAGTGATCAGCGGTACTCACTTGGGAAGCGACTAAGTTTACGAATGTTCTATTCAGAAAAGGTTTACATGCTGAACTACAGAACAGGAAATTATGACCAATTGAGGAGTATACTGAGTTCAGTGGAATGGGATAGGTTGATAGATGGGAAGAATTATCAACAGTGCATGGGAAGCATTTCAATAATACTTAAATGATGCAATATCAGAGTGTGTCCTGAGAATTCGAAGAATAAATAGGGTAGGAGTCAAAATGGATGTGTAATCTTATTAAGCAAGAGATTCATAAGAAAAGGATGATGTGGAAGGAATACTATGTGCATAAGGATGATGTGTATTATGAAAATTATAAGCAGCAGGCTAGAATAGTCACAACTGTTTTTATGGAAATCAAAGTCTGAGTATGAAAAGAAACTGGCTCTGCATGCTAAAGACAACCCACAAGAATTTTATCGATATGCTGCAAGTAAAAGAAAGAATGAATATGAAAGAATAACTCTTCTATATGCAGATGGAGTGAAGGTTACAGTAGCAGAAGAGGTTGTTTAATGAGTGTCCATTTTGTTAAAAGCTATCAAACTGGTGTATGCAACATTGAGCTCACCGCTACCTCTTCACTGGATGAAGAAATTCAGATGCATAAGGATGAGGTATTAGAGATGTAGCACAAACTGAATAAGAATTCAGTAATCGGGACTAATGGGATATCAGCAAGCACACTAAAAGAGTATTTAGCTGAACTGGCTATTCCTTTAACCAAGCTGTCTAATATGAGTCTCAGAACAGGGAAAATTCTGCAGGAATGGAAAGAATGTATGGTAATTTCATTGCATAAGGGTGGTGCAAAGACTGATGTATCCAACTATTGACCAATTAGTATCTCAAGCGTGTTGGCGAAGATTTTGGAAAAAACCATTAGGGTTCACATTCAGAAATGGGTCGACAGTGAATCTCTACTTTGCAATGAGCAACATGAGTTTACTAAAGGAAGGTCATGTTTTAGCAACTCACATTCTATAACAATGTTACCATTGAACTAGACAAGGAGAATGGATGCACCATGATACTTTTCGGGATTTTGCTAAGGCTTTTGACAGAATACAATGGTAGACTGTTGCATAAATTAAAGAATATAGGATTGGATTATAGAATATTAGCTTGGATAAGAGGATGGTTGACTGACAGACATAAAAAAGTGGTATATGGTGGATGTGAGTCTGCAAGAATTAAGGTAACCAGTGGTGTACCACAAGGATCAGTGTTTGATCCACTGTTATTCAATCTATACATTAATGATACTGGGAAGGATTTAGCAAGTGGCATACAGCTATTTGCTGATCATGCAAAGACAGGTAGGGTAATCAGGAATGCTGATGATATGCAGTACTTGCAGAATGATTTGAATAATCTGGAATTGCATGGGAAAATGGGTGTCAGTTCAATGTCAGTAAATGTAAAGTCATGCACTTCGGCATGATTGGATATGCAATTTGTATTATATTGGTGGGATCATGCTTGAAGAAACTGATGAGGCTAGGAATCTTGGAGTGTTAGTAGATAGTTATTGAAGTTCAGGAGTAATGTAGCAAAGATTGCAAATACAATTCAAAAGATAATTGCAATGCTGAAATGAATGTTCACATGTAAAGATAAAGATGTCATTTTTTGCCTCTTTACAAGATTTGATAAGACCTCACTTAGACTATTGTATGCAGGTTTAGTGTCCTTGTTTTCCACTGTGATTCTGATATATTGGAGAGACTGCAAAGGAGGGTGTTGAAAATGATATCTGTGCTATGGAATACTGATTATGATGACAGATTGAGAATTTGTAGACTGAAGACACTAGCAAACAGGAGAAAGAGGGGTGATATGATTGAGACTGACAAACTTCTGAAAGGGTCATACAGGATATCAGTTGCAAGAATTTTCCAATTTATTGAGGGTGGGAAAAGGACAAGAGGGCATCCTTGGAAGCTGAGAATGAATGATGCTAAGAAGGGGGTGAGGGTTAGATTTTTCTCTCACAGGTGGTGCGTGATTGGAATGGATTGCCATGAGATGTTGTGAGTACAAGCAGTGTGAATGAATTCAAGAATAAGTATGATAGCTGGTGTGTGTAGTATGTGGTCTCCCTCGATGAGTGACTGACTCCCTGGAGGCCTCTTTTAATAATAATAATAATATCCAATGTTGTATTATATTGGTAGGGTTATGCTAAATGAAACTGATCGGATTAGGGATCTTGGAATTTCAGTAGACAGGAAGTTGAAGTTCCAGGGTCATATAGTAAAAATTATAAGCGCAATGCAGAGAATAATTGCAATGCTGAAACGAATCTTGACATGAAAAGATAAGGAAAGTTTTTTGCCTCTTTACAGGGCCATGAAAAGAACTCGCTTGGCTTATTGCATGCAGGTCTGGTCTCCTGGTTTCCATGGTGATCCTGATACTGTGGAGAGAGAGAGAGAGAGTGCAAAGGAGTGTGTTAAAAATGATATCAGAATTGTGGAATACCGATCATGAAAATAGATCGAGAATTTGTTGGCTTCAAACAGGAGAAAAAGAGGGGCGATAATTGAGACTTACAAACTTCTGAAAGGGTTATACAGAATTTCAGTAGATGGAATTTTTAATTTTATGGACAGTGGGGAATGGATGCAAGGTCAGCTTTGGAAGTTAAGAATTAATGCTACCAAGAAAGGAGTGAGGGCTAGATTTTTCTATTATAGAGTGGTGCATGATTAAAATGGATTGCTGTTAGGTGTGTGCAAGTAGTGTGAATAAATTCAAGAACAGGTATGACAGCTGGTGTGAATAATATGGTCTCCCTAGATGACTTCCTGGAGGTCTCTCTTAATAATAATAATAATAATAATAATAATATTTCTAGAATTCTAAGAAATGCCAGTGTATCAAAAACTAATAACATCTGTTGTTTCATCATGATGTTTACTGCATACTGTATGTTTTGTTCAAACTATTTGTATTCTTGTAAACTATTTCAAATCTAGTATTCTTGCTAAATCTGCAGAGATTTAGCAAGAATACTAGATTCACTATCATTCATCTAGAAGTTCAGGTCTTGCTGTTTAGTTCCATCAATGAAGTACGCAACTTGCGATCTCTTCATTCTAAAGTGAAAGATCTTACACTTTTCCAGATTAAACTGGCAGCTGTTATCCTTTGCTCACACTGCCAGTCTATTTACAAGTCATTTGCAGATTTCTATAATCTTTATTAACTATAGCTCTGCCCAGTATTGCATCATCAGCAAACAACTGGATATTTCCCATTATTTCCTATATCACTCATGTATAAATAAAACAGCAGAAGTCCAAGAACTGAGCCCTGCAGTACATCACTAGTCACTCACCTTTTCCTGGATTCAGTTCTTCTATATATCAAACTTTGTGGTATATTCATCAGCTTCCCTCTTATCCATATCACCAGCTTATATCTATCCTGATATGTTACAGTTTATGTAACAAAGTTCCATGTGACATCCTGCCAAATACCTTCACAAAGTCCAGCAGTATCATTGTATAGCCATATCATAAAACGCGAGCAAATTACTAAGAAGACAAAATGTACCTTTCACAAAACTATGCTATCCTCCCACAGAGTATCATATTCCCATCTGTCTTTTCTTGATACTTTAACCATCCCCTCCTAAGATACTAACTGGTCTGAAATTGTTATCCCTTCTCCCCCCCCTCTTTCTCTCTTATAACCTCATTTATGTAAGGAACTATTTTGCCCTCTTCCCATTTCCATGACACTTCACAGAGCAGACACTTAAACACCTTGGTCAGAGGGGCTGCCAATTCATTTGTATATTCTCATAATACATGACTTGATATCCATCTAATCCTATGGCCATATTTGCAATAAGGTTCATTTATAATATCCTAAGCACCTCCAATTCATCAATCAATGCCACATCAGGGATTGCAATATCTCTAACTGGATATGATCACTTGGTAACCATCTGTCTCCTTCTGTTACTTCCCAATATTTGCACTTGTTAAAGTTATCCTTCCATAGTTGTTGTTCTATTTACTCAAATAGCAAAGAACTTTATTTTTTTCTTTGGCCAGCTCGGTAAGCCTTCCTCCTCTCATAATAGGAGTATGGTAAGGAAGGCAAAAGTAGATTATGAGAGAAGGCTAATTGAGCTTGGGCTTTTCATCCTGCAAAACAGACAAACTTGTGAAACTGGCCTCGTAGCACTGGTTGCTTTGGTTGTAAATCCAAAACCTATCATCCTTCTTGCCTGTGCTGTGTACTGCTCATGAGCTTGCTGATCACTATCCTCTTTATATACCCTCTACAACTTTTTTCTGCAACCTTTTAATGATGCTATTTACTATTCAACTCTTACCTGATTTATCCTCCTGACTACAGATATACAGTCTGATATTGCTTTGTTCAATTACCCTTGAAATCTCCCAATTACTACTAACACTATTCTCTGGTTCTTATGTCACACTGGTACAAGGTTCCAAAGTGTGTCGTAATCACTTGACCTATAATTTCAGTTACCTTTTTTTATCTGAATATTCCTCATGCTTGGCAATCTCCCAGGTCAAGACTGCATGATCGCATGCAATGTGGCTATCTTAGTTACCTCTCCCCATCTGGATGCAATTAGCTAGCTAAGTCACTGACAATCATCATCATAAAATTCCTGCCATGTACCCTCAAGGGGTGTACAGGATATGATAGTACTACATGAAAAATTTACATTATTACTAACTTCCTACCTATAATTTCTGCCCAAATCAGTCTGTTACCTGTCAAGACTAACATTATCAGATCTTATATTGCTATCATCTAGAGCATTTTTTACTCTATCAATCCACCTATATCTTGGTCTTTTTCCTGCCGACCTGGCAGAGAACACTTGTTTTGCTAATCTTTCCTCGCCCATTCTGTTTAAATGACCATATCACCTAAGATTACCTCTGCTACTGCATTCCTGGATGCTGGCAATGTCAAGTTCTTTCCTAATATCCTTGTTTTAATATGATATTACATTGATGCCATCGGTTCATGCTCCTGATCTTTCTCAGGACTCTCTTATATCTGTGGTCTCTAGTCTTTGGTCAAGTGTTTTACTTCTGACCCACTCTCAGATCCATAAGTTAAAATTGTTCGAACACTGTCTTGTATGCACTAATTTAGTGTTTTCACTAATTTCTCTCTTATTCCACATAGGTTTATTCAATTGACTTCCTACCATACCAGCTCTGTTGATTCTGTTGTCTATTTCCATATTTAATTTACCATTTTCACTAAAAATTGTGCCTAAATAGCTGAAATGTTTCAATTGTTCTAAAGGTTTCTCCATTCACAATGCAGTTGATATTTTCATGCATCTGTCTATTTTCATTGTCTTGTTATTGCTAACCTTCATACCATATCAATTACAACAGTTATTCAACTTAGTCAGGGAATCTTGCAGATTTGTAGCGGATTTATTTAGAAGTATAACATTGTCCGTATAAAGCTCACGAACAGCTCAAATTTTGATATCAGGTTAAAAACCACTTTCCTTCAACCATCTTCCTGTACGTCCTTCAATTCTAACTGCTGACTTACAACTCAAATAAAGACTAAGTATCGTTTGATATAATGCCTCATTGACACCACATAACTGTAGCATATTGAATAGCTTCTCTCTTGGCACCTTGTCATATGCTTTTTCCAGATCTGCAAAACTTAAAAACAGATCTTTGTTATATTCTCATGATTTCTCAACTATTTGTCATAAAGTGAAGACATGATCCTGACAGCCTCTATTTGGCCTGAATCCAGCTTGTTCTTCAACAATCCTTCTCAACTGTTTCTCAACTATACCTGCATAAATCTTACTAGGAACACTCAATAAAGAAATACTTCTGTAATTCTCACATTCAATTTTATTTCCCTTCTTATGTATGGGTACTATGAGAGCTCTACTCCAATCATCCGGAATTCGTTCCTCTGTCCAGGCTTTCTGAACTATGCAGTGCAGCCACTGTAAGACTTTTATACCACCATACTTCAGCATGTCTGGTCGAATATCATCTACTCCTGCTGCCTTTCCACATTTTAAGCCTTTGATTGCTTTTTCTACTTCAAGTAATATGTATTCCTGACTGCATGCCTGGTCAGTGTTTTTTACCACTGTGCTATTACAGCTTGTTTCATTTAGCAATGTTTTGAAGTAATTACTCCATTCTTCAACGATATCTTTTTCTCCCGTTTTCATGTCACATTTATCATCTCTAACTCCTTTTACAACACTCTTTCCTCCATTCCTAAGCTTCTTCAACAACCTCCAGAATATTTTGCCACCTTCTTGATATTTATTTTCTATATTCTTGCCAAAGTCCTCCCATGACTTTTGTTTAGCTAGTTTTACACAGTGTTTAGCATTCTTGCATTTGTTTATGTATTATCTAAGAGCACAAGCTGACTTATTTGCCAGGAACTTTTGATATGCTTTCTTCTTTTCCTTCACTGCCTCTTTAACTTCCTGTGTCCACCATGGAGTTCTAATTTTTCTATCCTTGCAGACAACTTCACCACATGCCTCTCTAGCTGAATCAATCAGGGCTTTCTTCAAGGCTTGCCACTGAATCTCCAACTTTTGATTCCTGTTCTCAAACTCTTTCATTTTTCTTCAATAATCTTTGTGTATTTTAGTCTACAGTTCACATCTGAGAGCTGTTCAACCTTTATTCGCTTTATAACTTTCTTATATGTTCTTCTTTTCAATATGAAATTCAATTTTATCCTGCTCAAGACTAAATAGTGATCACTTCCAATTTCAAATCCTCTGTACACTCTGGTGTCCTCCACCAGGGAGAAAACATCACTATCAACAATAACATAGTCAATGAGACTTTTCTTATTCTTTGCCTCCTCTCTCCATGTGAATTTGTGCACATTTTTATGTTAAAACATGGTGTTAGTAATAACCAGGCAATGTTTTGAGCAGAAATCCAACAGGTATTTGCCATTATTATTAGCTTTATTCTTTTCTCCTAATTTTCCTAAAATATTTTTGTATGTCTGACAATCATTTCCTACTCTGCTATTTAGATCTCTAACAAGGACCAACTTTTTCTTTTTCATTTTGTCAGTTGCTTTCTCTGCAGCCACCTCAAAAATTTTCTCCACTTCTACATTAAGAACCTTCTGTGGGACCACAGGCAGAAATAAGTTTCATTATCCAGTTCCCCATTCTGATATTTGCCCAGATCACTCAACTTGAGATTGCCTGCTATTCAAGAAGATTAGCCTCATATTTAGTGTTGAATACTATGGCTACTACTCCTTTTCCTTGATTGTCATTGCCTGAATATAACATTTTGTATTTATTGCTCAGAAAGATTTCAGCAGTTTTTGTCTTTTTTTGTTTCAGTCACCCCTATTATGCCGATCTGGTACTAGCTCTATTTCTTTATCATTCAGGCTTCTTATGTTGATAGTACCAATCTTGAACTCTGGCGATGTCAAGTTGTGGGGTGTTTTAAGATTTGTTCCAGTAGCTGACTTTTCACTGTTTGTCCTGGTTCCCTGGCAAAAACAATGGGGCCTTGTTTAACCGGTGATCCTCAGCCGGCATGAAATTCTGTCATGTTGTACTCATTATATTTTGGTTTAAGCAAATAAGAATACAATTTGGTCGGTTAAATCCCAAATTGCCAGCCCATCCTCGTTTGTTCAGTATCCAGATAGATACCTAACTAATGCAAGAAGCATCCAGAATATGGTACACCACGAGAAGGTGAGGTATAGCTGAGGTGAGGACCTCACCTTTCAGCTATACAACTGAAAGGTGAGGTCCTTTCAGTTGTATAGCTTTGACCCTTAAGCATCCTGGTCACTGACAAGTTCTTTGATATTATGATCAGATCCAGCAAAACTTCAAGTCTCCCCCCCCCCCCTCCATTACATGCTATCTCATATAATTATCTCTTAGCAGCTGTATAAAATTCCATTTCCTTCCAATGTATGTCTCTGTAGCTGAAGTTCCCCATAATAATTATCTCCCTTGTACCCATTGTGCTAATTTGCCTATGCATGCCATTCATATTCTCATGTAACCATTAGAGAATATGAATGACAGACTGGCAGCAACCAACTATATATTCAAACCAATCTCATACCAGACAGCCTGAAATGCACTTGTATTTCAGGCTGTCTGGTATTCTGCATCCCTGTCCTCATGTTGAAGAACTCTCTTTGGCTTCATTTCTTCTATATCATTGTCTACCAACCAAAGTCTCACTAATGCCTATAAATTCTGACCAAGCAAGATGAATTAGCTAACTAATCTCTCTCTCTCTCAAAGTATTCCAGCATATTCTGGATGCTTCTTGCATTAGTATATATAAACTGCAGTATCCACTTCAACCTCTCCCTAAACTTGACTCACAACTTGTGCTGACTATCCCTCTCAATTTCAGAACTCAAGGAGCATTATTCAGCATCATTTGATCATTTTCTCACTCATTTACTTCAAGGATGTTCTCTCACACCTGCACTGCATAATTTTCTTCAATTCTGCATTTTCAGATGCTAATTGAACACTTTTTCAAGATATTTAACTTTAAATCCATTCAAATACTGGCCTGATTGGATAAGTAGCTAATGTATCTGCTCTACAACCAACACCCTATTTGTGATTGTCTTTAGGGAAGGGAAAGAATTTTATTATTGGAGTGAGACCACCACCCTACTTACTGGAGACATGAAGTGGCTTGAAAACGTTCCATACTTAATCCCCAGAGTGGAATTTTTGGATTATGTAAAAATAAATAAAAATCCTTTGCCTACACACAGTACTAATGTACTAGAGTTTTACCACCCTTGTAGGTGGGAGGCACATTAAAAAAAAAAAATGCAAAACTGAACTCACTCCACACATACTACAAACCCAAAACCATCCCTCTTATACAATCTATGCACTGATATATACTGGTTTTCATGAGTTAAAGAACAAAGAGAAAATCACAATACCTTGAGAAGAAAGACACGTGAAAGTCAGGTACATCATGTAAAAGTGACAGTGAGTCATTGTATACAAATGAGTGCCATCATTTGTATATCATCAAGAATATAGAAATGAGCCACAGCATAAAAGCAGGCATTTTGGAATGGTTTTCCATTTTGTGCCTGGAATAAGAACAAGGCATTCTGTGATAGCAAAATTCTTGGATGTGGCTGCCAGCCATAATTTAACTGATGAATTCAGGTGTTAAGTCATCATAAGACTAGCGCTTAGCCAAAATCAAGAAGATGTAGCCAGATGCATCAACTGCATAAAAGTTCATCACACATTTTTGAGTTATTGTGATTTTTCTCTTTCCTCCTGCACATTTCATTAATTTATGGAAACCAGTATATTTGGGATCATCATTCTACTTCTCAACTTGTCTCTAACATGCTGTGGCAGAAGACTCAATGTTCACACTCTTACTCTTCTTATTTGCTTATACCAGTAATGTTTTCATATCTTCTTGTATACTACAAGTCACCTACCAGATCGTTGGTACTTACCAAAATATTCTTCTTTTCCACTCCATCCTAACAGCATTACTAACATCCTTAATCTTTGCCTTGGTAAACTTGATTTTGGTAAGCTCTCCTGAAGCACTCCTCTTATCATGAGGTCACCACACAACTCTCTTCTTCTCTTCCCTTCTTTTGCTTCTCTGCCATACCACTCACTACACATCTCTCCAACTGTTCTATCTCATGTATTTTCCTGTGAAGGATTCCATGTAAGTGCAGTATCTCTCTCTCTCTCTCTCACTGCTATATTGTTTCCATCTTCCACTATTTTCTGTCGTGCTATCACTCATGCTGCATTCACTCTTGCTCGCTTCCACCAATTTGCTTTCAACAACCTCACCAACATTCTCACACATTTTCCTGCCTTTTGTCATTCAACTCTCTATTATCATACTTCTTATTCTTTCCACACCTGCTTTTAAAGTGCTTCCAATACATGCAATAATCAATGTTGCTCTCCTTCCATAAATCTTTCAACTTTTGAAATGAAAAAATCTCTACACACCACACTAAATAAATTCCTAAATTCCTAAAATGTTAAATTTTTTGGTTATTGTTCTGTTTCACATATCAGCAGCATAACAAACAATATATAACACAAATGACAGTTTTTGTTTTCTAATAACTACACAAGGAAATTCTTAGAAACAAGCAAACACTCATAAAAACTGTAATAAGTAACTAAAAAAGAATCCAATATTCTAATTATTTTCAAAATAAGACTTATCTTCCCGTCTCATCTTCCTTTTGTGCTAGGCTCAATGGCTTATCACAGACAAGTAACTTAAACTTCCTTGATATCTACTAATTAATGCTCTCATAGGTCACTTAATCCTATCTGCATTATATACTATGCCTTTAAACTCTGTATGCTCTTCTGGCTAGTTTGCCTGTTTTGCAGGATTAAAAGCTCAAATTTCTGAAAGGAAAGCCTTGTCACCTGCATATGAGACCATATAACTCAACTTCACTTGAAAAGACATGATAAAGGTTCTTTGGGTACTACAAGGAATTTGCACCTAATCAAAAGGCATCATTGTTACCAACTGAACTAAGAAGGCTCTTTTTTCAGCTCTTCATATCACTGCTGTGATCCATAAATGTCTTATAATAAAATTTTGATTCAAAGAACTGAACGGAATAAATGAAGAGTAAAAAAAAGTTAGTTCAGCGCATTTGGATGGTTGGCATATGCATTCTAAAAGGCTCAGGATAAAAGAGTGGAATTACATAAAATTCTGCTGTTGCTCATGGAAATATCCACGAGAAAGGCATGCAGTCCTATGTCTGTATGACTAGGAATGAGCTGAAACAATTAATTATATGGTTATTGAACAAAGATGAACATTTAAGAAAGTTTCAGGGACATCACCCTAAATTTTTTAACATTATTCCCTAGTGGAGCACATACCATATTTAGCAAGAATGTCTATTTTTACCAAAAAAATAAAATAATGCTTAAAGAAATATTAAACGCAGTATTTAAAATAAATGAACTTGGTCATGTCGGTAGAGTTTAAAATGATTAAAGCTCCAGTGATTCCCCCCCCCCTCAAGAAATAACCTTTCATTATGCTTTATCTGCACATTATACTTAACGAGGTTTACACAATCAACTGGAAAACGTAAAGATTAAAATTTTAATGGTCGAAAATGAACACTCTTAATATAGGTTGCATGAATAGTTTTATCACACAAGAAAAACATGAATGGAATTAATTATTTAGTAATTAAATTGCTTCTCTTATGTGGTCATCAAAGAAAATAAAATTTATTTTATAAAATATACATTATATACTTACACATAATTATCCCATGAGCCCACAACTATAGTCTTTCCATCTTCCATTAGGAAACATGATGAAAGTGCCTTCAGAAATTAAAGACAACTTTACAAATAATATTTACTTCTGAACTATTATTCTTCTTTAGTAAGAGTATCAGTGATTAAATATAAATAAAAGAAAATAAGCAGAATATTTAACATTTAGGAATTTTCAATAAAAGGAAGAAACAAAAAAAAAAAAAAAATCCATATTTTCTTTATCTTCACTTGAATCTTACTTGATTCAAATAATCTGTTGTACCACAGAACAAGATGTTATCAGGTAACCAAAAACGTTCATGCAGTTTTTCATAATACAAATTAAAGAACCACAGAAATTATCATAAAATGTGTAGATCTCGGCCGAGTAAATCTCTGCCATAATTGTCTGGACTGCAGCGAGAAATTCGTAGTGGACAATACTGGCTCCATAGTCCTCTGGGGATGGAGTGATGTCTTTGAAGTGTGGAGTACTGGATTGTTTGGTGACAACCAATGATAACTTCGCTTCCTGTTAGAGTACAAGATACATTTTTTATCACAAGTGAGTAAGTAATCCCAAAATGGCTCATTTTTATGAGATGAAAGAAGTGAAGAACACATTGATAGTCATTAAAATAAGCACCTTCACAATCTATCTCTTTCCCAAAAAGATACAAGTTTGTAAATTTCGTTTCTTTAAAAGTAATAAACTTAGCAACCTCCACTTTAATCTCTGTTTTATTGCAGAACTGTCTATTATTATTATTATTATTATTTGACACCTCCAGGGAGTCTAACACTCATCGAGGGAGGGTACCTACTCTACAGCTCCATCTCCACCACTCAACCTCATCCACCCGTCATCCATCAACAGCATCATCTACACCAATGCCATCTACTGTCCACTACCACTAGTATTTTCACAAACATCCATGCCAATGGTGGGATTCGAACCTGCAGCCTTTTGGCTGGAGAGTGGATATGCTTACCACTTGGCCAACCAGGCTGGCGACACACATTTTGCATGTGATTGTCTAGCACCAAAAAAAATAAAAGTGATAATCGCTTGGAGAAATGCCAGGAGAATATGGAGACTGATGGAGTATCTGCCATCCTAAAGCACAAATCTTCTCACTGGTACGTTTTACAGTATGAAGTTTTGCATTATCCTGTAAGAATAGCACTTTCTTCTGATTAACTAGTTGTGGCTGTTTCTGAAGTAATGCATCCTGCACATGCTCGAGTAGATCTTGGCCATAATTGTTTGGACTGCAGCGAGAAACTTGTAGTGGAGAATACTGGCTCCATAGTCCTCTGGGGATGGAGTGATGCCTTTGAAGCGTGTAGTACTGGATTGTTTGGTAACAACCAATGATAACTTCGCTTCCTGTTAGAGTACAAGATACCTTTTTTATCACAAGTGAGTAAGTAATCCCCAAATGGCTCATTTTTATGAGATGAAAGAAGTGAAGAACACATTGATAGTTTGAAGTTTATTGTCATCTAATAATGCATGTGGGATTCATTTAGTTAACTTCCATGATTTTCCCAGTTGATGCAAGTGTAAATGAATTGTGAAAGTTCTTGACATGTTAATCTTGAAACAGCTTCTGAAGCCTTTGAACCGAGTTTAAATTCGTAAAGTAAAGTAAAAAAAGTCTAAATTACACCAGGTTCACCTGACATTTTAAAAGGGTTCAAAGTCACAGAAAAAGAGTATACCTAAATTAGAGCATGCTAATTGACTGATGCACATAAAAAATTACGCTCTGCAAACTGTTACAAAATAAAACAATTCATTGCAATGGACTCTACTGAAAACTGCACAAACTGTTTTGGTTACCTGATATTATAGAAAGCAAGAATGAAAACCAAGATAACACCATCTATGGTACACATATTGGTCAGTAATTATTAAAATAATCTGTACATTATAATGGAAAGAGTTAAAAATGGAAAATGAAATATTCCATAATGAAAAACATTTACAAAAGGGGAAAAAAAAAACTAAAAATCAGGCATTGTAATAGAGCAAACAGATTCACTTACATACAAATGAACAATGTAGATAAACTCATAGATTTATTTAGAAAAATTAAATATAACACTTTGTTACGTTTTGTCATCAACTGGCCGACAGCACTGTCAAGAATAAAATAACATTAGAGAACATACAATAAGATTCATTTTATTTTTTATTATTTATTAAAATGTTTAGTTTTTAGTGGAAATTGTTATAGACTTAGAAATAAACAGTTATGTTTATATATGAATAGCAGAAGTATCAGAAATAAGGCGATGAGACTGCTACATTGGTCAAGTTCATTTTTCCAAAACTTGTTGGAATAAATGTGATGTAGTTGGATAAGGAAAACATCCTGAAAAGAATAAAGATAGAGAGGTATGATGATTTCTGTGAAGACAGACAAGAAGACAAAATAAGGAGGTGGAGTGCTGTTGATAATAGAAAAAGAGTTGTGCACATGGAAGGTAGAGATGCAAGGGGAAATAATGGCAATTTTGAGGTAGTATGGTGTGAGGTACAGGAGTAGAGGATAAATATTAACCATAAAGTGATTACCTGGGTGGTGGTCAGCTATGTTGAGGACTTCTGTGAGGAAAAGATATGTGTGGATATAGGATATATGTGGAGCTACAAGGCTGATAATTATGAAAAGCTCAGGAGATGGCTTGCAGGTATATCATAGAATGAGTAGTTAGGTGGAAAGGAGATCAATGTTACTTGGGTGCTTTTCAAGAATTATCTAGGTAATTCATTATCAGGCAATGTCTAAATGTATTCCAAGGATCAGAAGGTTAAATAAACAGGTGTGAAATTAATGAATAAAAAGAATCAGACTACAATCTGGCGGTAGAAGGCATTATGGAGGCTGCATAAGATGAGTGGTAATAATCAGCTGCATGAGGTGTATTGTTAAATTGTGAATGAAGAAATTTATGATTTATTAATACTTCATCATGATTTAACATGTATTGTATTTCCTGAGCTAAGTTTGCTCCTATGTAAATTATAAATTAAGCACTTACTGTTAAATTTTTATTGATATGATAATTGTTAATTTTTTTAGTTATTTATTCTGTATAAATTCTTTATATAACTTGTAAATATATCCTAAATGAATTGTGATATATCCTTTTTTATTTCTGTGTGTAAGAGTGATTTTATGTAATTCTTCTGAATGCATTTGATTGGCTGCTGAAGGAGAAATGGAGTTTGTTTTTAGTCAGCGCGTGTTTAGAAAGTGAACGGCTGTGATATGGAGTGAAGCCAGTAGATGTAAGCTGAATTGGCTAGAACTGGATTAGGAAGGTGACTTAGTGAGAGTAGAAAAAGTGCAGTGAGCTTCAGCTAACTAAGGAAGTCAAAAATCCTAGAGAAGTCTTTTGATATATAGCCAGCAGAAGAAAGAATGATTATTTCCAAAAGGATGATAATACTCGGTGGTGAAAATTGCAAAAGGCTATCCTATGCACAGGATAGTTGAGATATTAAATGATCAGTTCATAAAGGTATTTCATCCTTGTGAACATGAATAAAATTCACTCTGCATGATATCTTGGGCTGCCCAAGATATCATGCAGAGTTTGAGTGCAGTGGAAAGGGAAGAGAAAAGATCGACTGTGAGTGAGCTGGAGGTATAGGATGAATTAAGTAAACCTGATGTTAATAAAGCTGTGAGACTTGATGATACATCACTGAATGTTTTGAGGTGATGTGTCAGGCTGGTCAATCTATAGTACTTTAGTACCGTATATGGGTAGTGGGATGGGAAAGGAGAAACTTGTTGATATTCGATTTAAAAGCCTGCATATTGTATTCCTTGGGAAATACATCAGGGGGAAGACTGTTCCACAGTTCAGCAGTAGCAGGGATGAAGGAGGTGGAAAAGAAACTTGTTATATGGGACAAGACTTGTTCTCTAAGACAGAACTGAGTTTTACTAGCGTTGAAGTTGACGAGGTTATCTGAGCCCCATTGGAGGATGTCTTGGAGGTCCGAATTAAGGGAAGTTGTGGTTGATGTTCTGCAGGTTTAATATGAATCTTACAATGGACCAGGTTCCATGAGAGTGAAAAGAAGGCAAAAACTGTACTCCTTCACAAGGCAGGTGACAAGACTCAGTTTTGAAGTTATATTCTACTTAACTGCTATAACAAGTTGACAAATGCATCGAACAACAGAAATACAGAGGTATATTTAGTTTTTTTGTAAAGGCCTTTGATAGACTGTCACATGACAAGTTGATAATTAAATGAATGGAATGGATGTGGTTGGATCAAAAATCAGTGCATGGATTGGAGATTGGCTAGTGATAGGTATTAGCAAACTGAGTATAGGGAGAAATATCTCAGAAGAGGAAAGTCACTAGCTGTGTGGCTGAACGGTCTGTTTTGGGGCTTTCAGTTAAACAGTAACATCAGTTACTGTTTAACTCAAATGTTATTGATAGTGGAAAAGGTTTGAATGGTAATATGCAGTTGTCAGTAGATAATGCAAAGTTGGGAAGAACTATGAGAAGTATAATAGAAGTTGTGACTTGACAGACTTGAATAGAATGAGTGAATGGGCATGGAATTGGGCTGCCCAATGTTGCAAAGTGTTAGGTTTTGAAATCTGGGAAACAAAGATGGGATGCAGAGTATATAATTGGTAGGTATATATTGAAGAAGGTAGAGGAAATAAGACACCTGTGACTGATGGCAGATAAGGAGATAAAATTTAGATGACATGTTGCTAAAATTGTGAGAAATAGCACAATGAATTCTGGTTAGTGATGCGGAGGACACTAACTTGTAAAAAAAGTCACGAGAGTATGGTTCCATTGTATAGATCCTTCCTTTGATCACCTGGTTTTCAAAAGGATGAAGAGATATTGGAAAGGATGCAGAAATGATTGACCAAGGTGGTTTCTGGAATATTGAGTATGAAGAAAGGTTGAGAAAATGTAATTTGCAGTCTAGTGGATAGGAGGCGGAACGAAGTTAGTAAGGTGTTGTTATCAGATTAATGTTGAACAAGTTTTTCCTAGAATGGTGGGAGATAGGGAGAATAAGTCATCCTTGGAAGCTATATAGAAGGCGTGAGTAAGGGAAAGAGAAGCAGTTTTTTTGCATGAGAGTGATGAATGATTGGAATAAACTGCCTGAGAATGAGGTGATTGCATAAAATGTGAATGCATTTAAAGCACAGTATGATGATGAGATGTGTGTGTGTGACTGACAGAGGGAGCTCCCATGATGCGTCCTTGACTCCATGGAGGTCTGAGGATAATAATAATTCGGTTATTCCTAACTTCTTAAGGATAAAGTTGAAGGGCCATTCTAGAAAAGCAAAGAGAATTTATAATAAAACTAGTTTTGCCATATTGCATGCTCAAATATAAACCATCAGATTAGAACTATTCTCTAAAGAAGAAAACATACATAATTTACATAATGATGGACATAATTAGATAGAATCTTTAATTTTGAGTAAAGGTTTCAGTTTATCAATTACTCTGCTCTGCATTCCCAAGGCTAATATTGTCAATATTCACATTGTTAATTGTTAATATTGTATAATAGTGTTGAAAGAGTCATTAAGTTTTTATCTCAAGAAGATGGCTTAAACATTACATCAGTTCTGGATTGTGTTCTTCCTATTGAACATTGCTGAATTAGCAAGGAATGTCCTACAAAGTCTATATAATAATCATGACATTATCATCCTTACAGTGAGCACAGAAAAACTTTGCAGTTATCTTACACAATGTTGACTATGACACCAGGATATTTTCTCCATGTTAATAGACTCTTCCACTTATTTGAAATAAACTGTGATCCTGCAGTAATTCTGTAGTCACTGCACATTAAGACCAATGATCTAATCTCTAACACAACTGGTTTCTCAGATCTTAAAAAAAAAAAATGAAAATAAAAAAATAACTTAAATCAAGACATCCTGTCACTCAAAGTTATATAATATAATATGCCCATTATACACAAAGCTGATGTCCCTCAACAATCCATAGTTGGTGGCATATGGTTTCCGACCTATTTTCTCTCTAAATATTTTATACAAACTTCTTGAGACTTACATCAGTTACTCAAACTTCTTGAAACTCATTTTTAAAAGAAAACTCAGCTAATTTTGCTGAGAGACTTACAGATATCCAAGTCATTTACTCAAGCATTACAGCAAGTCCAGATGTGTTGTTATTTACAAATCTTTTAACTGAGGAATCATTTGACATTTTCCATATCTATTTCATATGATTTCATACCTGAAATCATATGACTGTTCCATTACTGCCTTCAGTCTTTCTTCTTTACTTGGAAAGGAAAGTCTTATTTCCAAACATATGCCTTGGCAATGGGATCTCCAGTATCACTTCCTATCACCAATTTATTTATGGAAAAATTTGAGGATCGAGCTCTGGCAGAAGCAACCTTAAAACCTCATGTATGGTGATGTTATGTTTTTATTGTCGGGATGCACAATCTTAAAGGCCTAGAGGCCTTTGTATACATCCTGAACAAAATATACCCCAAGAGGGAGATTGAAAAGGATTGAAAAGGATGTTTATTTGATGATGACCATTTTTGTGTCATCATCAAATAAACAAATAGTGGGATTTATCATTAGATGTCTATAGAAAACCTACCTATATAGGTTGGATGCCGAAAGTAGTTACATGCTAGCTACTTTCATCATCCTCAACAAAAGTTAGTTATCACCAGAATCTTAAAAAAAATAAAAGAAAAATAATGCTTTATACATAAAGAATGATGATACAAAAAAAAGAAAGAGGACCTTACAGTCCTATTCAACAATTCCTCCTGAATGGCCTTCTTTGAAAGGTTACTAAATAAATTATTATTCTCTGAAAAACCAACTGGTATGACTACAGAAATTAATTACAATGGTAGCATTTTCTTACTTCACTCAGGTAGGATTTCAAGCCAGTTAGCACTGTTATTAAAAAAATAAAGTCAATGTCAGAACAGCTTTCAAACCAGTTAACATCCTACAGAACTTCCTACATTTGCCTAAAGATAGCGTTCCGTTTGAAAAATACTATGGGTATATAAAATCCTGTGTTCATGTGGCAAGTTTTCGTTAAGCAGACTGGAAGAGTTTTGAAATCCATAAAAAAAAGGAGCACTAAGAAAGAGGAAAGAAACTGTCTGAACATGTAATCTCTGAACAATATAAAATGGACTAATTATCTGCATTGATTTTTTACCTACAAGACAACATTTTATTAGGATGTTTAAGAAGCGATTCATTCGCAAGGCACTTTATGCTACATGATTCCTATATTATTCCAAATATGACCTAAAGGCATTACATAACAATGTAATATAATGGATGACATGTGATTATTATTATTAACTGACACCTCCAGAGAGTCAAGGACTAATCGAGAGAGGCTATAAATCACCCAAACCAGCTGCCATGCCTTCCCTTAAATTCATTCCCACTAGATGCACTCACTACCCCTAGTTTTATTTGTCCATACAAGCCTTCTCAGCCAACAGCGATCTTGTTCCTAACAGACTGACTTAGGATAACAGTTACACCTTTTAAACAAGCAATGTGGGTTATTTTTCCACTGATTAAATACCAGGATATCTCACCTTTTGAGAAACCAGTCAGCTCTGATGTTTTCAAAAAGATGGCTCCAGCCAGATAGGCGCCCACAATAAGCCCTTTATCGAACTCTGAAAGATCCTTTGTTTTTTCCATTGTGATCAACACTATTGATGATTACTGACCAGCACCATTCTTAAATAGATGCGTAGAACATGTGGTGACGCACGTGGCCAAGTGCTGTGCATATACGCTATGCAAGTGATGTTTATGCACATTTGTATAAAGGTTTCTAATTCAATGGCTGGAATGTGTATATACCAAGGGTAGATCATGCCTCAGTAACTTGCTCAAGTTTTATAATACAGTGATGGCTGAACTTGATAAGAGTAATGGGTTTACAGTGATTCTACTGGACCTTGCTAAGGCCTTTGACAGGATACCACATGGAATTTTAATCGGTAAACTGCAGCATATGGGGATAGATATAGGGTTGGTGAGATGGATAGGAGGGTGGTTGATGGAGAGATATCAGACAGTGATTTATTCAGAGTAGAGTCCAAAAGACGGCCTGTGACTAGTGGTGTGCTGCAAGGTTCTGTTCTTGGACCACTACTGTTCAATTTGTTCATTAACGATATAGGAAAGGATCTGAGAGGAAGTGTTCATTTGTTTGCTGAAGATGCAAAGTTAGGTAGAGCAATAGTGAGTGCACAGGATGTCAAAATTTTGCAGGATGATTTGGATAGTTTGGAGGACTGGGCTAAGGAGAATGGATGTCAATTTAATGTGGCAAAGTGTAAGGTTATGCATTTTGGGATGAAAAGATTAGCAGCAGTATATCACATTGGTGGAACCATACTCCAGAAGATTGACGAGGCCAGGGATTTGGGAGTGTTGGTGGATAGGGAGTTGAAGTTTAGGGGGAACATCGCAAAAGTGGCTAAATCAGCTCATCAAATCACTTGGTTGCTGAAAAATACTTTAACAAGCAGAGACAAACAGGTTATTGTTCCTCTGTATTGAGCCTTGATAAGACCCCATCTAGACTACTGTGCCCAGATATGGGCACCAGGGTTTCTTCTTGATGAGGAGGAGGTGGAGAGGATCCAGAGACGAGTGACCAAGATGATAGCAGGTCTATGGAATGAACCTTATGAGAACAGGTTGAAGATTTGTGGGTTTGCAGAAATTGGTTGATAGGCGGAAAAGGGGTGATATGATTGAGACATTCAAATTACTGAAGGGTTTCTATAAGATTAATTCAGAAGATATTTCTGAGAATAGGACTGGTGGTGGGAGGACTAGTGGCCATACATGGAAGCTGAGCAAGAGTGTGGTTAGCAAGGGTGTTAGAACTAGGTTTTTTACTTGGAGAGTGGTGAATGAGTGGAATAAGCTGCCAGAGTCTGTTGTGGGTGCCATGACTGTGAATGAGTTCAAGGCGAGGTATGAAAGATACTGTGTGAATGTCGAATAGTTGTTCTTGACATGATGTTAAGGCCTCTGTCGACTCCTTGGAGTTGCCCGTAAATTCCCTTCTCTTTGATACTCCTGCATGTCCTGCGGGGATTGGTCGCTAGAGGGCCAGGCGAACGGTCGTGTTTTCAGGAAGCTCCCGAAAGCTAAGTACAATTTTGAATGGAAATTAGTATATATGTTAAAAATCATAACGTAATATTGTCAAAATTTGGTAACTTGTTGTGTCTGTGTGATTTTGGTGTAAATTCCGTTAATTAATTTAGTATCTAACGATATACGTTTCATAGATTTGAATATGGCGGCAATGCGACGTAAGATAATGGCGTCCAAAAATACGACGCCATTGTTCAAAAAATATGATATGAGAAAATTTGTTCAGTGTGATGTGTGTGGAATGTATGCATTCCCGAATGAGGCTGGAGTTTGGATTGAAAGTGATAGTGGCGGGAGAATGTGTAGAAAGTGTATGCAAAGTGAGGAGTCGAAGTATGTGTCAGGTTGTGAGACAGTTATGGTTGAAGAAAGCCAGAATGAGAGTGAAAATAGTGGCTCGACAGGGAATTGCGGTGTACAAGATGGCAATGTGAGTGGTGATCTAAGAAAGAGTGAGAGCAATTATACAGAAAGTGAAAATGGTTTGAATGATAAAAAAAAAATGTGGAATTATGTGTAAGTGAGATCGCTAGGCTGCGCGCAGTGATACAAAATGCGCAGCGGCAATTAGAGCACCTGCAAAACTCTTTCCGGAGTGATTCGGCTAACGAAAATAAACAACGTGGGAGAGTTTCCGAAATGAAGGAAAGAGTGTTGTATGGTGACTCGTTATTAAGAGGAGTAATAGTTGGGAGTGTAACTAAATCGTACTTACCGGGTGCGAAATTTAAGGATGTAAGTGAGAGTATTAGAGTGCAAAAACAGAGGGTGAAAGAATTAACAATTGTGGCAGGTACGAATGAATTGAAAGGTGAGAAATTTTTTATGAGAGAGGACTTGAAAGTATTGTTAAAGGTAGCGAAAGAAAAGAGTGACAGAGTTAGAATGGTGAGTCTGTTACCGCGGTATGACAGAGAGGAGTGCAGAAGGAGGGCCATAATCGCAAATGACATTATGCGCAGGTTATGCGGACGGTGTGGTGTGGAATGAGTTTGATGGGCGAAAGGACTTATACAAGATGGATGGCCTGCATTTGAATGGACTGGGTGTGCGGAGACTGGAAAAAGTGTTGCTGAATGAAGTGAAAATGGATGTGCAGAACCAGGGAAACTAGAACTACCAAGGAGGGGGGGAAGTGGATATCCAGACATCAGTGAGACAGTTGAGTGTAAAAATGTATATAATGTACCTGAGCCAGCACTAAGGACAAAAAATGGGAATGGGACATTTAGAATAATGCATCAAGATAGGGGTGGGACAAAGGGATCACTGCAATTCATGTATACTAATGCCAGGAGTATTAGGAACAAGAAGGAAGAATTTTTGGCCTTGATTGGCTCTTCCTGGCCACAGGTTATTGGCATTAGTGAAACATGGCTGACGGAAGATGATATAGTTAGTGGGATAGAATGTGTAGGTTATAGTGTGTTTAGGAGGGACAGAGAGAATAAAATGGGGGGAGGGGTGTTATTGATGATAGCTGATGAACTGCAGCCAAGGAGAATTGAAGTATTGCAGGATAGTGAAAGGAGCTCATTTGAGGCTATTTGGTGTGAGATTGACACTGGCAGAATAAAATATACAGTTGGGTGCTGCTATAGACCAGGTGATGGAATAGATGGTGGAGATGATATGCATAAACAAATTGATGAAATGAGTGGAAGTAGGGTAATTATTATGGGGGATTTCAACTATGGTAACATTGATTGGAAGGAGGAGAGGACACATGTGAGGAAGGAAATGGATTTTATTCAATTATTAAGGGATAACTATCTGAAACAGCATGTAATCGAAAATACTAGGGGTGTGAGAGTGCTTGACCTGGTAATAGTATCTGAAAATCTGACTGTAAGGAATATGACCATGTTGCCACCTATTGGTGAGAGTGATCATAAGGTCTTGACCTGGGAGGTGGCTAAAGGTGTGCAATTTGTGATTAAGACAGGGTATATGTGGAATTACAGTGCTGGCAAGTATGACAAGCTTAGGAGATTGCTTGGGTCAGTGCCATGGCATGTACAACTGCAAGGGCTGGACGTTGATAGAGCATGGGAAGTGGTCAAAGAGCATTTACAGGAGGTTATGGCTGATTGTATATCTAAGGTCCGAATATTGAAACAAGGAGGGGTTAAATGGATGAATAACACCATTAAGCTTGAGCTGCAAAAAAAGAAACAACTATGGAGGGAATTTAAAGAAAGGGGTGACCTGCAGGCACACGAACTGTATAAAGTGCAGGCCAGAAGGGTAACGAGAGTGGTAAAAACAGCAAAAGCCGATTATGAAAGGAAACTAGCTATGCAAGCAAAAGAGAATCCCAAACAGTTCTTTCAATATGCTGCAAGCAAGAAAAAAACTGTACATGGCAAAATGATTTTAAGGAATGACGATGGTAAAGAGTTCACTGAACCAGTCGATATAGTGGAGTTACTGAGCGTGCACTTTGCAAAAGTATATCATCCAGGTGGTGACGTTGAAAAAATGAAGGAACCATTAGTTTATACGGGAATTGTGATGAATGAAGGGGATGTGAAAAGTCTATTACAGAACCTTAATGTGAATACATCTGTGGGATTGGATGGTATACCGGCACGGGTCTTGCATGAAGCGGCTAATGAATTATCAGTGCCCTTGACCATGTTGTTTAATCTGAGTCTCGAGTCTGGCTTAGTCCCAAAGGAGTGGAAAGAGGGGAAAATAGTTTCACTGCATAAAGGAGGATCCAAGACTATGGTTGCAAATTACCGACCGATCAGCATATCAGGAGTCGTTGTCAAGGTCTTGGAGAAAGTAGTCAAGGGAAAAATACAGGAATGGATTGATGAAAATGAGATACTGTACAGAGGACAGCATGGCTTTGTGAAGGGTAGATCATGCCTCAGTAACTTGCTCAAGTTTTATAACAAGGTGACGGCTGAACTGGATAAGGGAAATGGGTTTACAGTGATACTGCTGGACCTGGCAAATTCATTTGACAGGATACCACATGGAATTCTCATCCGCAAGCTACAACATATGGGAATGGATATAGGGTTGGTGAGATGGATAGCTGGGTGGTTGATGGAGAGATATCAAAGAGTAGTTTATTCAGGGGTAGAGTCCGAAAGACGGCCTGTGACTAGTGGTGTGCCACAGGGTTCTGTTCTTGGACCACTGCTGTTTAATCTGTTCATTAACGATATAGGGAAGGGTCTAAGTGGGACAGTTCATTTGTTCGCTGATGATGCAAAGTTGGGTAGGGCGATAGTGAACGCAGAAGATGTCAAAGTCTTGCAAGATGACTTAGATAGATTGGAGTTCTGGACTAAGGAGAATGGATGTCAATTTAATGTGACAAAATGTAAGGTTATGCATTTTGGAGTGAAAAAATTAGCAGCAGTATACCACATTGGTGGAACTGTACTCCAAGAGATTGATGAGGCCAGGGACTTGGGAGTGTTGGTGGATAGGGAGATGAAGTTTAGGGGGCACATTGCAAAAGTAGCTAAATCAGCTCATCAACTCTCTTGGTTGTTGAAAAATACCTTGACGAGCAGGGACAAGCAAGTTATTGTACCTCTGTACCGAGCCTTGATAAGACCTCATCTCGACTACTGTGCCCAGATTTGGTCACCTCGGTTCCTTCTTGATGGGGAAGAGGTGGAGAGGATCCAGAGGCGAGTGACTAAGATGATAGCAGGTCTATGGAATGAACCATATGAGAACAGGTTGAAGATTTGTGGGTTGCAGAAACTAGTTGATAGGCGGAAGAGGGGAGATATGATTGAGACATTCAAATTGCTAAAAGGATTCTATAGGATTAATTCAGATGATATTTTTGAGATCAGGACTGGTGGTGGGAGAACTAGGGGACACCCATGGAAGCTGGGCAAGAGCTTGGTTAGCAGGGGTGTTAGAGCTGGGTTCTTTGCTTTTAGAGTGGTAAATGAATGGAATAAGCTGCCAGAGTCTGTTGTGGGTGCTATGACAGTGAGCGAGTTCAAGGCAAGGTATGATAGATATTGTGAGAATTTTGAACAGTTGTGTGAACATGATGTTTAGGGCCTCCCTCGATGAGTCTAAGGACTCATGGAGTAGCCCGTGGTAATAATAATAATAATAATAATAATAATAATATATATTCTCCTGATTTTTTTAACCTAACAATTAATTCAGCAGGAAGAGATACTGAAAAATTTGCATTGGATCACATCTATCTGACTAAGATTGACCACTTATTGATCAGAATATCTGAAAAATCCTAACCATTCACCTAACTGTTTTTTTTCTTATTCTTACTATTAATCCTGATAAGTATGTTGATATTAGTCCAATAAGTAATTCAGATGACAATTTACTGTATATTTCTTTACTTATACAGCATCTCCAGGAAATATCTCAATATAACCCTATGCTTGTGTTGTTTGACACTATAACAATGGCAATTAGAATCTCAAAGGTTCCATTCTTCATTCACTTGACCAATCTAATCTTTTCAGTTTCTTAATCTCACTTAATCAACTGCTCTGCATACAGTATTAAAATAATGTTCATCAGAATACATGGCCTTCACTCCTCTACTAATTAATCTCATCTTATTTATACTTAGGTTTGGTTTACAATAATGAACGAAGCCAGTGTCAATGCAATTCAAGAATTAGAACAGAAAAACAGAAATAACTAAAATTATTATTATTATATAGGCATTTCATGAAGCCTATGCAGAGCCACAGTAGTTAAGCTGAAATTGTCACTAGCTGGAAGGACAAGTTCAAATACCATCTAAGAACACACACACACACACACACACACAAACACACACACACACACACACACACACACACACACACACACACAAAAAAAAAAAAAGGGCTTCTTGAGTGAAAATAAGTTGCTAAGTCGCATGAGGAGTTTTCCTTTCCAGAAACTTAGATTTTTCATCCTTCAAAACAATGCAACTAGCTGGAAAACACATGCAATTAACAGACATAATACGCTACCCTTATAGTCTTATTTCCTCTAGCCATAATCTCAAATAACAAGCACATCATTCCAAAGACCTAAGGACATTTCCCCCTGTCCCCACCCTATAACTCTCTTAACATATTCATGCTGGGGAGAGTTAAATACTCTCACAGCAATCTCAATCTTCTACAGGAAGAGCAAAAATATTTCACAGGGACACAATTTGCTGTTTGCATATCAGTGGATGCACCACATATTGTGATGGGATGTTTGAGCGTAACTAAATTAGTATGGGGGGGGGGGATAGGATAGGAACATATTTGTTTCAAGATATATTACGAAACAATAATCAAGGACAATGCTATATTTGGTTAGTATATTTGAATTACTATAAGTAAAATATGTGAACCTACATTAATGCACCATGTGAGAATGGGATATATAAGGGCAAGAGATAACAGGTGTAAACAAGGTAACCAGCATGTAAGAAAGGCTACATCAGATTTTGAGAAGAAATTAGCCGAACAGGTGAAAGAAAATCTCAAAAAGATTTTTCGTTATGCGGCAAGTAGGAGGAAGGATGATCATGGAAGGATAACCTTAATGAATGTAGATAGTAGAGAGGCAACGAAAGCAGATGAAATTGTTGAGATACTGAATAATCTTTTTTTTTTTTTTAAATTAAGGGGATATTAAATCCCCCATTATTTAAAAGCCAAATAAGAAACTCAAAGATAGGAATCAAAGAGCTTCATGCCAAATATAGCAAACTATAAAAGTTTCGGCATAAGTTAAAGCACATAGTTCAAACCTAGGGCAACTCATTGCAAAGGTGGGGAAAGTTGTGATCACTATTCTTAGTTTTCCCCATAATGTAAAACACATCTCCTAGGAGAGGTATGATGTTATTATTATGGTAAAATTATGATTATACATTATGGTTGAACTATGTGCTTTGTGTAACTTGTTCTGGTAAAATACTTATAAGCTCTGTATTACTAAATCTTGGTATTTCTAGCCTGGCTCCCACTGATGAGACCTCAATAAAGGTCGAAACTGGTCTGGGTAGTGGCCCCTTGCCTTTAATACAAAACATCATACATCCCCTTCTTGGAGATGTGTTTTGGCATTAAGGGTAAATATTAAGATTAGTGATCAGAGCTTATGCCACCTTTACCACGAGTTGCCTTGGTCTTGCACTACCTGTAGGATCAGCTAGTCTTGCATCACTTGCAGGTGCAAACTTGACTTGTTTGTCTGTTTGCTTACTTGGGAAATGGAGTAAAACCAGGTTTAAAATTACTTGGTATTTTTAACATTTATGTGCTTTAGCTTAAGCTACAATTTGCTAAAACTTTATAGTTTGCTATGTTTGGTATGAAACTCTTTGATTCCTATTAAATCCTACATTATTTCAAAGCTGAATAAGAACCTCAGCTTTGAAATAATGTGGAATTTAATATCCCTTTAATTTAAATAATTGTTATCGCCGAAGTGAAGCCTATTGGCTGTTTATTTTAAGTAATTTATGGGTGCACCTTTTTGACAACTCGTATAGCAAAGTATGAAAGTTCTCTTCGCTATAACCTCAGTATTACCTGGTCTACCTACTCACTGATGAGACCTCAATAAAGGTCGAAACTGGTCTGGGTAGTGACCCTTTTACCATAATGTATAACATCATACATCTCCTAGGAGATGTGTTTTACATTATGGGGAATACTAAGAATAGTGATCAGAACTTTTCTCACCTTTGCAACGAGTTGCCCTAGTGTTGAACTATGTGCTTTAGCTTATGCTACAATTCGCCAAAACTTTTATAGTTTGCTATATTCGGCTTGAAACTCTTTGATTCCTATCTTTGAGTTTCTTATTCGGCTTTGAAATAATGTGGGATTTAATATCCCCTTAATTGAAATAATTGTTATCGCCAAAGTGAAGTCTATTGGCTCTTTATTTTAAGTACTGAGTAATCATTTTGCAAGCATATATCATGTGAATGAAGATATTGTTATTACAAAGGTGATAGGGACTGATGTGAAAACAGAGATTAAAGAATTGGAAATATTTAGTATATTGCAGAATCCGAATGCAAATACAGCTGTGGGATTGGATGGGATATCAGCGTGCATTTAATAAGAATATGCAAGGGGACTAGGCTGTTTAGTTTAAGTCTCAGCTCTGGCAAAGTCCCAGGTACTGGAAAAGTTGGACAAAAAGAGAATTCAGGTATGGGTGGATAAGAATGTGATACTCTATGAGGGACAGTATTGTTTGTGAAGAGTTGGTCATGCCTTGGTAATTTACTAACTTTTTATAATAGAGTGAAAGCTGAGTTGGATAAATGGGAATGGTTACACAATGATACTGCTGGATTTTGCAAAGGCATTTGACAAGATACCACATGGAACTATGTTAAACAACCTGCACCAAATGGGGATGGATAGGAAACTGCTGATATGGATAAAGGGGTGGCTGATACCAAAAAGTAGTATGAGAAGGGGCAGAATTAAGAAGAAGACAAATGACTAGTGGGCTGCAAGGCTCTGTGCTTGGCCAACTGCTGTTTAATTTGTATATAAATGATATAGAAAATAATTTGAAGAGAGATATTCAGTTGTTTGCTCATAATGCAAAGTTGGGTAGAGTAATAATTAAGCAGGGTGCTGTCGATAGCTTGTGGGATGATTTAAATAGGCTGACAATATGGGTAAAATATAATGGATGTCAATTTAAGTAAAAAAGTGTAAAGTTATCAATTCTGAGATTCAAAAATTACAAGTTGTATATCACACTGAGGGAACTGTACTTCAGGAAATTGATAAAGTCAAGGATTTGGGGTAGCAGTATATAGAGAGTTGAAGTTTAGAAGGAATTGCTAAAGTAGCTAGGGTGGCCCACAGGATTACTTACTGAAGAATGCACTAACAAACAGAGATAAGAGAGTTATCATTCCTCTTTATACAGCCTTGATATGACCACATCTGGATTACATTGCTCAAGGTCTGGTCACCTGGGTTTTTGTGGATGAGGAAGTGGTGGATAGGGTCCAGAGGCAAGTGACCAAGATGGTGAGGGGGTTTGTGGAATCCTCACTATGAGGAGAGATCGAGGGTTGGTAGATTGCAAAAGTTAGTTGATATGTGCACAAGGGGGGGGGGGGATATTATAGAAGCATTTAATTTACTTAAAGGATTTCATAGGATTGATGCAAGCGAAATGTTTCTACACATGACTAGAGGGAACAAGAGGTCATTCCTATAAGTTGGATAAAAGTGTAGTTAGCAAGGGATGAGGACTAAATTTTTTACTTGCAGAGTGGTGAATGAATGAATGGAATGGGCTGCTTGAGTCAGTTGTAAGTGCTCTGTCTGTTAATGGTTTCAAGGAGAGATACGATAGTGGTGATAGTTTGGGTCTTCCATGATGAGTCTTAGGACACCATGAGGATGCCCTCTCTAATAATAATAATCTGTTCACTAAATTAATCTTTCTCAGAACTCTCATATGTGGTCTCCAGTTCTTTGATCGTTTTATTTCTAACCCAACTCTCAGATCCTTAAGTTAAAATTGGTTTGAACACTGTCTTGAATTTAGTGTTATGACTATTTTTTTTTCTTATTCCATATAAATTTATTTAGCTGACTTCCTACTATATCAGCTTTACTAATTTTGTTGTCTATTTCCATATTATTACATAGTAACATATACATAAATAATTTTTAATCATCATTGGAATTATCCATCTTTTTGTGAATTCTACCATTATTAGATACATTTTTTTTCTTTTTTGTCAGCAGTTCTTCTCTCTTATCAATAAGAGTTATCTCACACACGCTGGTATTTTGTTGGAGATCAATGGATGCAGTCAGTTTCTTATAATACATAAGATTCATTTTCACAGGAATAGATGCATTTTTACTTATTCTTTCTGAAGGCTGGAATAATGATGTTAGCATAGAGTAAAAAGCATCAAATCTTCAACATACTGCAGCAAGAAAAATAAGTACTTTTACTGTATCACTACATACAGTACAGAGACATTTACAGCCCATGTGCTATGTTTAGCAATAGATTGGTGTAATTAATTAAAAAACAACAAAATTACACGATAACCACAGTAATAAACTGTAATGAAAGTACAGATATTTTGTATTGAAAATAACAGTACATCATCAGTGCATAGAAAGAATAATCAAATCAAAGAACAGGAATACAAGGTGCAACAATTGGTTTACCAATTAAAAATGGTTGCTGTGTGCTAGAAATTAAAATTAATATTAAAATTACTTCTGATGTTTATATAAAATCAGAATATCCCAAACTTTAGGGAGGGAGAGAGAGAGAGAGAGAATCATTCTGATTCATGTTAGGACAATTTAAAAGGCATTCCTATTTAAAACTGCTTATATCAAGATGAGCACAGGATACTTGTTTAGTGTCAATACTATACTGTGCCATATCAAACCCCTTGAGGTTTTACGTATTCAATATCATACTGCAGTTCATTAATTCCCTCTCCCCCAACAGAACGGTGTCTGTCCAAAGTATGTCAAATTACATTCACAAGGGATCCAGGAAATACCAACTAAATAAAAGATAGAGATCACAGTTTGTCTTTTGTAGATGGTAACAGATGAGAAATTTTGTTGATAAGAAAATATGTGGAATTAAAGTGATACTTCTTCAAAATTCTATCAACAGGATCAGAGATAGCAGAATTTATTAATTAAAGAGTCATTAATTAATAAAACACATAATGATTGCTGTTCCTTTTCCTCAAGATTACAGCAAAAACTTCACACTTCCAAAACTTTAATGGAATTAAATGGTTATAACCAGTGGTGAGCTATAAGGGGCTCGCACGAGCCCATTGTTAAATTTTTCTTCAATTTGCGGGACCCTTGTTCTTCTTGTTTACTTTTTATTAAAAAAAAGCATAATTTTTTGAAATATATTAAGCCACAAACTCGTACGGTAACCTAACAAAAATTATTCTATTCGGCAGTGTATAGATTATTTGGAATTATTGTTTCAACTCTTCTATAATGAATGCGCCCTCTATAACAAAAGTTTGAAAATAAATAAAGATAGCATGCTATATCTTTACCCTTCTCCCTTCTGGTAGCCAATCATATGGTAAAACCAGTAGATAATCAAATGTTCGTAAAACTGCCATCAGCGGGTTGCTCCACTGGACATTAGTTCTGTGTTTGTCAGTATGCTGATGTATAGCAATTGTTTGTGTTTAAAATAATAATAAATTTTAAAACTGTATATTCAGCAAATTTTATTTTTATAATTGTAAAAGTATTTTTACCCGTGAAACATGAAAAGACAGTGAAATTCATTAAATTTTTTGGGAAAAAAAAATAACAAAAAGTGATTCTGCTGATTCTACTGCTGTGGAAAATGAAGTTTAAGATAATATGCACATTGATTCAATGATTATGCAACAAGTTGGAGGAGAAAAAGAAAATCATTTACCTGATTGCTGGAACAAGAAGCAAGCATCGTATTTCTAAACGCAGTATAAGTGGTTAGAAGTTAAAAATGGTAAATTACAATGTTGTGTTTGCTCAAAATATAAAAACTTAGGTGTTGAAGGAGAAAAAAGTTGTTTTATCATCAAAGGAATGGATAGAAATGAAAATGGAACCGAATGGAAACACTACAGACTCAAGAACCGCATGTTTGCATAAAAAGTTATCCAAACATAATGAATCATTAACTCATAATAAAATCATAAAAATAAATAAATGAAGAATGTAGCAAATCTATATTACCAAATTTAATTGACAAACTAAACGAAAAAGAAATTTTGATAACTTCAAAAATGTTTAATTCTGTTTATAATTTGGTTAAGAGAAACCTCCCAATGTCCGATTTGCCATTATAGTAGCAAATATAGTAGCATGTATGCATTCCGTGGTGGTATTTTCTAGTTCTACAAGATCAAAAAAAATCGTACGTGGTTCAGTGAGCTTATTGGTATTGTTAAAAATGGCATTGTTCTAGGATTATCATTGCATTCTAGATTCTCATGAATTAGAATAGTTGAACATATTTCTAAACAAATAAAATTAAAAATATTCTCCAAAATAATAGGAAAAAAAAGTTGCAAAATTTCTATAAAATCAATAATGTTGTCAATTCGTCTGCTATTATAGAAAATAAGTGTTTTAGTTATTCACATACAAGATGAGCTCACTGAACCATGTACGATTTTTTTTGATCTTGTAGAACTAAAAAATACCACCACGGAATGCATACATGCTACTATAATTGCTACTTTAAATTCATATGGATTTTCTGATAACTATTTAAAAAATCGTCTCATTGGATATGTTTCCTAACATTACAGTAGCTCCATCATCTCTGATGGAGCTACTGTAATGTTAGGAAACAAATAAGGTTTTGCAATCAAACTTCTACAAAAATTTCCCAACATTGTGATTTGGCATTGCGTAGCTCATCGTTTACAATTAGCATCAGACGATTCGATAAAAAACATTTAAGAAACAAATCATTTTGAAATATTTATGGATAAATTATATGCTTTTTATCATCAATCACCAAAAAATCAGCGAGAATTAAATACGATTGCAAAAGACCTTGGTATCGAAATTTTAAAGATCAGCCGTGTGTTTGGACCACAATGGGCAGCTTGAAGTTTACGAATGGCTCTTGCTGTGTGGAGAAATTACCCAGCTTTATGCAAGCATTTTGCATCGAATGATAAATATAAGGTCTTTTTAAACCGACTTCTCAATTTGAATTTTTAAAAGATCTAGCATTAATGATTGATATCATACAGGAATTATCATATCTGTCAGAAGCTCTACAAAGTCGCAATATAAGTATTATAAGCGCTAACTCCTTAATCATGCGAACAATTAATACAATTAATGATTTTAAAAATTCTGTAGGTTCTTGTGAATCTAAAATTGATACCATGTTAAAATCAAAAGAATTTGAAGGAATAGCAAGTGAGAGCAAATCGGATTTCACAAACTACTGCGAGAAACATTACTAAACCCTCATATAATGTCTTTAAAGGATAGATTAATGCAGCAAAGAAATTTTAAACTTAAAAATTATGAGGAATTGGAAGATGAAGAACTAAAAATCATTTTAAATGTATGTTATCCTGAAATATGGATTATGACATGTCCATGGTTAGAAGGAAAAAAGAGAATAAGATCTTTAAATTTTATTTTGAAATATGAAATTAAAATGAATGATTTTAGAGATTTAGTGGAAATGGCTTTGACTGGAAAGTAACAAAACGAAATTCCCAGTACGGTGAAAAAAGCCAAAGTGATTATGGCAACAATTGCAGTTTACAGCGATGAAGCCAAACGAGCTTTTAGTGTGATGAATAATATTAACTACGAAGAGATCTTCTCTCACTATAAAATATTTTGGATTTAATGACAATATGTATAAATGGGAAACCCTTGAATGAATTTAATTCGAATCCCTATGTCAAATGTTTTCTAACAAATCATCGCTCGGCTATAGATCCTCCTAGAAGAACACGACGTGAAGGAGGAAGGAAATAAAGTGTGGCAGCTGTTCTCATAAGTATTTCCTTAAAGTAATTGTTTGTAAATGTTAACCTGTAAAGGAGAGAGCTGCTTTTTTTCTGGGTAAATGTGCACCAGACAGCGAGTTTTTTTTTTTATGTAAAATCGTCTCGAAAGTGATTTTATTAAATAAAAATTATAGTTACTGTTACTACCATTTTACAAATAAGAATTCACTTTTGGCAATCACACATAAATAAATAGGACTAAAATAATGCCCCTTGATTGATACCATTGATTATCACTTGAAGTATAAAATCAAAAGAGAAATATAACGTATTTCAATATTATTGTGTTTTAGATAATATCTATGTATTATTTATAGATTGTGTCATAAAAACTTCTATCGTAAACAAAACAAATTTATTTTGTTTATAAACACCCCGAAAACATCCATTTGCATTCACAAACATTCCGGTGTGGGCATGGATGTTTGTGATTGTCTGTGGAAATATAGTGGTGGCGGTTGGCGGTATATGGCGTTGGTGCAGTTTTTTTTTTGTTTGTTTGTTTGTTTGACGATGCGAGCGCTTTGTTAAAATTTCCATAGCTCACCACTGGTTATAACCCTCATCAAATCCAACAGATAATTGACTCCTTTCATCAGACTGGAGGGTCTGATGAAAGGAGTTCTGAAGAAGTATCACTTTATTCCCTATCAACAAACTTTCTCATCTGTTACAATCTACAAAAGCTAAATTGTCATCACTCTATCTTCACAAGGGATTTGGTAAATACCAAATCAATATAATGTAATTATCTAAAGAATTAACTAGCTTATTCAGTTACCTGGCTCAAGGCAATAATTAAAACAAATAAACAAACAAACAAAAAAGTATACTGTATCAATGTGCTTACCAATCCATTACAGGAATAGATAAATTAGTGGTGAACTGATATGATGTATTCTTCTTGGATAATTAATATATTTTATTAAGGAATGAGATCAGTGCTAAACTAGTTTCTTACCATATTAGAAACACTGATACTTCGAAGCTGTCTTTTTTCAGCCAGAGAGTACATCTTCAGAAGACAATCTAAAATAAAATGTTTGCATGAATTCAGAATGTGATAAGAAAACTGCTGAATTTTCAGTAATTTATTAATGCATATATCATGTAATAAAAAAAGAAGCAAGAAGAACAGATGCGTACATGTACATTATGCATTTCTGTAGAGTTAAGACATGACATCCTTTGGTTGGAAAGACCTTAATTTGAATATCGTTTAGGGAATAAGGAACATTTTAAATAACTTCTTAAGCTTAGTTAACTGAAGGTGAATTAGCCAGTTTTATAGAACGGTAGAGACACAGGGCATTTCTGCAACAACATAGCAAAGCGCTGCGATAAAATTAACCACCTATCATCCAAAATTAGGTATATATATATATATATATAAGTCAAGTTACTTGACCAAACATAACACAGGGTTTCCATGAAAGAATGCATATATTTTGAAAGAAAACTGCAAACTATTACTTATGTTTCTATTACAAATCAGAACCAGTAAACTGGTTCTGATTTGTAATAACAAATTAACAAAAATTAACACTTATTTGCAGATAATGCTTTTTTTTAGCTTTGTATTATATGACATATTTTGCAACAGTTAATTAAACAGCTGCTTTTTCTCAAAATATATGTTGTCTGGACAGTCATAAATACTGTACATAAAATGTAATACATTACAATGTTTGTATTTATATTCCTATGATATATAAAATTTCTCTAAGTACAGGAAGATCTCATTTTACAAAGGGGTTAGGTTCTCAGCCCACTGTTCATAAAGTGAATTGTTCAAAATTAACTTTATGAATTCACAAATTCTCCAAAATAAATAGAATAATGAATAACACCTTAAGACCAGCAATAGTTACCAAAAAAAAAAGCAGACTATGAATGCATAATATTTTATCAAAACCAACATTATTATTTGGCAGTGAAACATGGACAATAAGAGAAGAGATAAGAAAAAGAATCATTGCAGCGGAAATGAAATTTCAGCTGCCAATACACCATAATAGAAATAATAGAAAAATCAAATGAAAAGAGCATCTAGAATGAATGGCATATGATAGAATACTGTAGTCCCCCCCCCCCCCTTATCTGCAGGAGATATGCTCCAAGACACCTGCGGATAGCTGAAACCGCAGACAGTACCAAACCCTATACATATGTTTTTTCCTATACATACATACCTATGATAAAATTTAATTTATAAATTAGGCACAGTAAGAGATTAACACCAATAACTAATAATAAAATAAAACAATTATAACAAATACTGTAATAAAGCTATCTCAATGTGAATGGAATCTTGGCAACCTCAGCACATGTTTTTTATTATGATTTATTTATTTATTATTTAAATAGTCATAAAGTCGAGAACTTTATCTTTTTAGCTTAAATGGAAGCACTTTATGGCTTCTCTTTGGCATATCCGGATTGCTAGCATCACTGCATTTTTGGAAATTATGGAGACAACTACCGTGTTTGAATAAAAACTTTAGTTTACTATTACTAAAATTTTACAATTCGACGTTTCGACCTTTATGTTAAGGTCATCTTCTGGAGCGTACAAATATACACAGGAAACAAGCTATACCACAATCATACTGGTTCGTTAAAGACACTGACTAACCGCTACCACAATTGTTGGCCTGACCTCTGGTGGAAAAAAAAAAAAAAAAAAAAAAATATACATCAGCGCTAAAGTCCTATTATTTGTGTTGTCTACTATATACATATATTAACATTATATTAACATCATTCCAGCCAGTTGGAGTGGAATGGTTTCTAATAATAGCAGATTGGCTAGAGTCCTGACTTGTGTTGAATCTTTCAAATTAGGTTGGCTGAATGTGTGCCATCCAGATCCTTGGAATTTTCATACCATCTTTGTTGTTGATATTTGGGTGGTTTATCAGGATTTCGCAGGATTCTTTAAATTTTCTTTCGTACCATGTTTTTGTACGGTGTAAGGAGCAGGTGCTTTTCCAGTTGATTTGGTGTAAGGTGTTGAGTGCGTGGTCTGAGAGGCCTGCTTCACCATAATGGTTATATTTAACGTGTCTAATGTGTTCTTTTTTGCGTATAGAGATTGTCTGTCCTGTTTCACCAATGTACGGTAAGTTACAGGTGCAGCGGATGCAATAGACTCCAGGATGTGCTAATGGGAGGAGAGGGTCCTTAGAGGAGCTGAATATAGTTTTAAGTTTAGTGGGTGGTTTAAAGGTGGCATTAAGGTTATAATGTTGTAGGATTCTGTTGATTTTTTCTGATAACCCTTTAATGTATGGGATGGCTATGGTTTTACTGTAGTCTAGATTCGTTTTTGTTGTGGTTTTATAGAGTATTTTATTGACAGTATTTTTGTTATAGCCATTGTTTATGAATGTGTCACTAATGATTTTTAGTTCTTGTTTCAGGGCCTGCTGGTTAGAGCAAATAGTTGTGGCTCTGTTTTTAAGGGTGTTTATGACTCCATATTTTTGTGCTGGGTGGTGATATGAATTCGCATGTATGTATTGGCCCGTGTGTGTAGGGACGGGAGCGAATTTTGGTTTTCGATTTCGATGGTAAATTGTATGCGTTCGTGTTGTTTGTTTAGGTGGCTGAGGAATGTGTTTAGCGTTTGTCGACCGTGCGGCCAGATCGCGAACACGTCGTCAACGTATCTAAGCCAGATTGTCGGTCGAAGCGTGGCGGAATCAAGAGCCCTTTGCTCAAAGGTTTCCATGTAGAAGTTCGCGATTGAGGGGGATAATGGTGAGCCCATGGCCGTACCTTCCTTTTGTAGGTAGAATTTGTTTTGCCACACGAAGTAACCGGACTTTAGTACGTGGGCAAAGAGGGCCATAATGTCGGGCGGAAATTTGTTTTGTAGTAGGAGAATTGTGTCATTGATGGGGACATTAGTGAAAAGGGCAGAAACGTCAAAACTGACTAATAAGTCGTCTTTGTCGAGTGTTATGTTTTTGATTATGTTTATAAAGTGTTATGTGTTTTTTACGTAGGAGGGGGAATGACCTACCAACTCCTTGAGTGTTGCCGCTAATTTCTTGGCTAGGTGGTAATTGGGACTGTCTATTCCTTCCACTATTGGTCGAAGGGGCACATTTTGTTTGTGTATTTTCGGAACCCCATATATTCTGGGGGGGCGGGCGTAGTGGGGTTTGAGTTTTTTAACTGTGTCTGGTGGCCAAGAAGTGACGGACTTTAATAGTTTTTCTGTTTTGTCCTTTATCCTCAATGACACAATTCTCCTACTACAAAACAAATTTCCGCCCGGCATTACGGCCCTCTTTGCCCACGTACTAAAGTCCGGTTACTTCGTGTGGCAAAACAAATTCTACCTACAAAACGAAGGTACGGCCATGGGCTCACCATTATCCCCCCCAATCGCGAACTTCTACATGGAAACCTTTGAGCAAAGGGCTCTTGATTCCGCCACGCTTCGACCGACAATCTGGCTTAGATACGTTGACGACGTGTTCGCGATCTGGCCGCACGGTCGACAAACGCTAAACACATTCCTCAGCCACCTAAACAAACAACACGAACGCATACAATTTACCATCGAAATCGAAAACCAAAATTCGCTCCCGTTCCTAGACACACTAGTTACACGTCTTCCTTCAGGCAATCTATCCTTCACGGTCTACCGAAAACCTACACACACGGGCCAATACATACATGCGAATTCATATCACCACCCAGCACAAAAATATGGAGTCATAAACACCCTTAAAAACAGAGCCACAACTATTTGCTCTAACCAGCAGGCCCTGAAACAAGAACTAAAAATCATTAGTGACACATTCATAAACAATGGCTATAACAAAAATACTGTCAATAAAATACTCTATAAAACCACAACAAAAACGAATCTAGACTACAGTAAAACCATAGCCATCCCATACATTAAAGGGTTATCAGAAAAAATCAACAGAATCCTACAACATTATAACCTTAATGCCACCTTTAAACCACCCACTAAACTTAAAACTATATTCAGCTCCTCTAAGGACCCTCTCCTCCCATTAGCACATCCTGGAGTCTATTGCATCTGCTGCACCTGTAACTTACCGTACATTGGTGAAACAGGACGGACAATCCCTATACGCAAAAAAGAACACATTAGACACGTTAAATATAACCATTATGGTGAAGCAGGCCTCTCAGACCACGCACTCAACACCTTACACCAAATCAACTGGAAAAGCACCTGCTCCTTACACCATACAAAAACATGGTACGAAAGAAAATTTAAAGAATCCTGCGAAATCCTGATAAACCACCCAAATATCAACAACAAAGATGGTATGAAAATTCCAAGGATCTGGATGGCACACATTCAGCCAACCTAATTTGAAAGATTCAACACAAGTCAGGACTCTAGCCAATCTGCTATTATTAGAAACCATTCCACTCCAACTGGCTGGAATGATGTTAATATAATGTTAATATATGTATATAGTAGACAACACAAATAACAGGACTTTAGCGCTGATGTATAATTTTTTTTTTTTTTTTTTCCACCAGAGGTCAGGCCAACAATTGTGGTAGCGGTTAGTCAGTGTCTTTAACAAACCAGTATGATTGTGGTATAGCTTGTTTCCTGTGTATATTTGTACGCTCCAGAAGATGACCTTAACATAAAGGTCGAAACGTCGAATTGTAAAATTTTAGTAATAGTAAACTAAAGTTTTTATTCAAACACGGTAGTTGTCTCCATAATTTCCAAAAATGCATTCGGATCACCGTGCAAGCCTAAAAGAAAGGACTAGCATCACTGCTTTTGCACTTTGGGGCCATTATTAAGTAAAATAAGGGTTACTTGAACACAAACACTGCATTACCATGACAGTCGAACTGATAACTTAGAACGGCACGCAATTCTTGATATTCTGAAAGGCTGCAAGATACATGTGGCTTTCTCCATCTTTGCAACGAGTTGCCCTGGTATTGGACTACCACTGGGATCAGCCGAATTGTCTATTACTAAAAGAAAGAGCCATACAGCTTCATTTCAGAACTGTAAAATCACATAGGCAAACTGGATATTAGATTCAACATTATTTCAAAGTTGAATGTTTGTAAACTATAAAAGACTCATAAGCTCTCAGGTCAACTTACAAAACTTTCATAGTTTCTACAAACATTCGGCTTTGAAATAAAGCTGGATCTTATCCACTTTACCAGTGTAATTATAAATGGTTTATTTCTAGAATTTTCCATTTAATATTTTCGAACTGGGGTTGACTGCAGCTGGGGGGGGGGGAGACCATGGTAATCAGGAAGATAATGAATTACAAACTAAAGAACTAGGGAGGAGGTTGAGATTGAAACAGGTCACCTGTCCTAGATTAATGAGAGGAGGAGGAAGAAGAAGAAATATTTCATAATAAAAATATTTAATGAGATGAATGAAATTGTTTTTTCTGTTGGGAAGAAGTTAATTTGCTGAAATTCAGTTCTATATTTGTTGGAAGTTTTTCCACTTGGTTATACTATAAATTAAAGATACCAAGAAATTAATTTCTTGGTAGCTTTATAGTTCTATATTTATTATTTTCAGTCATAAATAAGGCTCCATATCAAGAAGATAGTTTTTTTTTTTTTTTTTTTTAGGTCTACAAGAATAGAAAATCTAACTTCATGCATTTAACCTGTATATTCATTACAAAACTTGTAACATAAACATGATTAAATTTGTATAGATGCAATGCATGGGTGGTGAAACAACTGCTGCCACTGATGGCCATTAAAATTTAAGATATGAATCATTCTGAAATTGAGCAGAGTTCCAACCTTGTGGTTTGAACAATTTGAATCTAAAACTTTAATTCAAATAGCATGAATCATATGGGTGGAATGTGAACATGCTGTCAACCAGATGCCCTAATGGATGTCAGTTGATACACGTCAAGACACATTTCATTTAAAACTTCCTTCAGATTTTTTTATTTATTGAAAAATTAATTAATAGCAGACCTACTCTAATATCTGTGAACAATATGGTAACAAAAATATGAGTAAGTAAATGTCACCACAAAAAAAAAGTTTCATATCACACTTGGAAAAACCTGGAATACAGGAATGATATTATGAATTTTTTTTTTTTAAATGATTTCTTTCTTTATTTATTTTTAAACGGGGTACATTAACATGCTTACCTCTTTGAAGATCACTTGGTAAGAACAAATGTTTGTTATACAATACTTACCCCCACCTCCTCTTGATAATGACTGTTAATATAGAAAGGATTCAAAAACTCAACAATTTTTTAATGCTTAACAACTAGTATCTGAGTGACAGATGAGCAAATAATCGTCTTGATTTTATCTACACAATAAAAGTTAGGATCATCAAATCTGACTTAGCATCCTATTATCATAAATTAAAATTTTCTTTTATAACTAGTATTTTAATTATTTATTTGGCAATATGTAATACAACATTCTTGGAAACCAATTAAAAAAAAAGACATTTATTTTTTTCCATGAATTTTAATTTATTATTATTTTATAAAGAGAGATATTTAGAAACTGAATATTACCTTGAGAAACAGAAAAAATATTCTTCATATCTCCAGCAATACAGACACCTGTGACAGCACTATTCAGAAATGAAAATTATAATTATTATAATAATAAGAATGCTTATTGTTTACTTAATATTAATATGTAAAAGCATAAACAACTGTGATTTAATTATAGTAACCTAGTATGGATACTGAGACACTAATTACCATTCTTGTTTAACGAAAAGAACAAAAACTAAATGGATAATAACTATTTATTCAGTTATTATTAGCCAATATTTCATGTTGGTCACCAAGACAAGGATATTAGAGATGCAGATGCAGGCACAATAATAGGAAGTCAGACACAGACTGAGTTCAGAAATATCATGATTATACAGTCCTAACTGGTAATTTCTTTTATGTTCATCCAGTCAAATATTGGCTATTTTTCCAGTTTGGCCAAAATATTTCAATATGCAGGAGAAAAAAAGTACTATAAACATTAGGACGATCTTCAAAAAATTCTTTCCATCACCTAGATAAGTGGTTCTTAACCTTTTAGTAGTCGCAGCCCCTTAAGTATTCTAAAATATTTTCATAGCCCCTAGTTTGTAGTAACATAATAATAATTAAACCTGAAAAAAAAAAAAATAGTGGTTTTACTTACTGATCATAATGACAAAAAAAAAAATCAGAAAGAGCAGAAATCAATTTTACTTCAATATTACTATAAAAACTTTAGGAAATTTATTTGATTTAAGAAATCAGATAATGATCACTATTTAGTCTTGAGCAGGATAAAATTGAATTTCATATTGAAAAGAATAACATGTAAGAAAGTTTTAAAGTGAATAAAAGTTGAGCAGCTCTCGGATGTGAACTGTAGACTAAAATACACAGAGATTATTGAAAAAAAAATGAAAGAGGTTGAGAATAGGAACCAAACCTTGGAGATTCAGTGGCAAGCCTTGAAGAAAACCCTGGTTGATTCAGCCAGAGAGGCATGTGGTGAGGTTGTCTGCAAGGATAGAAAAATCAGAACTTCATGGTGGACACAGGAAATTAAAGAGGCAGTGAAGGAAAAGAAACATATGAAAAGTTCCTGGCAAATAAGTCAGCTAGTGCTCTTAGAGAATACAGAGACAAAAGTAAGAAAGCTAAGCACTGTGTAAAACTAGCTAAACAAAAGTCATGGGAGGACTTTGGAGAATATAGAAAATAAATATCAAGAAGGTGGCAAAATATTCTGGAGGTTGTTGAAGAAGCTTAGGAATGGAGGAAAGAGTGCTGTAAAAGGAGTTAGAGATGATAAAGGTGACATGAAAACAGGAGAAAAAGATATCCTTAAAGTATGGAGTAATTACTTTGAAAAACTGCTAAATGAAACAAGCAGTGATGATAGCACAGTGGTAAAAAACACTGACCAGGCATGCAGTCAGGAATACATATCCACACTTGAAGTAGAAAAAGCCATCAAAGGCTTAAAATGTGGAAAGGCAGCAGGAGTAGATGATATTCGACCAGAAATGCTTAAGATTGGTAGTATAAAAGTCTTATAGTGGCTGCACTGCATAGTTCAGAAAGCCTGGACAGAGGGACGAATTCCCGATGATTGGAGAACAGCTCTCATAGTACCATTTTTAAAACGGGAAATAAAACTGAATGTGAGAATTACAGAGATATTTCCCTACTAAGTGTTCCTGGCAAGATCTATGCAAGTATTCTTGAGAAACGATTGAGAAGAATTGTGGAAGAAAAGCTGGGTGAAGAACAAGCTGGATTCCGGCCAAATAGAGGCTGTCAGGATCAGCTCTTCACTTTATGACAAATAGTCGAGAAAACATGGGAATATAACAAAGATCTGTATTTAAGTTTTGTCGATTTGGAAAAGGCATATGACAAGGTGCCAAGAGAAAAGCTATTCAATACGCTACAGTTATATGGTGTCAATGGGGCATTATATCAAGCAATACTTAGTCTTTATTTGAGTTGTAAGTCAGCAGTTAGAATTGAAGGAAGTACAGGAAGATGGTTTAATGTTAAATCTGGTGTGAGACAAGGATGTACATTATCCCCTCTGTTATTCATTATCTATATGGATCACATTATGAAGGAAAGTGGTATTAAACCTTATATCAAAATTGGAGATGTTAATGTCAGCTCTTTGCTTTATGCGGATGATGTTATACTTCTAAATAAATCCACTACAAGTTTGCAAGATTCTCTGACTAAATTGAATAACTGTTGTAATAGATATGGTATGAAGGTCAGCAATAAAAAGACAAAGACAATGAAAATAGGCAGAATCATTGAAAATGTCAGCTGTGTTGTGAATGGAGCACCTGTGGAACAAGTAAAACATTTCAACTACTTAGGCACGATTTTTAGTGAAGATGGTAAATTAAATATAGAAATAGACAACAGAATCAGCAAAGCTAGTATGGTGGGAAGTCAATTGAATAAATTCATATGGAATAAGAGAGAAATTAGTCAGAACACTAAATTAGCTGTATACAAGATAGTGTTCAAACCAGTTTTAACTTATGCATCTGAGAGCTGGGTCAGAAGTAAAACACTTGACCAAAGACTAGAGACTGCAGATATGAGAGTCCTGAGAAAGATTAGAGGTGTGAACAGATGGCATCAATGGCAATATCATATTAAAAACGAGGATATTAGGAAAGAACTTGACATTGTCAGCATCCAGGAATGCATTAGCAGAGCTAATCTCAGGTGGTGTGGTCACTTAAATAGAATGGGAGAGGAAAGATTAGCAAAACAAGTGTTCTTTGCCAGGTTGGCAGCAAAATGACCCAGAGGAAGACCAAGATATAGGTGGATTGATATGGTACAAAGTGCCTTAGACGATAGAAATATAAGATCTGATGATGTTGGAGTCTTCACAAGTAACAGACTGATTTGGAGGAAAATTGTAGATAGGAAGTTAGTAATGATGTAATTTTTTCATGTGGTACTATCATATCCTGTACACCCCTTGAGGGTACATGGCACGAATTTGATGATGATGATAATGTTCTTTGTTTGCTCATTTCACCCAAAGATAAAGCTGACTTCCTGGCATCACTGCAAAGAAAATGAGGAAATGAGTGATGCCATTCCATAGATGACCAAGGAAAATCATCTGCACCATACCAGAATCCAGCACCGTATGCCTCCTTTTTGTCTTGTTTGACAAAAACACATCAGAAAACTACTAAATAACTTTGACACTAAAAGGTTTTTTGGTCCTGATAGCATCTTTCCAATTGTTTCCAAACATTGTGCTACAGAGCTAACACCCATCCTGCATCAACTCTACAGTCTATTAACATATAGTTGGCACTTATCTCAATGCATGGGAGCAATCTCATATCCATTCTATTCAAAAAAAAAAAAAGAAGATAGAAGTCTACTGTCAAATTACTGACCAAATGCCATCACCCATGTCCTCTCCAAAATAATGGAGGAAATCATCAATAGCAATTCCTTCACTACTTAGAGACACACCAATTAATCAGCAACTGCTACCCTCAAATTGGATAGCCAGCTTTCTCTGGTTGTTCTCTGAAGTCATAGTAGATGGATCCCTCTCCTTGAACTTCACCACCAATGCTGGAGTGCTTCAAGGTTCTGTCCTATCACCTACTCTCTTTTTCCTGTACATTAATGACCTACTCACAATCACTACTAATTCTCTCATTGGAAAAACCATGCAGTACTCTGACATCACAGGCAACAAGAAGATCTACAACTAGTGCCTTAAAGACATACTATCCTTCAATGGGACAAGTACAATCTTGTCATGTTCAATGCCACGAAAATAAAGTCTTGCCTTTTCTCTCACAAGAGATCTCAGCTCATCTACTCTTACTCTTAGTAATTCACAAATCACAGACAAGATCATATATCTCTCTGCATGGACTAACATTTACCTCCAGGTTCTACTGGAGATAAACATCAATAGCCTCCTCAGCATCCATAAAACTAGGCATTCTCTTTTGTTCAAGATGTTATTTTACATCCAACCAACTCTTAACTATATACAAATCCCAAATCTGCCCATGCTTGGAATATTGCTCACATGTTTAGAGTGGTACACCTAAAACGTACCTTAAAATCCTTGATGCTGTCTGGAGGCAAGCAATTAGGCTCACAGATAATTCTTCTCTTACAGATTCCTTCAACCTTTATCTCACAGACAGAGTGTTTCAACATTGTGTAGGTATTTCCATGGTTCACTGCTCCAGTGAAATGGCAACCATCATTCCTCCACGTTCTGTTATATCAGCTAATACAAGGGTAGCAGCTGCCCAGCATACCTTTACTGTGCTGCTGTAAACACATGAAACCTGCTCTGCCTCTTCCTCTTTTATTCTCAGTATACCTCTGTCCTCTGGAACAACATTCCTCATGAAGTATTTCCAAAAAACCATCATCAATAAACTTCTATTTAAGTCCTCATCTGCCCCCCCCCCCCCCAAAGCACTGATGTGCTTACAGGTCTCTCAACCTCTCATGTATGCAATCATTATATAAATATATAAAAACACACACCATCTACTTCCAAGGACATATTCACACTGAGAATTTTAAATATTCTGAGCACTTCAGTCCATCTAGATTTATCCTCTGGCATTTTCTGACATTCTCAGGTAGCTGCTATATCCACCTGGAAAATACATCCTCGCAAACTGTTTACTTAGTAATTCAACTAGTTTTTCTACTTTTGTCTCCTTCTCATTATATACATTCATGAAAGATATTTTTCCTTAATCATTCTTCCTTTTATTTGTGCATCATGAAAGAACTCTGGAATTTCTTTTGACCTGCTCAGCTAATTTCTGATTGTGCTGCTCATGAGCCTTGCTGATCACATTTCTTCTTATATTCTCTCAGCAATATATTTTTTTTCTTTCTTATATATATTTTTTCTTTCTTATATATTTTTTTCCTTTCTTATTTACTTATTATTATTATTTTGTAGCTATTTAATGATGATTTAAACTCCCAAATGGTTTATTGTTCGGATCATGGGTGTGAAGTCCAACACTCCTTTCTCAAATATCACGACTATTTCTCATGTGTTACTAACATCCTCTCTTTGTAGTTTCTTATGCCACTGCACAGCTTCAAGCCATTTCCTAAACATATTGTAATCACCTCTGTAGTAACGTGTACAGCCTTTCATAAATGAAACTTTCAGATAAGATGACAGAAAAATTTGGTTTTAATTGGTCGAAAATTTGACACAACTATTAACCTACTAGTTTCGCCACGTAACTGGTGGCTTCTTCTGGGTTGGATAAATATATATATATAACATATAACAGCTTAAAACAAAATGAGTGTAGGTTACAAATCAATACGTAACTGAAAGATGAAAAATTATCAAATTCATAGGAACAGTTACAGAAATACGTGGAGCGTGGATGCTAGTACTTGGTCAGTCATTGTTAAACAGGTGCATCCTATAATTGGCTGCGAAGTTAAACTCTGATGTGTTGAGAGATCTTATGAATGATTTCTAGATATCACAAAGGATCATCCCTCAGTTTCTGTTCAGGGTGCCTTGTGAGCAGACAACTACTGCAGCTTCTTTTATGTTACTAATTATATATTTTTATCCTTAGAAATATATACACGTTAGCACAAGAATAATGTTTAATTTGCCAAATATTTCGGTCTGAATATTACAGACCATCTTCAGTGGCTACATAGGAATAGTTTTAAAAAACAAAGTGGAATACGAACAATTGATCATTCATGCATAGAACAAGCCGCATGATGTCATATCGCTAAGTATTAGAAGAGTCAACATTTTTTAAAAAACATAATTAAAGATATTAATTCAGAAATTCATATAATGATCTTAAATAACATTATACTGATAAAAAAAAAAAAAATGAATGTGTTATCCCGATTAAACTTTCCCAAATTTTTTATATAGATATACAGTCATTACGATTCAAGTTAGGACGTTGAAGTAAAGCCTCTACACTTTCTTTAAATAAACGTTCAAATTTGTATATCATTATATGAATTTCTGAATTAATATCTTTAATTATGTTTTTAAAAAAATGTTTACTCTTCTGATACTTAGCAATACGACATCACGCGGCACGTTCTATGTATGAATGATCAATTGTTCGTATTCCACTTTGTTTTTTAAAACTCTATGTAGCCACTGAAGATGGTCTATAATATTCAGACCGAAATATTTGGCAAATTGAACATTATTCTTGTGCTAACGTGTATATATTTCTAATCATTATGTCACAAGTATCGTTAAAAAATCGGGTTTTATCCTTAGTAAGTTTATGGAAGTTTTTTCACTTGGCTATGCTACTAATTATATCACCTTATATCACTTAGTATCACCACCTTTGAGTCTGGCTCCCACTGATGAGACCTCAATAAAGGTCAAAACACTGGTCTGGGCAGTTGCCTTAATGCATAGCACTATACATGTCCACAAGGAGATGTGCTTTGCATTATGGGAGATACTAAGGCAAGTGATGAGAACTTATACCACCTTTACTATGAGTTGCCCCAGTCCTGAAAGTACTTCAGGCATAAACTTTGTTTGCTTACACTTGGATAAAGGATAAAACCCACTATATAATTAGTAGCATAGCCAAGTGAAAAAACTTCTATAGTTTTAATTTCCTTTTTACAGATTGGAACTATGAGAGTTCTACTCCAATCATCTGGAATTTTATGCTGTTACTAAACGATATGAATTATACAGTGCAGCTACTGAAAGCATCTTTCGTGAATATTTTCTACCACTGCTTGTTTCATTTAACAGTCTTTCAAAGTAATTACATCAGATATCCAGAATATCTGTAGTTTCAGTGTTCATGTCATCTTCATCAACGCTGATTCCTTTTACTGTAATTAATTTTTCCACCACTTCTAAGACTCCAAAACATTTTGTCACCTTCCTGTTATTTAGCTTCTATACTTTTTCCTGACTCTTCCCATGAATTTTATTTAACTACTTTTACACATAACTCATCTCCTCTCTTACATTTTTCTCTGTATTCTTTTAGCACATTTGACAACTTGCTAGGAACTTGTAATATGCTTTCTTCTTTTCAGGAAGGAAATATTTTTCTACCCTTGCAGACCACTTCACCAAATACCTCCTCTAGCTGAATTAATCAATGTTTTCATTAGACTTTTGCCAATGAGATACAAAGGTTTGCTTCTTGTTTTTGAAATCCTGCATTTATGATTGAATAATGTTTGCACAGTTAAGTGTACAGTTCGTTTGTAAAAGCTGCTCAACTTTAATCCTTTAAAACTTTCTTATAAATTGTTCTTTTCAATGTGAAATTCATTTTTATCATACTTTAAACTATGCAATGATCGCTTCCAGTTTCAAATCCCCTTTATATTCTTATATTCTGAACCAGCATGAAGATACCACTATCAACAATAACATAATCAACAAAGCTTTTCTTATTTCTGTGTCTTCCCTCCAAGTGAATTTATGCACAACTTTATTTTGGAGCATGATGTTAGTAATGACTATTCCATATTCTGAGCAGAAATGCAGCAGATACTTATCATTATTATTAGGTTTGCCCTTTACTCCAAATTTTCCAAAAATATTAAAATTTTTTCCCAAAATACATAAAATTCTTACAGAGTAGGAAATGAATCCCTGGACGGATTCATTTCCTACTCTACTATTTAGATCTCCAAGAAGGACACTTTTTCCATTTTCTTTATGCCAGCTGCCTACCCAAAATTCCAAACTGTCTCCCAATCAAAAAGCTTACTTCACTTTTGATGCTAAATGCTATCTATCACTACTCCTTTGTTTCCTTGATCATTACTGCATAAATATAACATTCTATATTTATTATTTAGCTGGATCTCACCTTTTTAGTCTTCTTTATCTGAGTAACATCAATTATGTCCATGTAGTATTTGTTCAGTTTTTATGCTAGTTCAACTTTTTTCCATTTATATTTCGTATGTTGTAGTACCTATCTGCAATTCTCCTATCCAGTTTGTTATATATATTTTTTAATCATTATTATTATTCTTAATTATTACAGAATCATTTTTTGGCATTTTAATGCTTTCAATGATATATGATTCTGCAGGCAGCCCATTTTTAAATTAACAGATACCTCATTATTCTTTGATTTTTATGATTTTTTACATGAATACCTATAGTTCACATAGAATTCCTAACAAATTTCATATAACAGTAAGAAACAATTTGTTTTTGATAAGATTACTACAAAAAATTAATAATTTCATTTTAAAAGTGATTTACAAAAATACGTACTTTTTGTGCAACTTATATTCACAGACAGGACTAAGAAAAGCCACATTTTTGTTCCACCTTTGTGCAGAACTTGATGATCGCTTTCTTGGTTCTCCTTCACTGTCTACCAAAATTGACAAAGAAGCATGTTAATTTTGAATATTGAAGCTTTTTTTACATAAAGTCATTTTTCTTGCTGTATGATAAATACAATATCAATATTTAATTTTTCTTTTCTTTGTCTTTTTTGTTATTTTCCCCATGAAACATTAGAAATGTAAAGAATCTTTTAGTGACTAGGATAATGCAAAGGTTAAATAATCCAGAAACCTTTGAGACCAAAAGTAAGATAATAAATTAAATAACTTATTTTTGTCATATAACAATTACAAAAAAAGAATACAATAAAAAAAATCAGATATGACAAATGTGACAAAAACTAAAGAGGATATCTTGGATGAATGAAGTAATTATTTTAAAAATTATTAAATGACATACTGAAATATAGAGCCAAAAGGCTTCACTTCGGCAATGCAAAATTATTCAAATTAAGTGGATATTGAATCTAACATTATTTCAACGCCAAACAGAGAAACTACAAGAGTTTCATGCCGAATATAGGTAGAAACTATAAAAGTTTCGGTGGATCTAACCGTAAGCAAACCTTTCATGACAGGGGCAACTTGTAGTAAAGGTGGGATAAGCTCTGATCACTATCCTTAGTATTTTCCCATAATGTAAAACACTCTCCTAGGAGATGTATGATGTTATACATTATGGGGTGGGGTCACCACCCAGACCGGTTCGACCTTTGTTGAATGTTCAAGTCAAACTCCAAAAAAACTCGGAAGAATTCTCAGAACCGGTTGGCTCTACCCAGTGGCAGGCTACCCTACCACAGAGCAGAGCTGCTCATTTGCTCATGTGGATCGGCAACAGCAACAGCTGTGCCTCAGTTAACTTCACAGGCTACAGCATTGCCATTCATTACCATTCACTGCCACACACTCAGACCGGTTTCGACATTTGTTGAGGTCTCATCAGTGACTAGGTAGACCCAAACTGTAAACTGTAAATATTCAGGTTTGTAGAATTACCAAGAGGTGTTACATCACAAAAGGCACCAAGAATTACTGAAATATAGAGCCAAAAGGTTTCACTTCAGCGATGCAAAATTATTCCAATTAAGTGGATACTGAATCCAACATTATTTCAAAGCCGAATAGAGAAACTACAAGAGTTTCAGAGAAACTGAAAGAGTTTCATGCCGAATATAGATAGAAACTATAAAAGTTTCAGTGAATCTAAGCATAAGCAAACCTTTCATGACAGGGGCAACTCATAGCAAAGGTGGGGTAAGATCTGATCACTATCCTTAGTATTTTCCCATAATGTAAAACAAACCTCCTAGGAGATGTATGATGTTATACATTATGGGGGGGGTCACTACCCAGACCGGTTTCGACAATTGTAGAATGTTCACCCGTTGGCAGGCTACCCCACCACCACGCAGAGCTGCTCATTTGCTCATCTGGAGAGGCAATAGCAAGCCCGGTCTCAGTTAACTTCATGGGCTGCAGCATTGCCATTCATTACCTCCTACCAAGACCTAGGTGACAGCAACAGCCGAGCCTCAGTTAAAACTTCATGGGCTACAGCATTGCCATTCATCACCCAAGCTTCCCACCGGTTTCAACCTTTGTTGAGGTCTTATCAGTGAGTAGGTAGACCCAAATTGTAAATACTCAGGTTTGTAGTGATGCAGAGGTTATACTTTACCATACGAATTGCCAAGAGGTGTCACATCACAAAAGGCCCCAAGAATTACTGAAATATATAGCCAAAAGACTTCACTTCGGCGATGCAAAATTATTCAAATTAAACGAATATTGAATCCAACATTATTTCAAAGCAAATAGAGAAACTGCAAGAGTTTCATGTCGGATATAGATAGAAATTATAAAAGTTTCGGCGGATCTAAGCGTAAGCAAACTTTTCATGACAGGGGCAACTCACTGATGAGAACTCACCAAAGGTTGAAACCTGTCTGGATAGTGACTCCCCCCCCCATAATGTATAACATCATACATCTCCTAGGAGATGTGTTTTACATTATGGGAGAATATTAAGGATAGTGATCAGAGCTCACTCCACCTTTACTACGAGTTGCCCCTGTCATGAAAAGTTTGCTTACGCTTAGATCTGCCAAAACTTTTATAGTTTCTATCTATATTCGGCATGAAACTCTTGCAGTTTCTCTATTTGGCTTTGAAATAATGTTGGATTCAATATCCACTTAATTTGAATAATTAAATGACATGACCAACAACAAGAAATATATCCCGGGGAATGCAGTAATAGGACATTTCAGTGAGAGTGACAGAAAAGGATATAAAGAAGATTTGGTCAAAAGGTTGAATAAGAGAAATAAGCAAATAAAATTCAGTATGAGAAAATGCAGAATTTCCCAAATGAATGCATAAATCTTATTAAGAAAAAATGCGAAAAAAAAGAAGAATAAGTTGTCAGAATCAGATGTTTCCTACAAGAAAACAAACAGCCAAGAAATGATTTGAAGCAATATCTTTATTTATTTATTTCTAATTAATTAATGTTTTTAAAGAATAAATGAAAAATGACAAGAAATTATATTCTTAGTTTCATCCAAGTGTAAACAAAGTTTGCGCATGAAGTAACTTCATGATTTATCGGTTTGCTTTGCAGCCCATGGTATTCTTAGTAAGCATCTCCAAACCCATAATTCAAATGCATCTATCTTCCTTCTTTCACTCTTTCTCAGGGTCCAACTTTCACATCCATACAGCACCACAGGAAATATCATTGCTTTCATGATTCTGATTTTTGTTGTGAGGCTAATATCTTTATCTTTAAAGATCTTGCTTAAATTTTCATATACAAGGAGTTAAAAGGTATCACACCTTATTACTGAAATACTCTGCATTAAAGATAAATGTGCAAATTTTTTCAGTTGATTATACTATAATTTAAAGATGCCAATAAATTATATTCTTGGTTTCATCCTTGATCCAGATGTAAGCATGTGAAGTAAGTTCACAATTGGGCTACTTGTATGTAGAGGCTAATGACTTAACATCAATTGCCTTAGCGCAAAGGCATAATGCAAAGTCTTGAAAGAGTCTTGAAGTTGCGTTACATGAAACTTGGTTTGCTTACACTTGGACAAAGGATGAAACCAATAATATAATTTCTTGGAATCTTTTTATAGTATAAACAAGTGATAAATATTTTCAATATCTATCTCTAATCAAGAGTATTTTAGTTATAAGGTGTGACACCTTTTGACTACTTGTATAAGGAAATAACTTCTGCATTACTTCAACCTGGGTATCACTTCTGGGGCTGACTCCCACTGATGAGATCTAAAAGTCAAAACTGGTGTGGGTAGTGAAATCTTCATAATGCATAGCATTATATTTCTCCATAAGGATATGTGCTTTGCAAAATGGGATACTAATGCAATTGATGTGAAGTTATTAGCCTCTATATATAGAAGTAACCCATTCATGAAGTTACTTCATGTGCAAACTTTGTTTACACTTGGATGAAACTAAGAATATAATTTCTTGTCATTTTTCATTTATTCTTTAAAAACATTAATTAATTAGAAATAAATAAATAAAGATATTGCTTCAAATTCATTTCTTGGCTGTTTGTTTTCTTGTAGGAAACATCTGATTCTGACAACTTATTCTTCTTTTTTTTCGCATTTTTTCTTAATAAGATTTATGCATTCATTTGGGAAATTCTGCATTTTCTCATACTGAATTTTATTTGCTTATTTCTCTTATTCAACCTTTTGACCAAATCTTCTTTATATCTTTTTCTGTCACTCTCACTGAAATGTCCTATTACTGCATTCCCCGGGATATATTTCTTGTTGTTGGTCATGTCATTTAATTATTCAAATTAAGTGGATATTGAATCCAACATTATTTCAAAGCCAAATAGAGAAACTATAAGAGTTTCAGAGAAACTGCAAGAGTTTCATGCCGAATATAGATAGAAACTATAAAAGTTTTGGCAGATCTAAGCGTAAGCAAACTTTTCATGACAGGGGCAACTCGCAGTAAAGGTGGAGTGAGCTCTGATCACTATCCTTAATATTCTCCCATAATGTAAAACACATCTTCTAGGAGATGTATGATGTTATACATTATGGGGGGGGGGGGGGGGAGTCACTATCCAGACAGGTTTCAACCTTTGTTGAGTTCTTCTTGAAGCTATGATCATCAAGCAAAAATTGTCATACTTCAGACATATTATGCGAGCAAATGACAGTCTGGAGAAGATGCTTCATGTTGATGGAAGCAGGAGAAGAGGAAGACCAAGAATTAGATGGGTGGATGGAGTTAAAGAAGCAACTGGAGTGCACTTGGAGGTTCTGAAAGACATGGTCAGGGACAGATCGGAATGGAGAGTGTATGTTCGTGGAGTTGCCAGGAGTCAGAAACGACTCGATGGATCATAACAACAACAACAACATGAAAATATGACTTTGCATTATGCCTTTGCACTAAGGCAATTGATCTTAAGTCATTAGCATCTATATACAAGTAGCCCAATTGTGAATTACTTCACATGCTTACACCTGGATCAAGGATGAAACCAAGAATATAATTTATTGGCATCTTTAAATTATAGTATAATCAATTAAAAGATTTTCCACATCTATCTCTAATATCTCTAATGCAGAGTATTTCAGTAATAAGGGACACCTTTTAACTACTTGTATATGAAAATATGATTTCTGTACTACTTCAACCTTGGTATCTCTTCTGGGTCTTGCTCCCATTGATACACCCTAGTGTGGAAGGAAGAAAGGAACCCTTTCCTTGAGATATGAGCCACTTTGATTGGGAGTGGGTTTTTGCCTGCTTCTGAGTGAGGCCACTGCTGAGATTATGCTCTGCTCTGTGGTGGGGATGAGCCTGCCACTGAGGATTTCTCTCTGTGGCAGGATGGGCCTGTCACTAAGTGGAACTGCTGCTGAGTAAAATGATCCTTTGGGTTGCTCGCACTTGCCGCGTTTAGAGAAATCTGGGGGATTGTCTGAGTTTTTGGAGACTGTTCACTTATATAGTGAAACCAGTCTGGGTAGTGACCTTCCCATAATACTGTGCATTATAGGAAAGGTCATTACAAAATGATATGTAATGCAAAATACATATCAGTAACGATATATGGTTGAATTATGGGAAATTGGAATTATTTTTCACTTGGTTAGAGTATAAATTATATATTTAGTTTAATCCTTTATCCATGTGTAAGCAAACAAAGTTTGCACCTGAAGTATCTTCAGGATTGGAGCAACTTATGGCAAAGGTCGACTAAGTTCTCATCACTTTCCTTAGTATCCCATAATGAAAAGCACATCTCCTTGTGGACATTGTTAGATATGAAACGGGCAACCTCACTCTAAATGAGGCCACCTTTCCAAAGTCTAACAGAAGATATCCATTAAATGAGCATACTTTTCATTTGGCACAATTTAACTATGTCCTAAAAGAAATAACAACTGGCAAATTAGAATAAGAACTGTTTGTATTGTAGTAAGTGTGTTTATACTTTAATGTAACTGTAAGTCAACAAAAAGGACTCATATGAGAGTAATTATCAGTGAACTTCTACATGTGAAAGAATGCCAATAATTCGATAAGAAGGGGCAAAGGTCGCCCAATACAACAATAGCAGTGTAAGCGTCCATGGGTGCTACCTCTAAGAAAACATCAAGACGCATGCATTCCAGAATTGGAAACCCCATATGAAGAACAGTGAAGTCACCCAGTCGGGGACGAATCGGAAGGGCGAAAAGAGAGATCAAACTCAGAAAGGTGGTGCTCTTGGGGAGCATATAAAACCTGCAACACAGAATTGACCCCCCCCCCCCTGTTTTGTTTGTTCCTGTATTCTCACCGTGTGCTTCGAGTGGTCATCATGATTCAGTTCTTATCTTTAAGAGCTGATCTCCGAGAAATCCCAGTGTGGCCCCACCACAGAACACGGCAAATCTTGAACGCAGGCCATCGGTAAGGAATAGCATCGATGTAAATCCTTAGTAAAGAAACTGAGCACCCGATCCAGGGAGAGCACGTGACTCCCACGTGGCAACAGAACCAAGGCAGCCAGAACTTCGTAAGAAGGAAATGACAGAGAAAATCCCGAAAGAACCTGAGATAGTGTAGATAAGTACTTTTACATATTCTAGCCCTTTAGAGAATTTGACTAACACAAACGGAAGAAAGTGTATCTCGAATTTATGATAAGGATAAGCATGAAGAATTAATATATGTGTAAATGACTCTATACCATTAGACTGAATTCTGAGAACTGTTAATTTACTGGAGATTCTGTCGTGACCTACTTGAGGGAGATTAATAATGCGCCAAATACCTAGCTGGCTCCTATTAAGTTGTAAACCAAATATTTGATAAGTTGAAGGAATAGTGTTGTAAAGATTAAGAAATCCATGTCTATCTAAGAATGAGAGAGTGAGAGAAATGTAAGAGCTTTAATCTAGCATTAATATCAATTTTGTCTTTGTATTGTAATTAATTATGAATTCATTAAATTTGTATGTTATCATTTATGCTTGTTTTTTCTGACCATGTTGACTGACCTAGACCCTTCATAAAAATACTAACCTGGTGATCATATACGTGCGCGGAGATATCCTAAGAAAGGAAAGGGAGCATGACTGCAAACAGATTAGAAAACCTACGGCTTCTGATTTCAAGCGAATTATTTTAGTAGCATCGAATACTCTATAACCATCATTAGGCTGAGTTTGACTCTGTCCTTAAAGCTCAAGCTGGCACAGGAAATAAATTTGTCTGAGCGAATGTGGATGACTTATAGAGATCAGGGAATAGGTATTTTCTGGGGGCCCAAAAATTTAGAGATTGTCAGATTAGCTGTAAAATCATATACTCAGTGTTAGGCAGATGATTCAGGGACATACAAGGGTTAAAGATAGCAGACAGAGGCCAACTTATATATTAAGGTAAAGGAAAGAGTAGTGACCACTAAATCAAATAGCATTATACAAAGGGGAGATAAAAACTGACATAACAACATGTATACTGTTACACCCTGATACCTTAAGAATGTAGAATTCCCAGTTATCATGGTGTAACATGAAGAGAAAATAAAATAAACACCTGTATAAAAGCTAATAGATGAATTATTTAAAAGAAAGAAAAATATTCTTGCATCCAAGTAAAATATATAACAAGAAAAAAAAAGTGTTTGTTGAACTAACTAATAAAAGAAGGAATATATAAGTGTTGTGATAAAAAAAATAATAAAATAAAATAAGAATTAGCTAAGTAAGACAGAAAGGATTAGTCATAAGAAATTGTATGTGAGAGGCTAGAAATTAAAATATTAAGTAAATTCTTAAAAATTTGGAAGGGGGATTAATTTAGAGGCTAGCAAAAATAAAAAACAATAGACTATCGCTCAGGGTCAATTCCTGGATTTGAGACAATGTCACAGGCTCGCCGACCAAAGGATGTTTGGCAGAAAAACGCCACCCTAATTGGTCGGTGAAGTCGAATCAAGTAAGGGGCGGAGAAAAGAAATTAAAGAAGGTGCCGTTAGAAGTCAAGGTATAAAAAGGTTAGACATGCTCCCCCACAAGGCTTTTTCTCGGATAGTTTCTTCATGAGCTCCTTCATATAGGTTTTCACGCGGTTTTCCTGAGTGGCAGGATTGGAGTTAATCTCCGTCGTCACAACAAGGAAACAAAAGTGAGTGGGATTTCAATTCCGTATTTCCTATGGTAAGAAACGAGGAATGCCACTTAGCCAAAGGAAAAGGTATTATGTGTTTCATCATCCAGTGACAACTATGAAAAAAGGAAATCTGTAAAGAAGTCGATGTCCATGTGGTGAGTTTCACAGCCATTGTATAGATGATTCTAAAAGTGTCCTTAATTCAAGTATGAAAGGTTAAGATCGCGTAAGCACAGTTTATTGCCAAAAGAACTTAGGAGTGACAGATTATAGGAGAGATCATACCAGGATAGTACAATCGGAAAAAGGTAGAGGTCAATATAGAAAACTCAAGAGAAAAAGGTACTGTAAAAATCTCGTGTTAACTGAAAATAGTCTGTAATTGTAATCATTATTCTATTACTGAACTGTTGAAGAGACTAAGGAAATTTATACTAGGACTTTAGTACATGACTGATTATAATGAAAGTATGTCTGTTAATATTAATATTATATAAGTAATTACGTGTCCTGAGAATTATGCATGTGTATTGTAACGTATAGGAAAGTTTAAATGTCAAAGTTATGTGTTAGTACAGTGAAAGGATAATTTAATCTACATAGTTTTAGATAGTTAAATAGTGAGTTGATCACATATATCCATGTGCTACAGCATAGCGTATTCAGACTAATATAGGGTTAACTAATGTGTCAATTAGATCTGGGATTATACATATGATTGTATGAGTTGAATTTGTTATGGCGGCATGATCGCAATACCCATATAGGATCATAGCCAAATTACTTGTGATAAGCTAATGTTATTTTGTAAATGTTTTCTTAATATTGAATTGAATTATATTAGAAATTGAATTGTACCATACTAATGAGTTTAATAAACCTTTGTTCATTGATAAAACAGTTGTCTGAAATTGCTGCCCAATGCACCACTTGAAAAACATACGAACCTAATCACGCAGGAAATTAATGTGTTAAAAAATGAGATAAAGTGTCACGACTGCAATATTGTTTCACATTCAGACATATTTTAGTAATTGCTCTTTGTTTTTGTATTTAATATCTCAAACTAAATGTCCCAAAAGGCACAGTATAGTATAAATATTAGGGACACTAAGAGGAGAAATAGCTTAAATATTTGTATTTTGGGGTGATATCTCGTACATAGATAAAAGTTGAATATAGATAAGCAGAAAATCACTAGATAGAATAATAATCATAAATTGGGACACAACAATACTGCTATGCATTATGGGAAGGGTCACTACCCAGACCGGTTTCGACCTTTATTGAGGTGAAAAGTAAAGGGTTGCTCATCATAGGCCTAGAGTAGCTAGTCTAGGGGTGCGAGAGAGCCTGATAGCATTAGGAGAAAAAAAAGATAGATAGATAGCATGAGAGAGAGAGAGAGAGAGAGAGAGAGAACCTCAGCACTTTTATATCATCATATAGCCAAAGGCTATCAGTTTTCCTTTTTCAGCAATCTCTGGGATTGCTCTCCAGTCATCCCTGCAATTGACTACATTGAATTAAGATGATAGAACTATTTAAAAAACCTCTCATAACAAGAACAGACAGAATTTTATCCCCCCCCCCCGGTGAATATTGCATAATATGGGTGGTCTACACCAGTGCTTCCCAAACTTATGGATGCCAAGGCCCCTTCAGAAAAATTTAAATATTTCACGGTCCCCATCAAAAAAAAAAAAAAAAATCGTAATACAGACATATATTATTATTTATTGTATTTATATTCAATACAATTTATATTCAAGATTTTGCATTTGTAATCTTTTTTGTGCTTCTTATCAATACCTTTGAAATGAAACAATATGAATAAGCATATATTTACTAATATTCATTAAGCGCCGAAATACGCAAGAAGCAAAATTTCTGAACTAACACCAATGTGTGATTTTTCCATTAAATTATAAAAAAGAACAAAAAAGGAATAATAAAAAATAAAAATTAAACACGTTTCTTTTAAAATTAAAAAAAAAAAAAATCTAGTTAGTCTTAAAACATTTTAAATTTCTTTTCATTATTTCACGGCCTTCCCAAACTGTGGGCCGTGGCCCACAGTTTGGGAAGTGCTGGTCTACACCACTAGTGATAAATTTGATATCTCCTAGAATGCTTCTAAATAATTTTTTAATTATTTAAATAATTTCCTAAATAATTACTGTACTAATAATAAAAATAATTTTACTATTAGTACAGTAATCGATCAGGGACCGAATTGTACTTTTTACCATTGATTATTAGATTTGATTAATGCGATTTTGATATACGCTGTAACATCAAGGTATTAATTAACCGTGTTAATCGAGGGATACCTGTATAATGAGGAGTTCTCTGTTTGGGCTTAGTCCAAAAGAAATGCCTCCAAGATCCCACTTTCCATAAACTTTTAATTTTGTCTTGTCTGTATTAATAATTAATCCGTTGCATTTGCTGAATTTTTCCAAAATACCAAAAAATATATATATAGAATCATTATCCTTCAAAGTTCCAATACATCATTGGCATATGCTACCACCTTATTTTCCTTTTTAGTTGAAGGAACTGTTATTCCTCACACAGAATGTGCATTGCTGACTTGTTGTAAGAAAGGTTCAAGAACCAATGCGAAGAGCAGTGGACGGAGAGGGCAACCTTCCTTGACTATTTTTTAAATTTTCATTGGGTCTGACAGGAACCCGTTAACTAGGAGGCAGGTGCTTGAATTGGCATAGGCTCCTTTGATAACAGATAGCAGCTTTTTACCTACACCAATTTGCTGGAGGATGTGGAATAGAAAGGGATGCCGAACATTATCGAATACTTGAGTAAGGTCTACTGATAGCACTGCCATCGACTGCTTTTTCATGTTAACTAAGCGGATAAGATCAGGTAGCAGAAATAGATTAAATTCTATTTAATCAGAAATTATCAGAAATAGATTAAATGCTTGACCTGGTACTCCATACACCTGTGTGCTTTTAATTATATATTTCATTCCCACTTTGAGTTTCATATATATCAATCCCTGTTATTGATAATGCAGTAAAATATCTTGTCAGTATTAGATAGAGAAATAGGTCTCCAGCTGCTAATTAAGGTGTGATCTCTATTAGGTTTAGGAATGAGGACAGTATGGCTTGCTACAAATTCATTTGGTTTGTGTCCTGATGAGAGAAAGTAATTAAATAGTGTAACTAGAATGGGAAGAATAAAATCCCAGGCCTCATGATAAAGTTCTATCCCTAGATCATCAGGCCCTGGGGATTTTCTTGTCTGGTTTGGTTTACAGGCTGTGGTAATTTCAGATGCTGTAATGGGGCTGTCAAGCCAATCTTGGATATGAACAGGAAAGCCATTAATGTTCCAAGAGTTATAATTTCCAACAGAACTATTGTCTTTAAACAGATTTTTGTAGCTGAATTACTGAAAAAGGTGTAATGTTGGATTCAATATCCACGTAATTTGAAAGATTTTTGTAGTGTTTTTGAAAGGAGTCAATGATGTCTTTAGTGGTGGTGGACATGTCGTTTCCAATCAACACAGATTTGAGTGATAGTCCTTTGCAAAATTTTGTGAATTGTCTATTGAAGAATGCAGCTGAAGGGCTATCTGCCAAGTGCTATTGCATTTTTATCATAAAATTTCTTTCTACTTGTTTCTGCCTTTCCAGTTCTATCTCTATGTTAATGTTTCTAATGATGTTGCTACATTCTATACCATTGCATTGGTTTGTTACAAACCAGCTTCTCTCTTTATACAGATCTTTCAACTTTTTCCTTTTGAGGAAAGCCTGCACCTGTTCCTTTTTCCCATTCCATCATATTCTGCTTCACTACTTGTTTGAATTTTAACCACATGTCCCAATTCAAGGTAACATTATTCCAATTTAAACAGATGGTCTCGAATTTAGTTGAAAAGATTTGTGCACTTTTTGTGATTTTACCAAGTGTAGTGTGCTTAAAAGCACTGTCTTTACTAGACTGAATTGGAAGATCTGGGAACTCTTCATTATGCCTCTCTGATATATATGGTGTTCTAATTGGCTCTACAGGAGATCCTACTCTTTCCGTGAAAGTTCTAAAAGGACAGGTGTTAATGCAGTGTTCAGAACATTCACATTTCTGACAGGGTTTGAGACATTGATTAGCGATATGTCCGATCTCCATGCAGTTGAAACATTTAGATTTGGGGCAGTTACCACCCAAATGATCGTATGAATCGCAATGCAAGCACTGACGTTGTACTCTGGGATAGTTCATCATAACTCAGGTTGTATCGATGTTAACAAAATTTGACACAGGCATCTTCATATCCATTGTGAAGGTGACATCACCAGAAAACTAATTTTGATCTTCACTTGACAAACCCTTTCGTATATTACTAATCTTACCCCATTTGAAAATGTCTGTATAAGAATATCATTAGTATTCTCCATATATTCCATCGAAAATCTTTCAATTTTACTGTTTTTACCTGGCTCCCGATCATTACAGGAATAACTGTGAAGCATCTTTGAAACAAAAACCCTGTAATAGTTTTTCCATTGTTTCCATATCTTTAACTACAATTAAATATTTCCCTTTGCCGTAAGGGGTGAAAGAATAAATCTTGTTTGTGCCGACTATCTCTTTTAAAACCTTAGTTATCAGTCTTGCTTCCTCACATCTGGGAATTTAAATTCCTAGAGTTTGCACCCTTGGAGGAATTGGTACCATTATGTCAAGTGGGAAAAAGACTATAACCTCTGCATTTAAATAATAGAAATAAAAACTTTCAGTCTTAAGACTAAGAATAAAATAATACTGTGATACAGAAATAATTCTACACCACCAGTAAATGTTTGTTTGAGCTACTATAAATAACAGCTGTGATACCATTAAAAGTAATTCCGTAATGCAAATACTAACTGCACTACTACCAGCAATCGTAATATTTATTAAAAGAAACAAGTGCTAGTGGGGACAAAACCACCACTAGCACCAGTAAAATGAATTAAAGTGAAAAACAAATGAAAGAAAACTTAAGTACTTATCTTGCCGAAAACTGAGATCTCGTCAGTGAGAGCCAGACCCAGAGTTCAACCTTTCTTGAGGTCTTATATGTGGAAACCAGACACAGAGGTGATACTAAGGTTGAAGTAGTGCAGAAGTCATATTTTCATGCACAAGTAGCCAAAAGGTGTCACACCTTATTATTAAATTACTCTGGATTAGAGAAAGATGTTGGAAGTTTTTTCACTTCGTTAGACTACAAATTATATATTTAGTTTAATCCTTTATCCAAGTGTAAGCGAACAAAGTTTGTGCCTAAATTATCTTCAGGACTGGGGCAACTCGTGGCAAAAAAAAGGTGGACTAAGTTCTCATCACTTTCCTTAGTATCCCATAATGCAAAGTACATCTCCTTGTGGGCATGTATACTGCTATGTATTATGGGAAGGGTCACCACCCAGACCAGTTTCGATCTTTATTGAGGTCTCTTCAGTGGGAATCAGACCCAGAGATGATACCAGCCCCAGTCCTGAAGATACTTCAGACGCAAACTTTCTTTGCTTACACTTGGTTAAAGGATTAAACTAAATATATAATTTATAGTCTAACAAAGTTGGAAGTTTTTTTTTTCACTTGGTTAGACTATAATAAATTTAGTTTAATCCTTTATCCAAGTGTAAGCGAACAAGGACTGATAGTGGCTAGGACTGGATAGTGCCCCTTCCCTTAATGCATAGCATTATACATGTCTGCAAGGAGATGTGCTTTGAATTATGGGAGATACTAAGACAAGGAGTGATGAGAGCATGGTCCACTTTTACCATGAGTTGCCTCAGTCCTAAAGATACTTTAGGAGCAAACTTTATTTGCTTACACTTGGATAAAGGATTAAACTAAATTTATTATAGTCTAACCAAGTGAAAAAACTTTCAACATCTTTCTCTAATCCAGAGTAATTTAATAATAAGGTGTGATACTTTTTGGCAACTGGCATATAGAAATATGAGTTCTGCATTGCTTCAACCTTGGTACCACCTCTGGGTCTGGCTCCCACTGAAGAGACCTCAATAAAGGTTGAAACTGGTCTAGGTAGTGACCCTTCCCATAATGCATAGCAGCATACATGCCCACAAGGAGATGTGTTTTGCATTATGGGATACTAAGGAAAGTGATGAGAACTTAGTCCACCTTTGCCACGAGTTGCCCCAGTCCAGAAGATACTTCAGGCACAAACTTTGGTTGCTTACACTTGGATAAAGGATTAAACTACATATATAATTTAATTATGGGGTACTAAGGCAACTGATGTGAAGTCATTAGCCTCTATATACAAGTAGACAGGTCGTGAAATTACTTCACATGCAAACTTTATTTGCTTACACTTGGAGAAAGGATGAAACCAAGAATATAATTTCTTGACATCATTAATTTATAGTATAACCAAATGAAAAAATGTTCAATGGAATAAACATGTAACCATGACAGGATTATGGTGTGGTAAAATTGAAGGCTGAACCAGTGGACATAACAATAATGCAGGTATATATATATATGCCAACAAGTGACCATTCAGATGAGGAAATGTACGAACAACTACAAGAACTGAACTAATTAAGGAAGAAAAAAGTAAAGACTATATGATTATAATGGGAGACTGGAATGGAGTTGTAGGAGAAGAAGAGGATGGAAGTATAGTAGGAAGATACCGGCTAGGTAATAGAAATGAGAGAGGGGAAAGGTTAGTGGAATTCTGTAAAGAAAATAAGCTAATAATTACAAATACCTAGTTTAGAAAAATCTAAGAGAAGACTATACACGTGGAAAAAACCAGGAGATACAGAAAGGAATTCAAATTGATTACATTATAGTAAAGCAAAGATAAAAGAATACTAAAAAATGTAAAAAATGCATGCACATATCCAGGAGCTGATATTTACTCTGACCACAACCTACTATTCATAGAAATAAATGTGAAACTAAAGAAGATAAAAGAAGCTATGAAAAGGAAAAAATGGAACTCAGAGAAATTAAAAAATTTTTTCTCCAATCTATTTCCAAATTCCTTGGAATACCAAGGAATTTGGAAATAGATTGGAGAAAGAATTAGAGGAAGCAAGTTTTGTCAAAACTAAAGATCCAGAAAAGAAATGGGAACAAGTTAAAGAGAAAATAAAGATGACTGCAGCCAGAAGAAGACATTGGATATGTAAGAGCTAAAAGAATAAAAAACCTTGGATAACTAATGAGATGATTTCTCTAAAGGAAGAAAGAAGAAAATTGAAAAACAAAGACATCCCAGAAGGGAAACTACAATACAGAACCCTGAATGACAAATTGAGAAGGGAAGCATAAAGAAGTAGAGAAGATTGGCTTAAAAAACAATCTGAAGAAATGGAAAATTATGAGAGAGTGGGAAGGTATGATCTTTTGTACGAAAAAGCATGAATCCCAAGAGAAATGGAATTCGAGCTAGAGGCATAGAAAATAAGAATGGGAAAATCATAACTGAAGATCTATAAGACAAGGAAAATAGACCAAATGAGTTGCTATTAGAAGATAATAAGAAGGTAAATGAAGATGATTTAGGCCCAGAGATTTTGAAGACAGAAGTAGAAATGGCCATTAAAGAACTAAAATGTGGAAAGGCAGAAGGAATAGATGAAATACCTGCAGAATTCCTGAAACAACTTCAGGAGAAAGGAACTGAAGAAATAACCAAAATAATAAATTTAATTATTTAACAAAGGAGAATTACCAAAAGATTTTATGACCTTAATATTTATACCTATACCAAAGAAATGTAATGCAATGAACTGCAAGGATTTTAGAACAATTAGCCTCATTTCCCATACATCAAAAATACTAATGAGAATTCTAACACAGAGAATTGCATCAAGGTGGAAGAATTTCTTGGAGAAGATCAGTTTGGTTTGTGGAAGGGTAGGGGAACAAGAGATGGAATTGGACTGTTAAGAATAATAAGTGAAAGAAGTCTGGAAGTGAATAAAGAAGTTAATATCTGTTATATAGATTTTGAAAGAAGGTTTTGACTTTGTAAAATGGGATAAGATTGATATACGAGGTGGTATCAAAAAGTTTCGAGACTAGGTTTATAACACACCAACAGATGACAGCACAAGGATGCATGCACAGTCACAGGGAGCACCTATCTTTATAAGTCAGTGTGCCAAAAGACATGGTCCTGTGTACATTGGGAGCTATGCAACTGATGCTATTCTGACCACCTGCATTACCACATCTGCGATTTGATCACGAACAGCAAGTTAGAACAAAGAGCAAACGTGAAATTCTGCATTAAGCTGGACAAATCTGCCACAGAGATGTTTGACATGATTCGGCAAGTTTATGGCGATGCTGAAATGAGTCGTTCGAGGTGTTTTCAGTGGCACGCATGCTTCAAGAGTGGAAGAACATCACTGGAAGACGATGAGAGATCAGAAAGACTTTTAATGAGCTCAACCCCCAAAAATGTCAAAACCATTTGGCAACTTGTGCATGAGGATCATTGGAGAATACTCCACAACATTGCTGCCATTGTCAGTGTGTCATACGGAACAGTCCATGCAATCCTCACGTGCGATTTGAACATGTGGCATGTTGCTCCCAAGTTCGTCCCCAGGCTGCTCACCCAGGAGCAGAAGGAACACCGTGTCAAAGTCTGCCGAGAACTCCATCAGTGTGTGCTGTGGATGACCCATCCTTCATGTCGAGGATCATTACCGGTGACAAAACTTGGGTGTACAGGTACGACCCTGAGATGAAGCAACAGTCTTCACAGTGGAAGAGCCCATCATCTCCACGACCAAAAAAGGCAAGGCAGGTCCGCAGCTCGACCAAGTGCATGCTCATCGTCTTTTTTGACATTCGTGGCATTGTGCATCAAGAATTCAACCTCAGAGGCCAGACTGTCAAACAGGTTTTAAGGCATCTGAGGGAGGACATTCGGCGAAAGTGACCAGATCTGTGGCACGCGAAAAACTGGATGCTCCACGACGACAATGCACCCTGTCACCGAGCTCTCCTCACACGTGAATTTCTCGTCAGAAACAACATCTCACTTCTACACCCACCCTATTCACCAGATTTGGCTTCTGCAGACTTCATCCTCTTCACAAAGATGAAGATCCAGCTCAAAGGTCGCCGTTTTGACACCATTGCGGAGATCCATCACAAATCGCAGAAGGTGCTTGATGCATTGAAAAGAAGACTTCCAGGACACATTCCAGAAGTGGCAAGAATGCTGGAAGTGCTGTATTGATATGCAAGGGGACTATTTTGAAGGTGATAGTGTGTAAATGTAGATAAATAAAGTAATTTCTCGTAAACAGAGCTAGTCTCGATACCACCTCGTAGATTGGAAAGACAGAAGGCAAATTATTTCATTATGCATGGGACAAACTGCCATGGTGAGAGACATATGGTACAACAGAACCAGGTATCATTGGACAAGGAATAAGACAAAGCTGTCAAATAGACAGATAAAATAACTAATGAAGAGGTCTTAAAAAGAGTAGAAGAAGAAAGAAGTCTGTTAAGGAGGATAAAAAGAAGAAAGGGAAACTGGATCGCACATATTCTGAGAGGAAATGGAATCATTCTGAAGCAATGTTAAAAGAAGCACTGGAGAATTCAGAAGGAGGAATAAAAATTGGAGGGCAGACAAATATTTGCAATACGATATGCAGATATCAAATGCTGAAACAGGACTACAATATCTGTTGAAGAGATTACTGGAGTCCTGTATCATTATGGAATGAAAATTAACATAAGAAAAACAAAGGTAATGAAAGTAGCAAGGAAAGAGGCAAATATGGATATCAGAATAAATGGGGAAAAACTGAATCAAGTAAAGACATTTAAATATCTATGAAGTGTGATTAGCAGTGATGGAAGATGTAAAAGTGACATAAAAGCAAGAATAGCGATGGTAAGAGATGCCTTTAATAGAAAATGGAATTTATTCAGAAGTGAAATGGACAGAAACCTAAAGAAAAGATTAATAAAATGTTATGTGTGGAGTATTGCCCTCTATGCAGCTGAAAGTTGGACATTGAAGAAAAAAGAAATTAAGATTTTGGAAAGCTTTGTGATGTGGATTTGGAGAAGGATGGAAAAAATCAAATGGACAGATAAAATAACTAATGAAGAGGTCTTAAAAAGAGTAGAAGAAGAAACAAATCGGTTAAGGAGAATAAAAAGAAGAAAGGGAAACTGGATCAGACATATTCTGAGAGAAAATGGAATCATCAGAAATGCCACTGAAGGAAAAAATAGATGGAAAAAGACCCAGAGAAAGAGTAAGGAAACCAATGGTAGATGACATGCTGAATGGAGACAGGTACACAACCTTGAAAGAGAAGGCTCAGAACAGAAGAGTGGAAGGAAAGTTTTTTTGCTACTAAGAGAACCTGCTCATTTGCAGAATACTTAAGAAGAAGTGCAAATCATTTTCAGCATAGAGAACAGTGATTGCCATATCATACTAAGGCAATTAATGTCAAGTCAACAGCTTCTATGCTGCTTGGAAATAATTCAATGGACACTACATGGGCAAGGTGCATCATGCTACGTAACAAGTCATGTTTGTAGCCAGCATAAATCGGAGGAATATGATGCAATCAAGTCAGTATGTCAGTGAAACTGTGTCTGGGTGAAATGGCTGCAAGAAGGAGTTTGATAGAGGTGTTGTGATAGGATGGCATGTTGCAGACCTATCTGTTTAGCAAATCGGTGACAAACTGGGTCTAAGGTCAACAATCAATGATATATCATACTGAGATGGAAGCAAAGGGAGCTGACTGCATGTACTGTCCACAGCAGATGGCCCACCATGCCCACTGAACATGGCCGTAGAGTACTATGAAGGATAATATGTAAAAACCACCGTTAGTTGGCCACATATTGAATGTGGAGTTCTGGTCATCGACTGGGTCATGAATCTGCACGAAAACATTCAGAACCGAGACTTCCAACATGGATTTCCATGGTAGGATGTAATATGCAAGCCTACATTATCCAAACCAACATTCAAAGTCATCTTCAGTGGTGCAAAGAGTATGTACAGTGAGATGCGGAAGTTGGAAAACTGTGTTGTGGGGTGATGAATCATGCCACACCCTCTGCAGAGCAGATAGACTGGTGCAGGTGTGGTGGATGCCCAGTGAATATCTCCTACCAGAGTGCATAACCCCAACTATGAAATTCAGAAGTAGCAGTGTCATGGTATATCCTGTTTATCTTGGTTTGGCCTCAGACTTCTGTTTGTGGTGTCATGAACAGCGAACTCCAAGAGGTGTCTGGACATTCAGGACAAGACAATGCTTCCTACTTTTTGGCTTTCCTATGGAACTGATCATTGTCTCGTTCAGCAAGAGAATGAACCACGTCTTAAGGCTGTTGCTGTAACTCTTTTTTTTTTTTTATGTGCTTACCATCCACAAAAGGTTATTACTCAACCTATAGTACTTTTGTACTGTGAGTGGGCTAGGGATCCCCCCCCCCATTTTGTGTCAATTTTATATATATATATATATAGGAAGTTTTTCCACCATGCTCTGGATACTCGCCACAGAATACATTGGAAGAAAGCCACAGTAATACACTGCAGCAAGTATAAATTTGAAAGGCTATTCATAGAATCAGCCTCAGCCCTAAAAAAGTGCCAAAGCTCAACAAATTTGGATGCACGAGACAAATTTGGGAAACGTACATCATGAGAAGATCAGCCCAACGGCCGAGAATATCTAATATAACCCGCTAGGCACCATCAGGACTTTAGAAATAACAGTAGACTCCTCTCTTCGACCTCATTTGCTGTTTTTAGTGCCTGCATGCGCATGTCTTAATCTTAAGTTCCCATGAAGATAGCAACGTGATGTTGCTGAAATATAGGAAGTATATATTTAAAGTTTATTTTAATTTATATTCCAGTTTACGTTGTGAATTCCTTAAGTGATCCAATAATCAAGTAAAAAAAACAGGAAAATTTTTATATTGAAATGTATATAGCAAAGCTTATTTAACTGGAAATTTTATGTTTAGGAGATGGCAATATCAGGCTCATTTGATCGACAGGTTCCTATGTGGCTGAAAATTGCAATCTCTTAAGAACACAAGCCCCCCCCCCCCCTCCGAAGTGTCCATAATATATGCATCTGGAATCTCATAGAGATCATTATTTTGTTTTATGGAATTCAGATGCAAATGATTAATTATTCTGTCGTCAATTTTTGGATTATAGCCATTGAAAAATCTGTCAGTCATGCTTCCCTGATTATTGAGTTTGCTGAACAAGTGTTTGTGATGAACAGATGATATGAGCTCTTGACATTAACAATTTGATTATTCTGCACTTTAACAAGCTCAACACAATGGCATCTAGTGTTATCTCTTTTGATAAAAAAAAAAACTGTTAAAAAAAAATAATGTCAAACTTATTATACTAGACCATCTAGGAAATATGGTTCACCTAAACAATGTAAAACTGGTTTCCCCCCCATCTTAAACCAACTTTAAATACCCAGGCAGTCCAATTTAAAAATCTCTAAATTCTTATAGAACTTCAGTCTTTTTAAAGGCTATTCACTTATTAAAAACACCACTGAATTTATCTCAAAAATTCCTCTGATATGATGATCAATTTTGAAATTACTACCTTACTCTTCACAATGTTCCCTTGAATATTTATCTTCAGAATTTCCAGCTGACAATGGTAATAAGGCAAACCACATAAGCAAACAGAAGGAGCTCATGTCTGTCTCCAACTTTAGCCAACTTTTATTAAGAACATTTAGAAGAAAAACTATCTTCCCTATTCTTAACCTTTCCTTTAGATCTGCTACATGAATGATATCTATACCATTTGGAATCATTCAAGTCAACAAATAAGTCAAGGCAGATGTTAACACCTGCCTTGACTTATTTGTCCATCATGATTCTTATAAATCCTCTCCTGGCACGTTCCCTCAACACATATGGTGATGTATCATCAAGTCCTACAGCTTTATTAACATTAAGTTTACTAATTCACCATATATCTGCTGCTCACAGTCTCTTTTCTTCCCTTCCCACTGCATTGTAGCTCTGCATGATGTCACATTCATGAGAATGAAATACTTTTATGAATTGCTCATTTAATATCTCAACTATACACTTCACAGCGGTTATCCATCTACCATTTTCAGTAACCATATTGTCCTTCCAAAATCATTGAGTCTTATACTGGCTACATATTTAAAGAATTCATGGGATTTTTGTTTTTGGCCTCATTAGCTAAGTGCTGCTTATACTGCCTTTTGCAATTCTTACCAAGTAAGTCAGTCACTTTCTTGGTTGTTCTTTGTAATCTTATTGCAACTGATTACTGCTACTTATTTTATAGAAATCCAAGAGTTTCATGCCGAATATAGCAAACTATAAAAGTTTCAGCGGATTGCAGCGTAAGCTAAAACACTGGTATTGAACTATGTGTTTTAGCTTACGCTGCAATCCGCCAAAACTTTTATAGTTTGCTATATTCGGCATGAAATTCTTGGATTTCTATCTTTGAGTTTCTTATTTGGCTTTGAAATAATGTGGGATTTAATATCCCCTTAATTTAAATGAATATATGATCCTTCCTGCTCTGCATATGCAAAATGAAATGCAACTTTTGTAGTTGTAACTTTGTAATACATGTAAACTTGCTGATTAACTTAAGAATCTTTTGATCCATCAGTTTGCATTGAAATACAGTAGTATACCTTGTTCAAATAATAATGCAAATTCTAGGAAAATGAAGTAGTAATACATAATCTCTCAAAATATTTCAGGTAATAAGTAAGCTAGTATATAATAAGTTCAAAAAGAAGTATCAATGTGACAATTTTCTTAATGTCTAATATAAGTGCATCTATATTCTTTGTAGTTAACCCCCCCCCCCCCCAAATAAAATAAAATAAAAAAGCAAAAACAAATATACCTGATGAATTTTCCTTTGAGGGTCGCTTTTCTCTTGCAACAACTGATTCTTTGACTTTAAGAGAGAGAGAGAGATCTTGAATGGGAGATGGAAGGTGCTGCTGTGGATGAGGATGAGTAAAAATTTGCTTTGGAATTTGCCCAAATTCCATTATCTGGACTTCCAAAGAATACCTCTCATTGATATCTTTAATACTATCAAAAGAATTCACAGGTAAGAAATAATTTTTTTCAAGGAAAAAAAAACCCAACAACATCATATTTAAGCTTAATGCAAAAAAAAACAACAAAAAAAAAAACAGCTGCTTTGTGGCACTGATACATAAAAGAAAAAATACTCAAAATTTCAGATATAAGCACAGTAATACTTCTTTTATGTGGGTATATAAGGAGAAAGATAACCAGCTAACACACGAATGGTACAAGGATCAGGCAAGAAAGGTGACCATGGTAAGGAAGGCAAAATCAGATTATAAGAAGAAATTAGCTGAAGAGGCAAAAGGAAATCCAGAGTTTTTTCATTATGTGGTAAGGAAGAGGAAGAATAACTTTAATGAGTGCAGGTGACAGAGAAGTAAGAGAGGCAGACAAAATTGTTGAGCGAGTGAGTGACTATTTTGCAAGAGTATATTATCCAAGTGAAAATACTGTTATGGCAGAAGTGAAGGGAGTAATATGAGAACAGAGGTTGAGGAATTAGAGGTACTTAAGATATTGAAGAATCTGAATGAATGCAAATATAGCTGTGGGATTAGATGAGATATCGGCCTTTGGCTGTTTTATTTAAGTCTTAGCTTTACAAAGTCGTAAGAGAGTGGAAGGATGGCAAAATGATTCCTTTGCATAAAGGAAGATCTAAATCTATGGTAGCAAATTATATATCAATCAGAATTTTAGAGTGGTGGGAAAAGTACTGGAAAGCTTCGTCAAAAAGAGAACTCGGGAATGGGTGGATAAGAATATGATACTCTATGAGGGAAGCATGATGTTGTGAAGGGTAGGTCATGCCTCAGTAATCTATTAACTTTTTATAATAGGGTGACAGGTGAGTTGGATAAATGGAATGGCTACACAATGATACTGCTGGATTTGGCAAAGGCATTTCGACTCTGTTCAAAGACCTGCAACAAATGGGGATGGATAGGAAACCAGTGATACGAACAAAAGGGTGGTTGATGGACAGATACCAAAAAAATATTATATGGAGTAGCAAAATCTAAGAGAAGGCAGTGACTAGTGGTGTACTGCAAGGCTCAGTGCTTGGACCATTGCTGTTTAATTTTTTACATAAATGATATAGGAAATAATCTGAAGGGAGAAATTCAGTTGTGTGTTGATGATGCAAAGCTGGGGATATTAGTTAATCAAGGTGATGTATGAGCAAAACATAATGGATGTCAATTTAATGTGGAAAAGTGTCAAGTTATGCATTATGAGATACAAATATTGCAAGCTTTGTACCATACTGAGGGAACTGTACTCTAGGAAATTGATCAAATCACAGATTTTGTGGTAGTAGTAGATAGAGAGTTGAAGTTTAGAGGGCACATTGCTAAAGTAGTCAGGTTAGCTCACAAGATCACTTGGTTATTGAAGAATGCACTAACAAACAGAGATAAGGGAGTTATTATTATTCCTCTTTATAAATCTTGATATGACCACATCCATATTACTGTGTTCAAGTCTAGTCACTTTTGTTTCTTGGAGATGAGGAAGTGGTGGAGAGGATCCAGAGGCAAGTGACCAAGATGGTGAGTGGTTTGTGGAATGCAAAAGTTGGTTGATAGGTGAATAAGGGGAGATATGATAGAAACATTTAAGTTACTTAAAGGATTTTACAGGATTGATACAGGCAAAATGTTTCAACACATGGCTAGAGGGAGCAGAACATGAGGTCAGCAAAGGCATGAGGACTAGATTTTTCACTTGAAGAGTGGTGAATGAATGGAATGGGTTGCCTGAATCATTTGTAAGTGCTTTGCCTGTACTGGTTTCAAGGAGAAGTACAATACATACTGTGCTGATAATTTGGGTCTCCCACAATGAGTCTTAGATTCCAAGGAGATACCCATGCAATAATAACAATAATAATAATAATATGTGAGCTGGGCAGTTTTCAAAAGCAAGAACCCTTTAGGTTATCAACTGCTGGCATAACACAGTGGACATTTGCAAATTGGCAGTTGTTTGAAATTCATATTTTTAAAGCATCAAAGTCTAATACTTTCCTGACTCATGTACATTAGACTACATCTGCTTATCTTAAAAAGTAATGTAACTAAATCCTTGCTAAGAACTTATAGCAAGGATTTAGTTACATTACTCATATTAAAGCATCAAAGTCTAATACTTTCCTGACTCATGTACATTAGTCAAAGAAGTTGCAAAGAAGTTTTGTCAAAATTTCATAACTGTGTCATAATAACCATCGTGATTTATTATTCTTTGCAGTTACTTCAGAAATTGTAAGGCATTTTTATTGTCATTAGTGATTTCAGAGATTCCGTGATGTTTTTGCAATTCACCAAAAGCTACCATTTGTAGAAGAAATTCTCCTTCAAATTTAAAATAATGAAAAAACTTTCTCGAGTCTCGAGAAACCATTTCATTTCAGTTTTATGCTTTTAAAGCCACATTTTCTTCCTTTATAGATCCACTGGATTACCAGTACCTAGAAAGATTCTTTTTCTGCATCCATAATATAGTTTCTTTCAGAATATGAACCTCACTAAATTTTAAATTTTGAAATTCCATTTTTAACTTTCTCAATTATGGTAGTTTTTCCTGTATGATACATGATGTACTTTACCTGGGTCATTCCAAAATCTTAATAAAAATTAATTAATTAAACATTTAATTTTTAGTTAATCTTTAACTAAAACCATGTATATAAACAATTAAATATTTATTGCAAAAGCAAAAACATATATTGCTATATCAAAACACAAGTGACTCATCATAAAATGAGAATAATAACACACCACATGCTGAACTTTATAGTAACAATATAGAGAAATAGCTCAGGATTATTATATTTCATTCATCTCCACTTTGGCATGCAAGGGAATGATAACTCATACATGCAGGTATTAAGTGTAGCGGATACATCCAGTGCTGGACCATTAATGTGATCTTCTAATACCTTGTTTTATATCCGAATCTGTGATCCATACATATGAGGTTATAAATAGGGACTAATGTATTACCTGATTTCCCTTTTTGTTAACAAGACATACGATCAGCCAACTCAAAATAACCAAAGAATAAAATCATTAAAATGAATTTATTAAAATTCCTTAAGTACATTTTCCTTATTTACAGAACATTCATCATAGCAAGTTCACTCGATATAACACTCATCTTGAAAATGAGTATTTTTTTGTTTGTTTAGCCTATTTGTCAAATGTATTTAATTATATGTGACAAAAGTGCAAGTTGGCAGTTTCTGATGAGTAAAAAAAAAGAATATAAGTTTAAATAATAAATTACACAGTAGCCACAGTAATTAACTTAATAAAATGAAAGTACAGATATTTTATACTGAAAATAACAGTACATCATCAGTGTATATCTGACAAAGTACATCCAACAGTTGGTGATTTACCAATTAAAAACTGTTGATGCATGCTAGAAATGAATATTAATAAATAATATATTAAAAATATTATTAAAAACTATTTTTGATGGTTACATAAGATAAGAATCTCCCAAACTCTTGGGAGAGAAAAAGACAATTGTCCCGATTCAGATTTGGCCAATGTAAAAGGGTTTCAACTTTCTTTGAAAAGCCATTCATATTTAAACCTGCATCTATGGAGAAGACGAGTTTTATTCCACTGGATATTGTGTTTAGTGTCAATACTGTGTTGTGCCAGTAATTCCATTGAGGTTTCAGTAATTCCAAGACTTTTGAGGTTTCATGTATTGGATATAATATTGATGTTCATTAATTCTTTTTTACACAGAACGGCCTGTCTGCCCAAAGTATCTGGTATCTGGTAAATGCCAGCTTGTCTTTTGTAGATGGTAACAGATGAGAAATTTTGTTGATAGGAAAATAAGTGGGAACGAGATGATACGTCTTCAAAATTCTACCAATTGGTTCCGAGATGTCGGAACCGATTGGTAGAATTATATAAGGGATTGGAACCCTGTGGTCTGTTGAAGAATCCTGAGGTGTAGGAACACAGGAGTCGATTATCTTCTGGATTTAATTATGGTTGTAACCATTAAATTCCATTAACATTTTGATAATGAGAAGTTCTTGTTGTAAGCTTGAAGAAGAGGAGCACACCTTATGTGTTGTATTAATTAAAGACTTAATAACACCAATTTTTTGAGATGTTTGATGAGCAGACTTTTGATGAATGTCATTGCCAGTAAAGGTAGGTTTTTGATAAATACTAGTTGATAAATTACCAGAGGCTGTGAGTGTAAGGCAGATGTCCAAGAATAGTAAACTACCAGCATTTTCTTTTTCCATGGTGAACTGAATGTGTGGGTGAAGGCTACTACTGACCTGTTGTAGGAAAGTGGTAAGTTCATTTTCAGAATGAGACCAAATAGCAAAGACATCATCAACATAAGGAAATCAATGAGAGGGTTGGGGATGAATGGATGAGAACAAGGTATCTTCCAAATGGGGTGCGAGCCGTTTCGGTCGTGTGACCATCATTGGGTCTCATCCTGAAAATGTTCCGATGATGGTCACACGACCAAAATGGCTTGCACCCCGTTAATGCTCTCCCCTGCCCCAGTTTTCCCATAAAACCCTTCCCCAAAGAAGCGCCCTTAAGTATAATAATATATATATATATGTATACAGTCATACCCCGACTCACGCGAATCCGGAGTTACGCGGTTTCATATACGTACACATTCCCGTCCCGCATCACACCTCACCACTAGTCATATCATTCAGGTGCCGGCTGCATTCACCAGTGTCGCACATGCTGTGAACAAGCACTGACATGTTTTGCGCGGTCTCCATTCATACATGATTTTTATAGTCTACAAACCTTGTGATTGTTTAATGTTATGTGTTATGTTCTTGATAAAAATTTTATCACATAAAAAATAATAATGTCATTCAAAAGAAACAAGTCCGATTCTTCTACTGCTAGCAAGAAAAGAAAAACATTGACTTTGGAAACAAAACTCAACATTATTAAGGATTTTGAAGGCGGAATGAAACTTTTTGAGCTAGCAAAGAAGTTCGACCTACAGAAATCCACAGTAAGAACAATCATAAAAGAAAGGTTTAGAGATTTTGGAGGATATAGATTCTAACAAGGAATGAACTGTAGCCACAAGGCAAAAGGCAAGGAATAAAAAAATCATTAGCTTGCTATGAAGAAATTTTGCGTGACAAGAAAAAGACATTATGCCGTCAGATGAATCTATTAGATTTTATGAATCGATCAACATCGAAATAACTTTCTTTTTTTTTTATGTACGAAAAACTACATTTATGATTATATTTCTTAAAAAATATAGGTGTTTTTGTAAACCTTTGGTCCTAATTGTATGTTTGTATATACAAATTACATGCAAAATTATACCCCGAGTTACGCGAATTCGACTTACACGCTTTTTGTCGGTCCCACCTACCACGTAACTTCGGGGATTTACTGTATATATATATGTGTGTGTGTGTTTAACAACCTAACAGCAAAATTATGGAGAATGAAGTCATCCTAGCATCTAAACAAGGTATGTACAAAATTTTCTTCCTCAATTATTCTGCTATATTTTCCTTTAAAATACACTTATAATGCCATAAAAATTTCTTGAGTAAATTTTTAGGGCATTATAAAACAGGCTATAATAGCCGTAAAAATAATAGTTTTCAATAATATTTTTAATATTATTATTTATTAATATTACTTTCTAGTATGTGGCAACAGTTTTTAATTGGTAAACCACCGAATGCTGGATGTACTTTGTATTCCTGTTCCTTTGATTTGCTTGTTTCTACACACTGATAATGTACTGTTATTTTCAGTACGAAATATCTGAACTTAATTACTGTGGTTATCGTGTAATTTATTATTTATAGTCATGCCACAAGTACCTTTAAAGGTTATAATCTAAGTTTCTTTTATTTTTTCATTTAATTAATAGATATTACTTTTTTCATCTCTATCTTACCTGTCCAAATCAATTGATCCTTCATATGTAAGATAGTAAAACACTGAAACATAAAGCAAGAAAGTAAAACACTAAAGTTTTTATATACATTTCAAAAATATTATCTAAAAACTAAATCCTACATTTTCAGTTTTATTAATGATTAACAAAAAAAAAATAGTAGTAGTAAATAGTGTCATAGCAAAAATAGTTAAAATGAAAGAAGAATATTTTGCTTGTGAGGTGTTTTTTTGTTCATTCTGATTCCATAGAAAATAGAGCTAAAAATCTTTGCAAGCTTCCATTCATACAAGGACCACATTTGAATTTCAAAAATTTAATCCATGAAATGAAAAGTAGCATTGAGCTTACTTTACTTGCAATGTGAATAAAGCAAAACAAAAATCAAAAATTGATAATGGTAGATATTAGAACTTCAGGGAAAAAATGCTATAGTTCCCTAAAACTTTATTATAGGGAAATTATAACATTATATATATTCATATTCAATTAGTGGTTCTGTGTGAGTTCTAATAGTGTATTCCTGTAAATGCAACTATAACCAAAATGCTGTAAATGAATGACAACAAATGATAATAATTTAAACGTAGCTACATTGTTATTCAATTTATCTCTCTCTCTCTCTTCCAAAAGATGCTCTTGTAACAAGTAGCAAAATATTAGCATGATTAAATACTTTTTAATACTAAATGATGCATTAACTGTTCTTTAACTTAGAAATATATTGAATCACATGATCCATTAAAACAGCATATAGAGAATCTTTACAGCAAATATTTTTTTTTTTAAATACATATCAGGGCTCACGGGCTCACTTTAGTGAGTAAGGGCATGGCAAACCCGAGGTACCTGATGCTGGACCATGCCTTACTTCATGTAATATACATCTGTTATATTATCTGTAGACTGGTCCCTCCTCTTCTTCCCTTGCTTCTTTCTTTCTTCTCTTCTTGCTCCTTCTCCTGAATGCTATTAGAGTATTTGAGGGGAATCTTTCTTATTTTGCTGTGTCATTTCGTCTTGTGCTAACAGGACATTATCAAACACTGTAACATGATCAAGCCATCAAAAAATGTTCATATCGCATCGTCCATCGCGCAGGTTACCAAGGGACACATTCGGGTTTTAGGCAGAGGGACCCGTTCGAAAAATATGTTACAGTCTCCCGTAGACACCACTCCTCAGCACTCTGCTAGAGGAAACTCCATCAATGGCCTGCTACCCATTTGGGGAGGTGTTTAGGGGCAGCGCAAAGAAATGGTTCTGCAAAAAGGACAGAAATGGCAAAGACAATGGCACCAGACTATGGCTGGCTTTAGGCAACTGGAACATCTCTCTGACAGGGAAGAAGTTGGAACTGGTCGAGGAAGCCAAGCGCTACCGGCTAGACTTAGTTGGGCTTTCTTCGACCAAGAGGAGAGGCTCTGGAACTGTCGACCTGGATAAGGGGTGGAAGCTCTACTACTCTGGGGTGAGCCTGACAATGTCTGCTCAGACGGGTGTGGGGATACTCACAAGCCCCCGGCTGTCAGACTGTGTTGCTGAGTGGATCCCACTGGGGGGACGAGTATGTGTGTTAAAGCTTCAGATGAAAAACCATGATTTGGCTGTGGTGCAAGCCTATGCACCTAATCTGGAGTCAGAATACTCTGCCTTCCTAGAAGAAGTGGATGCTGCTTATGACAGGTGGCAGACATGGGATTAGTCCTGCTAATGGGTGACTTCAATGCACATGTTGGAAAAAATGACCAGACATGGAGGGGTGTGGTTGGGAGGAATGGTGCCCCTGACCTTAATGCGAATGGGTTGAAATTACTGAACTTCAGCTGTACTAACAGCTTGTCCATAATGAATACCTTCTTCCAGCACCGAGAAGTCCATAAGTATACCTGGTACAGGGAAACACTAGAACAAAGGTCTCTGATTGACTTCTTTATAGTCTCAGAAGACCTATTTTCCTCAGTGTTGGACGTTTGTGTGAGAAGAGGGGCAGAAATGTCAACTGGCCACCACTTTGTTGTGTGCACTCTATGGCTTCAGAAACCAGATGCTACCATCAACGCTGGTAGGCCTAAGCAGCTATACCGCGTGAAATGGGAGGCATTGGAAAATGAGGCTGTGAAGAAGAATTTTGTAGATGACATTTCCACCAGGTTCAAAGAGATTCCCAGCATACTGCAGATGTTGAGGAGGAGTGGAAGCTGTTCAGAACAGCTGTCACTGCCTCTGCACTCTCATGCTGTGGCAGAAAGTGGCTTGGTGTGGCAACGGGCAGTGAAAAAAGGACACCTTGGTGGAACCAAGAAGTCCAAAAAACTGTCCAGGCAAAAAAGGAGTCCTACCTAACATGTCAGCATGTCAGGTCACCTGAGATGCATTTGCGGTATGCTGAGGCACGAAAAGCTGCTGCTGAGGCAGTAAAGACAGCAAAGCAGAAGGCTTGGGTATCCTTTGGAGAAAGATTAGAACCATCCTATGCAAATACAAACAAAGTATTCTGGCAGACCATCCGCCGCCTTTGAGGGAGGAAATCATGCACAGCAAGGGCAATTAAGGCCTCTGATGGTGCACTTTTAACAACAGAGAAGGATATCCTCCACAGATGGAGGGAATACTTTGAGAGCCTTCTTAACCCGGGTGGCCCAGCAGTTGTGGACATCCAAGAGGTGCAGATCAGGGCAATGACTAGTCTCACAGCAGAAGAGGTCCATTTAGCAATAAAATCGGGCAAGGCTGCTGGTGATGATGAAATTCGGCCCGAAATGCTAAAACCCTTAAATCGAGATGGTGTTCTCTGGCTGATTCGATATCTGGGCGAGCACCAAAGCAATGGCAGATAGGCATAATAATACCAGTCTTTAAGAAGGGAGACCAGAAGGATTGCAATAACTATTGTGGCATCTCTCTGCTCAGCCTGCCTGGGAAAGTGTATGCTAGGTGCTTGGAAAGACGGTGCAGGAGCATAGTAGTTGAGTCAAAGTTCCAGGAAGAACAACGTGGCTTTCGTCCAGGTAGAAGCACAACTGACCAAATCTTCACTTTAAGGCAAGTCTTTGAGAAATCTTGGGAATATGCCAGGAATGTCTACATGTTTTGTGGACTTGGAGAAGGCATATGACCGGGTTCTTCAGGATAAGCTTTGGCAAGTAGTACAGGAGTATGGAGTGGATGGCCAACTATTAGCTGCCATCAAGTCCCTGTATGAATGCCCAGAGTTTTGTGTCAGGGTAAACAGCACAAAGTCTGAACCTTTCACAGTCTCCATTGGCCTCCGCCAAGGGTGTGTTCTATCACCCCTCCTTTTCATAATATTTATGGGCTGGATTGATAGGCACAGCCGAGGCAGTGAGTGTGTCAGAATTGGAAGATGTAGCATTGGACATCTGCTTTTTGCAGATGACCTAGTTCTGCTTAGCTCTTCCACAGATGACCTCCAGTGGACCCTGGATAGGTTTGTAGCTGTTTGTGCAGACACCGAAATGAAGATTAGTGTGGCCAAAACTGAAACATTTGTGGTCTCAAGAAAACCATCCCAGTGCACTCTACATGTAAGTGGAGTCCCAATGAGACAGGTGGAGAAGTTTAAATACTTTGGGTCCATATTCACGAATGATGGAAAATGGGACGTAGAGCTAGATACTCGAATTGGCTTAGCAAGCTCAATATTGTGGGAGCGTGGCCGTTTGGTAGTATTGAAGCGGGAGTTAAGCCAGAAGGCAAAGCTGGATGTCTTCAATACAGTATATGTCCCCATCCTCGCCTATGGTCATGAGAGTTGGGTAATGACCAAAAAAATGCAGACACGAATCCAAACGGCTGAAATGAGGTTCTTTCGAGGGGTTGCGGGGCTGACAAGACTCGACAGAGTCAGAAGCTCTGCAATTTGGGAAACCCTCAATACTCAACCGCTGCTTCTCGTGTTGAGAGATCACAGTTATGTTGGTATGGGCACCTGGTCAGAATGCCACAAGAGAGGCTTCCTCAGCAGGCCCTCTTTGCCAAGCCAGAGGGTGGGAGGCCACGTGGAAGGCCAAGGACTCACTGGATAGATTATATCCAAAACCTTGGGTGGACACGTTTTGGAATCCCACCAGAACACCTGAGCTTGGTGGCAGAGGATCGTGACCATTGGAAGTTCCTCTTGCAGCTGTTGCCCCCCACAACCAAATTAGGAAAGGTGGGCCTTGAAGATGTATGTATGTATACATATCAGAGGTTAGTTGGATTTGCAACTTATAAAACAGTTAGGACTTGAGTAGAAGAGAAGTAATGCTTTGAATGGAAAAGAACAACATCAACTTAATTTATCCAGATTGCCTATAGGAAAGTGACTGAAGGGAGTCTGTAAGGGAAGGTCATCTATTAAGTGGGTTGTCCTCTTCTGCATATCATCGGGAATTCTTAGGGAGGTTTCAGATGCACCACTCCAAATACAAGAAGAATATTCCAAGGTTAATTGGATCTGCATCTTATAAAAAAGTTAGGACTTGAGTAGAAGAGAAGTAATGCTTTAAGTGGAAAAGAACAACACCAATTTAATTTATCCAGACACAAACTAACATATCAGTGTCAGTCAGCTCCCAAAGAGAAAGCTGATCATGGAAGGAAATTGGAACATTATGAAAAGAAGTGGGGATGAAATAGGATCTTTCTTGCAGGTAATAAGGCAGGGCTGAGTTTTTATAGCATTAAAATTTACTAAGTTGTCTTCACCCCAGTTGAGAATATTAGTATTTAAGTCACTGGTTATGGAAGATCTGGCTTCTATCATTTTTTGAGTACTGTAGGGTTTCTTAAATGAGGAAGAGGAATGAAGAGTACTGTCATCTGCAAAACTGTGAATAAGATTTAAAGTCAGAGAAAGAAGGTGACTGATATAAAGGAGGAAGAGGATGGGTAAGAGTACAGAGCTCAGGATACTCTAGCACTGATAGAGAAATCTGATAAGCAGAAGCATTCACCACAAATGACCAGTGAGGAAGCTGGTAATCTAATCACATAAAGCCATAAGATGGTAGCTGGTTCAGGACTCCTTGGTGGCAGACATGGTCAAATGCCTTTGAAATATCAAGAGTGACAACATAAGTTTCATCAAATCTTTACATGGTCTGTGTCCAAAGGTGAGATTAGTGAGGAGGTGAAGTGTAAAACAAGAATGGCAGAATCCATATTGCTGAACACTAATTAACTGAGGAGTCTTCAAGTAGCAAAGAAGATGGTTACTGATGACTTTCTACACCCTTTCGAAAGTACTGAGGTGAGAGCAAGGGATGATAGTTAGTTTGATTGCTGACTTTTGTGTCCCTTTTTAGTTACAAACTGGACAAAAGCCTGCTTCTATCCTGTTAAGTAGGTGCCAGTTGAATATGATAGCTTATATAGGCGATGGAGGATGCGTGTTAATTCTGGGCACTAGTTTTGAGCACAACTGGAGGAATACCATCTGAACCAAGAGTCTTCTTAGTATCAAGAATGATCAGGATTTTGCTGAAGTCCTGCTGGTGAAAGATATAGGAAGAATGCAATGTGTAGTTTGTAATAATATGGAAAGCAATTTGCCTTGTTTGTCTAAACAAAAGTTGGAGCAACTGATGCTCCAATTCTTGATGACTGGAATGTCATCTAGTAGAATGCCTTCATTCTACATCTAAATACTTTACTCATCAAGAGTATTCCTATTCAAAAACAGTATACAGTAGATGCTCACTATAGTGAAGCCCTAGGGACCAGAGAAATAATTTGTTATAGTGTAATGTTTACTATAGTGAATTTAGAGAAAAAAGATGAATTCAATCCATTCCCAAGAAACAATGGAAATAGTGGGAAGCATAATAGAACAAAGGAACTAATTGGAAACTGTACATTGGTGACAGAACACAAAGCAACACATGAGTAATACCAATACAAACAATAATGGCAGACATACAAGAAAGAACCAGAAGAGTATAAACTTATACTCTTCTACTGTGACTTTCAATGTCACTTAGATGAAATCTTCACAACAAACTAAATATGTGTAGTGTACCATTAAAATAAAAAATTACATGAAAACTTCAAAACTCAGTCAACTTTGGTCACTTCCAATTACAAAGAGTGGAAAGTGACACAAGTAATGAACATTAATCTGCATTAGTCAGATTAAGGGGAGAGGAAGAATGATTGGCACAGCTGTTGTGAAGATGTCAGCTTCATAATTGGACAAAGATGCAATAATGAAAAACTGGCATACATTGATATTGCTCTCTTAGAATTTTAAATTAAGAAATATAGCACAATATACAGTATGAACAAGTCAGCTTCCTAACTGGATTGAGATGCATAAATTGAGACTGTTATAGAACTTGACATTAAAGTAATACAGCAAACAATACACAGTATTTCTTTAGCCATTCAGTGAAAAAAAACAATAAACACTGGTTTGATTTAAAATTTTTGAAGTCATTATGAAGATTTCAAGTATGTGACATTAAGCTAATATAACATTTTGAAATTTAAAGTTCATTAGTCCTGCATAATTTTTAAACTGCATAACTTTCATGATCCTCTACTTCTTTCTTATATGCCTCCCATTATTGTTTGCATTTGTATGTTGTTGTTTTTCATGTTGTTTATGTTTGATTCCTGATATTTCCATGTTCAGTTGTCAGTGTATGATTCCCAACTATTTCCCCTTGTTATTTTCTGTGACTTCCTTCATTCTGTTTCCTGCCATTTCCTTTTATATATGGTTCCTGCCACAGAAGAACATTATGACTTCTCATCATTTTCTTTGTCTAGTGATTATGACATCTTTAGCTAGGAAATTAAATTTGCTACCGTAAGAGTTTTGAACTTTTATTGTTTGTAACAGTAAACTTAAAACAGCATTGGTTCTATGAAGTTTAGGCTAGGACTTTTCTGTAGTTCCTTATAGTGCATTATTTCATTATGGGTGGTGTTTGCTATAGTGTACATCTACTGTATAAAAGTATATCAAAATATTACCATTATCGGCCTCCACTGCTTTTTCACCTCTCTGTTTATATCCAAAGATGAGGTCTATCCAACAATGTAAATGCTTTGATACATATTCTGATTCTAATGCATCTCTCAATTTAAGGATAAAATCCTGTGGATCTAAATTTGAATTAAAATCCTTATCTCAGTTCAGTAATATATAAACAAAATATAAATATGAAATCAGATTGTTCAAAATTTTATGAAACTAAAACACTGAATGAAGTCATTACATTTCCAATTTTACTATGTATTATTAATATTAATTTGCATTACAATGTAATACACTGCTCTCCTCATTTTGAGAATGCTAATGTAATTTTTGAAACACAGGGTATTACTATACATAAACCATGTGGCACAGGAAGGTATAAACTCAAGAGAATGCATGCTAAATGATTGCAACTGGGTACAATATTAGAAATAGAGAAGGGTTTAGAATTAATCGACTTTCAGTGTAGATATTTATGTATATCATTCTTATCCATGAAAGTCAATAACTTACAGCTCATTTACTATTGTGGGTAAGTTGAGGGACGAATAATCTGGGAGTTGCATGTTATAGATAAAAAAACTTTGAACATTTTTCTGAGCCACCTCAAATCTTCAATAACTAGGACTGGTAGTCTCACACTAAGTGATTAAAAAAAAATGTACCATCTAAAGACGTCAATGCAAAAGTGGAATTGAATTCAGAGATTGCTGTTTAAAGTAAAGACGATATCTACTCAGTTAATCATAGGTTACCATAGGTTGCCTTTGCTGTAGTCAATGAGTTCAAACTATAGTACATTCAACATCATTCAAGGTCAATAGCAGCTGAATGAAAATGTGAAAAGAAACTCAAGCTACAGAAACAAAGTAGGAAAACATAAAACCAAGAGAAAGGAAGATGAGACTGCTGAAAAAGGTTCATTTCCTTCCTGTCATCATGTGCAGAGAGTTCAAGACATATATCTGTAGAAGTCTGTGCCAGAACTTAATATGCTGGACTTCATAGAAGTGCTGTCTCCACAAGCCAACATCTCCAACAATGCTTGTTTGAATTGAATGTTGCAATGTTTGTCATTCTGATACAGAATGGTGAACCACTTTATAACAGTGTGAATGATGGCTACCAGGAAACATTACTTATAAGAATTTACACTCTTATAAATAATGTTTCTTGGTAGCCACAGAATATCCTATCTGTTAAGTGTGGTAGCAATGGTATTATTGCAAAATGAAGGGGAGATATTGCATACTATTTCGAGTTATGACCACAGCAACTCGGGTTATGATGCCAACGTATTATGTCTATTAATTGTGTATGTTTTTCTGGCCATCTGTTTGGCATGTGGAGAGAGAGGGATACTTCTGGTCTGAACTAGGACCCCCTCTTTATTGTAGTACGAGGAAAAATTAATACTAAATATTATGTTGACATTCTGGACAATTCTCTCACCTCTTCTGTGGTAGTTTCTATGGAAACAAACAGATGTGTATAAACATGGTAAAATACCAAATCATACTGTAAGGGCTGAGGCATGGTTTGAAGAAATGGAGGTGAAAGCAAACTAGCTTACACAGCGCTTATCTGAATCTTTGAGAGTAATTATAATGTCAGTGTTATAAAGTCATATAATTTCACTACAGAAAACTTCCTGTAGAGTTTTTTTGCTTGGTTAAAAAGTAAATTAAGCTTGACAAGAAATTATATTCTTGTTTAATCTTTTATCCATTTGTAAGCAAATAAAGTGTGCACGTGAAGCATCTTCACAACTAGGCTAGTTGTATATAGTGGCTGTTAATGTTTCATCAGTTGGCTTAATATAATGAATCACTAGAAAACAATGTGTATGATAGCTATCAGGAAACATTATTTACACGAGTGCAATATTCTATCTGTTAAGTGCGGTAACAATGGTATTACTACAAGTGTATGCAGGGGAAATATTAACTATTGCTATTTGGAGTTATGACCATAGTATGACCACAAGAAACTATGGTCATAACTCCATACTTCCTTCTGGATGTGTATATTATTATCATTATTATTATTACAGCCTACTCTTTGGAGTCCTTAGACTTATCGAGGGAGATCCTAAACATGTCAAGCACCATCCAACATTTGCGCAGTATCTACCATAGTTTGCTTTGAATGATTCACAGTCATGGCACCCACAACAGACTCTGGCAACCTATTCTACTCATTCACCACTCTCCAACCAAAAAACCTAGTTCTAACACCCTTGCTAATTACACACTTACTCAGTTTCCAAGGATGGTAGCCTCCAAGTTCTCCCACCACCACACCTGTTCTGAAAAATTTACTGAATTAAAATCTTGTAAAAATCCTTTCATAATATGTGCATTGATTTTATTGATTAGAATTCCATGCAGTATTCTGTCAAAAGTTTTTGCAAAGTTCAGCAGTATCACTGTAAACTCTTTTATCCAACTCAGCTGTCACTGTATAAATGAGCAAGTTACTGAGGCATGAGCTACCCTTCACAAAACCATGTTGTCCCTGATACAGTATCCCATTTCCATCTATTCATTCCTGTATTTTGCTCTTGACCAACTTCTCAAGCACCTTGACGACAACAACTCCTGATATGCTGATTGGTTGGTAATTTGCTAAGTCTCGAAGCATCCTTTGTGCAATGGAACTATTTTCCCCCTCTTTCCACTCCCTTGGGACTAACCCAGAACTGAGACTTAGATTAAGCAATGTGGTCAAGGGCACTGACAATTCCCTAGCACCTTCACGTAAAACTCGAGCTGATATACCATCTAATCTCATAGTTGTATTCACATTAAGGTTCTGTAATATGCTATGCTATCATTACAACTGTAATGATAGTGGATGCAAAAGAAAAAATGGTGAACCTAATAACTTATTATTATATGACACTTCCAGGAAGTCCAAAGACTCATCGGCATCACCTACTCTACAACTCTCCCTCTCCACCACTCAATCCACCAACTACAACTACTTTCATCTAATGCCATCTACTGCTGACCACCACCACTAGTATTTTCACAGACAATCACAAACATTCATGCCCACAGCAGGATTCGAACTCACAGCCTTTTGGCTGGAGAGTAGATACACTAACCACTTGGCAAACCAGGCCGGCTGGTAATGTGGATGGTAGTGACTATGAAATGTATAATCAAATTAGCCAAGCAAATAAGAAAAGGGTGATTTCAACTAAGGCAATACAGACTGGGATGATGAGATAGCAACTGAAAGTAAAGAAAATGAGTTTTTCTTGAGTTTTTGAGGGACAACTACTTCAGACAGAATGTAGCAGAGGGCACACAAGGATTGAGAGTCTTGGATTTGATAATCTGATCAGAGGATGTAGTTATGAATGAGTCAAATCATCCTCCAGTTGGTGAGAGTGACCATGAAGTGATTACCTGGGTGGTTGCCAGCAGTGTGATGACCTCTATGAGAAAAGGGTATATGTGATTATGAAGAGCTCGGGAGACAGCTTGCAGGTGTAGCATGGAATCAGGAGTTGGCTGGAAAAGAGATCAATGCAGCTTGAGGGATATTCAAGACCTATATAGTAGAAGTAATATCTAAATGTATTCCATGAGTAAGAAGGTTAAATAATTTGGTGTGAAATGGATGAATGAAGAGATTAAACATACGATACAGAGAAAAAAGGCATTATGGAGGCAGCATAAGAGAAGTGATAATAACCAATTCCATGAGGATTACAAAGACCAGGCAAGGAGGATGATTTGGGTGGTAGGGTACCAAAAGTGAAGTATGAGCAGTAGTTAGCTAATGAAGCCAAAAAGAATCCTAGAGAGTTCTTTCATTATGTAGCCAGGGAAAAAAAAGAATGATTATGGAAAGATGACATTGATTGGAGAAAATGGAATAAGAACTACTGCAGAAGAAATAGTGAAGATACCTAATGAGCAGAAGTAATATCTAAAAGGTCTTTCATTCTTGCAAATATTACAAGAATGAAAGATGTTGTGACATCATGGAGAGATCAAGAGCAGTTGATGATGGGGAGGAGAGACCGATTGTAAGTGAGTAAGAGACGTATGGGGAATTGAAAAACTTGATGTTAATAAGGCTGTGGGACTTGATAATATATCACCACGTATTCTGAAGGAATGTACCAGGGAGTTGATATCTGCCTTGACATATTTTTTTAATGTGAGTCTTGCATTGGGTCGTGTGGAGTGAAAGGAGGCAAGGTCGTGCCACTTCAAAAGGAAGGTGATAGAACCTGTGTGTCAGGTGTTGTGGTTAGGTTGTTGGAAAAGCTGGTGAGAACTAGGATCCAGAAGTAGGTTGACAACAATGGTATTATCTTTGATGGACAGCATGGATTTGCTAAAGGGGGGGGGGTCATGTTTTAGTAATCTACTTGCTTACTTATTACAATAAAGTGACGGCTTCCTTGGACAGAGGAGAAAGATACACAGTAGTATACTTAGATTTTGCAAAGGCTTTTGATGGAGTACCTCATGATAAGTTGACAGTCAAACTAGAGCAGATGGGGTTGGATGTTAGATTAGTGCATTGGATCAGAGACTGGCTATCTGATAGGTATCAGCAAGTTGTGTATGGGGGAGCAATATCCAGGAAGAGGGAATTCACTAGTGGTGCATCTCAGGGGTCTGTTTTAGGGCCATTGCTGTTTAACCTGTATGTTAATAATATTGGAGAATATTTGGATGTGGATATTCAGTTGTTTGCAGATGATGCAAAGTTGGGATGAACCATGAAGAGTAGAGAAGATGTTGTGGCCTTACAAGAAGACGTGAATAAATTGAGTGAATGAGCACAGAAAAAATGGGGATGTGAGTTCAATGTTGCAGAATGTAAGGTTTTGAAATTTGGGAAACAAAGATAGGATGTAGAATTTATAATTGGTGGGGATGTATTGTTGGAGGTGGAGGAAATAAGGATCTTGGAGTAATAGTGGATAAGGATCTGAAATTTAGGTGACATATTGCCAAAATTTTTCACAATTTTGGCAATATGTCACCTAAAGAATGCTGGGAATGATGCGGAGGACACTAACTGGTAAAAGTAAGGAGATTCTTGTTCTATTGTATAAGGCTTTGATTACACCATGGATGGACTTCTGTGCACAGATTTGGTCACCTGATTTTCAAAAGGAAGAAGAGATGTTGGAAAGGGTCCAGACACAACTTACTATGGTAGTTTCTGATTTCTGGAATGTCAAATATGAGGAAATGTTGAGATGATGCAATTTACAGAGTCCAGTGGATAGGAGGAAGAGAGGTGGTAAGGGGTTGTTATAGGATCAATGTTGGAGAAGTTTTACAAACTGTGGGAGATCAGGGGAGAATCAGAGGACATCCCTGGAAGCTGTATAAGAAGGGTGCAGAAGCAGGTTTTTTGCATGCAGAGTTGTGAATGATTGGAATGGCTTGTCCCTGAGAGTGTGGTGTCTGCAGAGAATTTGAGTGTGTTTAAGGCACGGTATGATGAGCTGTGTGTATGACAAAGGGACCTCCTAGATGAGTCTTTGACTCTATGGGGTCTTGGAATAATAATAATAATAAAGAAATCACAGCACATCTGAAAAGCAATTTTAATGCCAGTTTCCATATGTGGCATTTTTGAAGTAGATGTACTTTTTTTACCATTTTACATTAAAAATGTATAAGCACATACATGCTCTTCAAGTGATTTATGTTTTCAAATGTCTTGTGAATGGTTTTGAAAATGAGTTTGAATGGATGGGTGTAACCCCCTACCCCTTAAAAAAGTTGAATGTTTAGGTAACACATCTGCACTTTTTTAAAATTCAAATCTTGCTTTCATTCCAAGATAAATGTATCAGATAGTTTATAATTTTCTGATAATAAAATTGACAAAATTATTGCTATCAGTCTGTAAAGAAATATCAGTATTTCTGTTTAGGACATCTGCTAATCAATCAAATTGGTGCAAATGAAATAAGATTTTCCTTATGCATACAGTACGACTGCCTGTGGGCTCTCTAGTGTGACTTCTGAGGAGGTGTCCTTTCTTTTCTTTCTCAATAGCAGTGAGAGAAAAAGGAGCTCAAAGCTTAGATTACTATAAACCTTTTCCTTGGGCTGAGAGAATTATTATCTAGTATTTCTGATGCAGTTTATTTCAGAAATGGCAACCAGCAGCAGTAGAATTAGTAATATTTGGCACTTTTTAATAATAATAATAATAATAAAACAGTGAACTTTCTTTTTTGTGGTATAAATATAAATGATTTTTATATGATGAAAATATGAAATATTTTTGTAAAACTTCGAATAATTTCAGCAAACAGCTGAACAACTGATGAAAAAAAAGATAGTAGCCGAAACAGTCAGGTTGCAAAGAAATACTCCAGTATTAGAAGTACCTGCTTCAACAAACATAGCATTATTACCTTATTTCTTTTATCAAAATGATAAAATGAAGTAATAGATTTTGAATACTCTCTGTGAAAAATTTCAAACTTGTAGAAAATTAGACAGCAAAGTTATTTATAATTCAGTTTCTAGAGTGGAGAGAAAGGGGATGCAACTGGAAATCTTCAAAATGAGCAAAAATTTTGAATTAATCTGCATTGGACGTGTTTCATATATTTTCACCATATCCTATCTACAGTGGTTGAGTATTGAATATAATTGAAATGAACATAAAAAAATAATAATACTAATTTTAAAAAAATCGTGTGCTGCAATTTTAAGCAAACATTTTGACTGAGTTTCCACTGAAATATTTGTGGACCTAAAATTTTGATAGTAAAAAAAAAGTCCCACAACCAAAATGTAATATCATTTGTTCATAATGACAGAAAAAATAGTTTCTAAAACTTAAGCATAATGATCAATATAATGGCATTTTGAGTGAAAGAAAAAAATTTCGTATTTTTTCAATAAATGTCATTTGAAAATATTTTATTTATAATATGATTTGATTCTTGAAAAGCCCTAAGGTACTTTTGAGTATTTCATCCACTTCAGCTAGTTTGGAGATTAAATGCATTTAATAGATTACTGTTACAGAGAAAGTAATACATACCCTCAAATTACAGTACATGTCTAAGGGATGGATATTTGGGTATTTCTCAGAACAAGTAATTGCATTTAAAGTGTCATGTACTACAAAAATTACTTTATAATCACCTTCTCTCTGAGTATGACATTACCTTTAGCCCATGGAGGTAACTCAACATCACCAACTTTTGTTGCATCTTGTCTTATTCCAAAGTCAAGTTCCTGCAATGACAAGAATATTTGAATTTTATTAAAAAAAAAAAAAAAGGAAGCAAATGTTTGGATAGCAGCAAAAGTAATTTTCAATTAGTTAAAAAGTAAATGCTATTATTCTCTACTCCAATACTTTTGAAAATATTTATAAAAATATGAAAATTTGAAAAAAATATTTGATTTTTCGTTTACTTTCCTGTGCAATTGACTTTTGTTGGACTCCTGAAAATCCTTGTTATATACTTATGTACTCTGATTGGGTTCAATGAGTCCTAAGGAAGGTGGCTAGGGCAATTGCAATGTCAAAACAGTAGAAGCACCTTTTTACCAACCATCTAAGGACCATCTTACATGGTTATTAATAGTAATGAATTTAGTGTAACATAGTGTAACTGAACAGATAGAAGACTAAATGAAAACAACAGGAAACCCTTCTACAAAAAGAAATCAGGGAAGAGGAAACAGAAAAGCACATGAGAAAGCCAAAAAGAACTAAGTATCCACACAAGATCATCAAAAATGAAAGATTAATTTAAAAAAAAGTTGAGGATAAACAGAAGAAATTAAAAAATGAGCTAAAAAAAAAGAAGAAAATCTAAAAGGAGAAGAAATGAAAAAAAATGTAATGATGGAGAAGGTCATGATCATCAAATAAAGACTCTGTCATACATCATACTGTTAAATTGTGATTTGATTAAAGAAATATAAACTTCAATCTTTCATAATTTAACAATGCAGATCTAGAGAAGTAGAGTAGATGTGTGTGTTTGTCTTTGAGTATACCTGATATAACTTTGTAAATTCGTCCAAGATTCCATATTGTGCAGTTTCTTGCTAAATTTTGTTAATATGTAACTGAATGAAACAAATGTTAAACAAATGTATCAAACATTTGTTTAACTCACAATACATTGTGATCTCAGAAAGCTATCCATAATTGGTAAATGTCTAAAAATAATGTGATTCACATTGTGTTTTGTTACAATCGAGTTTGTGGTTGAAATGCCTCTGTCCATGTATACCAGTATCAATCAAGGTCAGGGTTCTATCATCTCTGTTCACAGTGAGTTGCATATGGCAACTCAGTCACACCCTCCTGCTTGGGTGGGATAGGTCAAACTTGCGGACCGTTACAGTGGAATTCGAAAGGGAGTGTCACCCCAAAGTCCTGCAACAGAAATATGAGAAAGACGCTTCGCCCCCACAATTGCATACCGATGGTGCAGGAGATGGGTAAGAAGAGAGGATGACCATTGTGACGTTAGAACCACGTGAGTGAAGGTTTGAAAGTAACAAGAATACCGTGGAGTACAGGAATTCCCGTGAGGAGAAAGCAAATAAAAGGGGTCAGGATTACCCCACTCACTCTCTTGTTCCTGGATCGAGTCTTGAAGAGTCTCCCAAGATCGTAGGTCGAAGGAGAGTGGTAGAACCTCCACTACGGAGCTGGTCGGAAGATGCATGAGCGGAGTTGATAGAGGTGGCACTTTTTGGAATTGTCAGTTATTGTTTAATTTGAGCTTAATGTACTGAAGATGCTTGTGACACACAGGTGAAAATTATACTATTAAATAATTTTTGTACGTGAGTTTTTTCCATTATTAATTTTGTATTGATATGAAACTATTTATTGACAGAAAAACAATATAAAAACAAAAACATAAAATACACTCTTAAATATTTTTTTAGGAAAGTTATTGACCTTTTTAGTTATCTTACACCAGCAACTTAGGTGGCACTTTTTGGAATTGTCAGTTATTGTTTAATTTGAGCTTAATGTACTGAAGATGCCTGTGACACACAGGTGAAAATTATACTATTAAATAATCTTTGTACATGAGTTTTTTCCATTATTAATTTTGTATCGATATGAAACTATTTATTGACACAAAAACAATATAAAAACAAAAACATAAAATACACTCTTAAATAATAAAATATAATAAAATGTATTTAATCCACTGTATTTAATAAACCAGTTAAGCTTATGGGAACATATATTGCAAAATATACTGAGCAACTAATTAAAACTAAACAATAACAATGAATCGAAAAATTATTGGCTTAACTGGGCCTGTGTTGCAGAGCAAAGCTTTTCATATCATGGTGATACATTGGAAATTGACACTCTTAGTTCTCTTTCTATATTTAACTAAGATCTATATCTTGTTTTTTAAGGCAGCTACCATAGAAAACCAGATTTCACAAACATAAGATTTTGGAAATGGCAAAAAGCTCTTGAATTTAGTGCAGAAAATTCACACCGGCCCAAACTTCAAACAGCGATTTAGATGCAAATTGTCTTTTGATTTTGCCACTTAGCGTGAAGTCTATAAATTGTTCCTATTCTTCAAATGAGAAACCTTCAGGTGTAATTTTAAATGTTTAGAAATATTTTAAAAATATTGTTAAAAAATCAAATTTTAAATGTGTTTCTAACCCACTCATACATTGCCATTATGCTGTCGTCGGTTCTAAAATAGTTGCTAAAATTCTTCGTCAACATTGCTATTTTTCAATGGTTGCAAATAAAACTTTGATGTGTTGCTCTTCTGCCTTGTAGGTTTTGATAAATTTATCCACATTTGCAAACATTTCTAATTTTTGTTGCTTTACCTTTTTGTTCCATAACTCTAGTTTTTAACAAAAAGCATTAACTTTGTCACTCATCTCTAAGATATGTGTATTTTTCCTTGGAGTAGCAGGTTTAATATATTTAGTTTTTTTCCAATATGTCCACCAAGTAGTACAATTTCATCACAAATAAGTGGTCTCTAAACTTCTCTGCTTCTTCATGATTTTCCTCTTCCAAGAAGATTGCTATCTTGTCTCTTAATTTGTAAACATGTTGTAAATATTTTCCCTGTGATTACCATCTTGTCTCACAGTAAAATATCAACAATGAATGTTCTGCTCCAGTCATGTCTCTGCAGAGTTCAGAAAACAGTCTTGATTTTAAGGGCCTAAGTTTTATATAATTCACCACAGTTATAAACTATTGTTAACACAATGCTTAGAACAGGACTCATTTCCTTTGCAGCAAAGAGCTTCTCTATGAATCATGCGTGTCCAAATAGATTGTGGGGATTTTTCACTCACAAGGACTTGTAAACTTTTAAACTTTCCAGACATTTATTTGTAAGTTTTGGAATGTCCAACATTCGGAAATTAGGTAGGGGCGGTGGACGTTGAAAATGCGATGGAAATTCTATCAACGTCCACCGCCCCTACCTAATTTCCAAATGTTGGACGTTCCAAAACTTACAAATTAAGCCACGCCTCCGGCCATTTAGCAACAACAAATGCCCAAATTTGGCAGATACATCTTGCAGCCTTGACATAGCCCTACAGTCATTCCCACAAAGTTCCGACGATGACTGAAACAGTCCACACCCCGTAAACCCTTGCCCCAGTTTCCACATAAGGATACCCTTCCCCTTCTTCCCCCCCCCCCTCTCCCCACAACAAAATAATATATATATATATTTATATA